>NW_024748870.1:4753372-4935872 GCF_018991925.1 Homarus americanus
AGAAGCATGTATTGCTGAGGGGCGGCACATTCTTTATGAGGGAGGCACAATATTTTTGGATGCATTTGTTGAAATGCATAGATGCTTATCTAATAGGAGAGAAAGTACAGATGTTGAAATGTGAAATATATTAAGTTTTCCTTCAGAACTTTAGGGTGACAGACAATATTAACCAACGAAATCAAACCTAATGATCTTCCTTATTTGGTTAGGTTTGGTTGGTTTCTGTGGCCAATCATTGTAGCCCTATAAATTGTTGTCATTTTGGAAGGACACTTATACAGGTACTGCTATAGTGTTATAGGTAATATTTAATCCGACCAACCTTATAGTTTTTGTTTGCCTTAAAACAAAAACATCCTTGATATTCTCCCAATATATTATGTGGTAAAAGTGGTGACTGTCTCCTTAACTTTACCAAATAATTTATAGGAATAAAGCTGGATGGAAAGTTAATCTGATTTTTTTTTCAGGTAGGTGAAAATTAACAGCTCCTCGAGACACCACTACACGCCATAACGCATCACACTTCAGGTATGTCCAAGTCAGTTTTGTACATCTGTTATTTTTGTTTTCGTATTTGTTCGCGAGTTGTTTGTTTCGGTTCAATGAGTATATCGTCGTTACCTCTCGAGTTGAAGATCGGGATCACATATGCTATATAAAGTCACTTGGGAAATTTTAAATAAGTACGTTAAATAGGAGAACGTACATCCTTATATTTATGTGGTATATTGTAAATTTCAAGTTTTAAGGTTAACGGCAACTGTCGGTGAAAAACCTTCGGTGTTTTCTAGCAGATCATGGCTCACCCTTGAGGGTTTACTGTGATTGTTTGAAATTATTAATCGATCGTTTCTATTCCTTGGAAATTTACATGAAACATTGTTTATTGACTTCGAAAAAGTCATTACTTGTTTTGAGTGACAAGTATGTTAACCCTTGTCGAGTTGTCGGGTATGTAGCCATATATGGCTACTTAAATTCAGTGTCATACAGCAGATAACCGCTCGTCAGAGGATTAGCTGTTGATGCAAAGTATTAAAACTCTATCTTCAAGGAGGGTGAATGCTACCACAACATTTTGGCTCATGGCACTGCCACTTGTGTAAGTGAATTTTTCACGTAAAACCCCATTTTTTTACTTGCAATATTGTAATACAAGCTTCTGTAACTCTTTCTCTCATAATGCAATTGTATATAACCTTAATACAATTGTCAGTGTATTTAGTGGTGTGTGGAATATTTTTCAGTACACTGAGTTTATGTTGGTAGATATCTTTACCTAAGTATTGTTTACCATCAGAATACTGATATGAATATGGGTAAGTATCTTTGGCTGCCATCTAAATTATCAGGCAGTTCAGTCGTTGCAACACTGTTATTAGAAAACACTGTTATTAGAACTATAGTTATCGCTGTATAAGAAACAAATTTTTGTATCTCTCTCACTGTCTGGGTATTGTTATACCGTCAGGACACAGCAGTAGCACTGGAGTTTATTGGGTAATGCTTACCGCTACATAGGTATCATCCCACCGCTGCCACCTTTTACAGGTTGGTGTTCCCTCCAACTGGTACCTTGTAAATTTTTTAGTTACTTAGTATTTGTTTAATGGAACTGTTTGTTCTCATAAAAATTATTTTGCTTTTTATTTATTTACCGAAATATAGCACACAAACAATAATAGCAACTGTCTATTTATGTCTATTTACAAGAGAATACAGGGGGAAACTTACTCCTACTACCACTACTTTGCTTTCACTCGGAATCGAGTATGACGATCATCCAGCTATGATGCAATGGTAGGAGTTATTAAGGATGTCACCTAGGTTGGTGAGATCTGAATAAAGAAGGTAATTTACAGAGCTCCTTTAACACGTCTGTTGTGTGTAAGATACAGTGGTTAAGGCCACTGAAAGCTGGGTACTTGGTGTTGACCTGTGCATGGATAGGTGTGTGGAGGACATAAGACTGTCATCCAGCATAGTTGCTAATTATCTAGTTAATTTGGGTAGTGTAATTTATGAAATACTATATGTATATAGCCCACATTTATAGAAGTTCTTTTGTCAATATGTTGACAGAGGCTATTACACCCTTGCTATTAACGCTCAATAGTACTGGAACATTGGGATCTGGAAGGTAGGGAAAGGAGGGCATCCTAAGTTGTTCCCAAGTTCATATAATTGTTATATAAATCGTCATAGTTAGTTTCGCCTTGTAAAGAATTGGGCATTTGGTTTGTAGAAATGATTTTTTTCTGAAAAACGTATTAAGCAAAGCAAAAAATCCTCTCGACTTTTTTAAATCCTGACCATCTACCATCAAAATTTTGATACCAACAACATCTGTGTCCAAATAAGTAGCATTTTCCCCATATTTGACATATTTTACACAATGTAACTTCAAACTTGTAGACTGTTATCATTAAATTGACTGTTAGATATGTATAATATCGGTATATTTAAAACACGAGCAGTTAAAAGGATCTCATATAGATAGATTCGTCATCTTGCCCCAAAATGGTGAGTTTGAAGGAAATTTGGGTTGGCAACACGTCATTTCTTGTCATATTAACTCCTTAGGAAACAAAGACTATGCTATGATAAAGAATAAAGTTGTATTAAAGTACCCAAAGCTTAACATGAAAATAAAATTTAAATGGCTATTACCACTTTTTTTTTTTACATTGCCGGGCTGTTTATTAGTCCCGCTTCACTCTCCTAAGACTTTTAAGCCAACTGTAGTAACAGCAGTATCCCTTATGTATCCTTATTATCTTGTCTTGATAGACTGTAAATCTCGATTACTTTTACTAACATCATCTTGAACACGTACCGTGTCTTCCCAATGTGAAATTAACATATTAGTAATAATTGAGCACTTTGAGAAGAGTTAAAATCGTCAGATATTGTTAAACGCAGACGGTCTGAAGAAAAACACATTCTCTGACATTATCATGAATGTGGTGCTTCCTTAAAGGCAAGCGTTACATTAGTCCAAAAAACAAAGTAAACTAGAAGTTCATAAGTGTAAAACATTGCTCTTGTATTTTCACTTATGGTTTTCTGTGTTTGTGCTGTGCATTAGTTTAGTGTTCATACAATTCTATTACTGTTTCTAGCATGCTAAAAAAAAAGTTCAAATTTAGTATCATTTGGATTTTTGGAAAATCACATTTTTCGAAACCTCGAGTTTTATTGTTGATAGGAAGGACATGACTGTTGTGAAGGTTGAATAATTTAATATAGATAAATTAGAAAATAGACAGTCAAGGAAATGTAAATCTTTGACAATGGATGGTATCTTCCTCCAAGCTTGTACGGTCTATAGTATTTTCGAAGAGATCATTTATAAGTAACATTACTACACTTCAGTATTGGTGAGATGGTGGGAAGCAAGATGTCGTAGCCGGTTACAGAATGAAGACTTCGAATGATCATATGAGGGTGGTTTAACAGGAGGAGAAATAATTTGTTTAATGCAGTAGAGATATCTTGAATAAAACTATCAAATGATTCATATGAATTATTAAGAACCAGAGTGTAAGTTGCGAGCAGGGAGAGAAACAAGACCTGCAAGAGTCCTACTGTGAATCTTGGCGTCTGCAAGGTGACGGACAAATTGTGTGCGTGATATTCTTCCTCAACTTTATGAATACCTAGAACTGGACAAAAATATTGGTATAAAATTCAATTGATTGTAAAAGAATGGTGCTTAACTCTGATTCACATTTTTGAGAATTTGTGGAGGAAAGCCGTGCACGTTAAAATCTCAGTTGGATTGTATGGTATATGTTAAAGAACAAATAAAAATGTTGTCAATAGAGAAGGTGTATAGGGGATGGACTGGCTGTATTGACATAGGTAGGGACGGCATGCCTAGAATCATCGGTTGAGTATCTGGCTAACAAGGAGTTAGGGAGCTGTACGTTTTGACAGTATACAGATGCAGCGGTGAGGTCAGGGTGAGTAGGAGATGGAATGGTTGCGCTACAAAACTAATGATAAAATCATTTAGCCAAGGGCCAGAGAGATACTGCTGCTGGATTGCATGTGAAGAGACTGTGTTCTGGAGTGTGGAATCTCCTTTTTGACTTCGGTGATTGTGTGTTTACATTGGTTTCGTGTTGTGATGGAAGCACTACGAGAGCCATAGTTGTGGGTTATATTTACAGTTTTGTATATATCTTGTTTGCCTTTCATGACTTTCAGGAATGAAAGGTTGAAGGATGGAGGAGAGGCAAGTACTATGACGGCTAAATGGGTGACCGAACATTTCTGTTCTAAGAGCAATAATTTCGGATATGACTCTAGCATAATCGAAAGACTCACTCAAGAGATTACAGTGATGTAATAGGTAGAACTCTTGGTTCAATAAGAGTTTAGGGATTGAGGACACTGATACAACGGCAGAGAATAATGGGAAGAAAAACGTCATAGTGGACAGTGGAGAATGAATCTCTTAATAAAAATTATGTTAGAGAAATGTTGTATAAAACACTAATTACAGTTAGAAAAACCACAAACATAATATATAGTATATTTTAAAATACTAAATATAAACTGAGTGTTATGACGGTGTATTTATTCAAACAGAAAATAACTGATATGAAGAAATAGAGAGAATAACGGTAAACATCGGATCCCTGTTACCACGAACGTATGGTGGCACTCTGTTAGGGTTCTGTATTGGCTCACCATTTCCGATACGGTGTGTATGGGTGTGACGCCACAACGACACAAGACGAGTAATGGTGATACCCGTGTTGTAATGCAGACTGTGAATTTAGTATGACTTGCGTCTAAATATTTATAATATATAGTTTTCTTATATTCCTTACTATAGATTTGTGTGTACGTGTATTCACAATTTCTCCTTATCGTTTCCTTTGTACTCATTCGTAAACAGGCACACTTAATACTCCATAGTTTTCCAGCATCTCCGTAACCGACGACCCAAATATCTTTATTGTATACACCGACGTCACCACTTCCTCACCTTGTAACCCATCCGGCACCAACCACTCACCAAGCACCAACCACCCACCCATCCGCACACCATCCATCTGCCCATTCACACATCATCCTCTTCCACCCACGAATACATAATCTACCCATTACCACCACCCATACACAGACTTCACTCACATCATCCGTCTCAACACAAACTACCAACACCCAACCACCGCCTGCAAACCACCCACCCATACGCCACCGGCCACCCAACCAACACATCCTCTGTCACCACTCATTCACAAAGCACCTGTCGCTACCAACTACGCACCACTCTACCAACACCCACACACTCAACCTTAATGGAATCACCCATACATGAACTACTACCGTCGAACCAAATTGTATATGTCCATCACACACACACACACACACACACACACACACACACACACATACATACACATACACACACACACACACACACACACATCTTACTAGTTTGCTGTCACTCGAAATCCAGTATGACGATCATCCAACTATGATACAATGATATAAGTTATCACAGATGTCACCTTCATTGGTGAGTTTTGAGGTGACTAAAGAGGCCGATACGGGACCGGCAGAGTTGTTCACAGATGTTGCATATGTGGAGGGCTACATCGAGTGCGGGAGGGGGCGGTGGCAGTGTCTTTCCTGCGTTGGCGCTTGTCTTCCCTGGTTTGTAGTCGGGCTAACTCGTGTGGTGCTCCTACAAGCGTTACGATGTGGAGTAATCGTCTCCCAGGTGAGGGGGTCGATTTGGCACTTTTTCAGTTTTGTCTTAAGACTATCCTTATACCTTTTCAGTTTCCCATCGGCGTTACTTTTAATATTCGTTAGGTGACTGTAAAGTAGCTGCCTTGGCAGCCTACTGTCGTCCAGGCAGGTTACATGGCCAGTCCAGCGTAGTTGTTCATGGATAATGGTAGCCTCGGTGCTCCTACAGTGGTGTCAGCAAGAATACTGGCATTTGTTCTCTTGTCTTCCCAGCAAGCTGGGAGGATGGGACGTAGACTACGATGATGAAAGTTTTCAAGTGATTTGAGGTGCCTCCTGTATGTGACCCATGTCTCGTTGCCATAGAGTAGGGTGGGGAGGACCACTGCTCGATACACGTGTAACTTTGTAGATAATTTCAGTTCCCTACAGTTGAAAACACGATTTCGGAGTCTGCCAAAGGCTTGAGATGCACATGTTATCCGATGCTGAATCTCTTCATCGATGTTTGCGGTGGTGGACAGGTGGCAGCCGAGAAACCGAAAGTGGGTAACATTAGAGAGGCTAGTACCGTTAAGATGGATGGAAAGTGGAGGTGTTTCTGAACCAGGGTTGAAAGAAAATCCGAGTCTTTCGTATATTCACCTCAAGGCCGAAGTGTGCATACACATCTGCATAGGTGTTCAGGATCTCCTGTAGGTCGCGTTCAGTGTGAGCAACAAGATTGAGGTCGTCTGCATACTGAAGTTCAGTAATAGAAGCTGCCGACACCTTTGTTGTTGCCTGGAGTCGTCTTATGTTAAAAAGACCCTTCATCCGTTTCTCGATGTCCACCCCGCCGGATAAATTGGCACTGGCACGAGTAAGGAAGGCAGCCAAGAAAATAAAACAGAGAGTTGGTGTCAGTACATACCCTTGTTTAACCCCCGTTTGGATGGGAAAGAACTCAGACTAGGTGCCATTGTGCAGGACACTGCCATTCATGCCATCGTGGAGTTGCCAATTAATGGCGATGAATTTTGGGGGCACCCAAAACGGCTGAGGGTCCATCAGAGGGCTTCCCTGTTGACCGAGTCAAAGGCCTTGGTTAGGTCAATGAAAGCCATGTACAGGTCACGACGCTGCTCTCTGCACTTTTCCTGTATCTGGCGGGCAGCGAAGATCATGTCAGTGGTGCCATGTGATGGTCTACAGCCACATTGAAATTCTGGGAAGAAGATTTCCGCCTCAGGAAGAAGTCTATTTAGGAGGACTCGGGCAAAAATTTTGCCAGCTACGAACAACAGCAGAAATCCCGCGGTTGTTGCCACAGTCTGACCGGTCTTCCTTGTTCTTATAAATATTGACGATGGGGGCATCTTTAAGAGCGTGAGGGATTTCCTCCTTTTCCAATATATTCTCCAGGAGAGAGTGGAGAAGCCGGTAAGCAGAGGTCCTCCTGCTTTATATACCTCGGCTGGGATTCCATCAGGCCCTGGGGATTTGTCATTTTTCATCTATTTGATGGCAGTAGCTACCTCATCCAGGGATGGAGGATAGCTGAGGTGGGTCAGCTCATGGATGCTGAGGGACCTGTTGGGTAGTCAGGACATCCACATCAGTGTTTCGGTTGAGCAGTGAAAGGTAGTGCTCTTTCTAGCGCTGAAGGAGGCCTTCATCGTCTTAGATTATGGACTTACCGTCGAATGAGAGGAGGGGGGCTGCACTACTAGTGATTGGCCCATAAAATGTTTTGGTGGAATTGAACAAGTCGCGCATCTTGTGCTGATCTGCAAATTGTTGTGTTTAACATGCTTTATTTTTAAACCAGTCATTCTTTAGATTGCGAAGTTCCCACTGGGCCACAGCTTTCTTCTTGCAGAAGGTATCAGCTTTGGTCGGAGACTGAGGGTTGTTCTGCCAGTCAGTTAAAGCAGTACATTTATCATTGATGAGTACATTGATTGCCGGGTTATTTTCATCAAACCAGTCCTGGTGAATTCTTTCGATCTGGCCGAGGGTCTCTCTGCAGGATTTTGTTATGATAGTGTTGAGAATATCCAATTCGGCACTGGGATTTCGGTTGTTCGTTGTCGGGTTGTTTATCAGCCCACGTTCGAGCTGCTCTCTGAAAGCATGTGCTACCGCTGGATCCTCCAGACGCTTAATGTTAAAACCTTCAGAGGCTTCGTTTTAGGGGAAGGAGTTCACGCCATTCGCCTACTGTGGCATTTAAGTCACCAAGGATCACAACCTTACTTTATCTGTGGATAGAGGTTAGCACTCTGTCGAGTTCGGCGTAAAACGCCTCCTTGACGTCATCCTCTGCATCCAGTGTTGGGGCGTTTGCACTGATGAAAGAGGTATGACGTGAGTGATTGAGTGGAGATCTCAGCGTCATGAGGCGCTCGTTGAACCCGATAGGCAATTCAGTTAGCCTGTGTAGGATGCGTTGGCGGATGGCAAAGCCAACTCCATAAATGCGGTTTCTCTCCGCAGCAGGCTTACCCTTCTAGAAGAAGGTATAGCCAGATCCCCGTTCTGTGAGTTAACCCTCGTCTGGGAACCGGGACTCACTAATGGCTGCTATGTCGACGTTATACCTAATCAGCTCTTTTGCCACAAGGGCAGTTCTTCTATCAGGACGCCCATTTGTGCCAGAATCCAGAAGGGCCCTGACATTCTATGCAGCGACCACAAGAGGTTGGATAGGTTGTTTTTGTTTGGATCTGTGATTTTGATTGTGTTTTCGACCGCATAAGGATGACCTTATTAGGTGCGGTTGCCCAACAGGTTCGTTTTTTAGGCAGGCTATGTTTAGGGCACCTTTTCTAGCCCCCTCCACATGTGGGGTGAGCAGAGTGGCTCCTCGAAAGGGCTGCTCAGTCGCACAGACAGGACCGGATTGCACTGCTTCCTTGATCCCAGTGTATAAACGACCATCTTATCTGTGCCGCCCATGTGCAGAGTTGTGACTAAGACTCCCGGCAGTCATCTCTGCCTGTCTCCGTCGCCACTCGTCCGTCGCCATAGGACTTTTGGGGGTTTTGATGATGGTGAGAGGTATGATGAGCTGGATGATGGCTGTGCATGAATTGATTTATGTGGTGTGGCAGGAGCGCAGGCTGCAATCACACATCTTGGCTCTCCCTTTTCCTGATCCAGTGGTGCAAGTGTTGCAACGACTGGGGACAGGGAGAGTTGCAATGGACTGCCGATAGCCCAGTTTGGTGGGTTTCGCCTTAGTAGCCTGTCCATCATGCATTGCCTTCATACGCCGGTGAAGTCGTTGGGTTCCCATGGTGGTCACCTCTTCCGCCTACACCGCCGTTGAGGTCTTGTTGGAGCTCTGTAAGCATGTCTGCCTGTTGCTGGGCTCCACCGTAGATTTTTCGTTCGGGGTTTACCCCCGTAGCCTTATACCTACCAAGTTTAATCCGCAAGGCAGCGGGGTAATGGTATCCACATGCCAGTGGGCCTATGCACCGTTCCTCTGGGGCCCACTGCTACTCCGAGATCCCCTATTGGTCTAGCCTGGGCCCACGATGCACCCAGTTACCGTTTGTTGCCACGAGGAGGCACAGCAGGAGTCTTGATGGTGAAGAGGCTGTGTACTGGCAGGGAAAGACTTATGTAAGTTGCTTCCCTGTTTGCCATGAGGGCTAGCCAGCGGTGGTAGCTGAAAGCGAGAGGGAGCAAGCACTGCCTGCACCTTACACTAACCTAATGCCGCCACACTAGACGCATTACACCACCCTGTGCACACACACACACACACACACACACACACACACCCTACCTACCAACACCCACTCTACCTACCAACACCCACACACACAGTCAACCCACCACCATATCATCCACACACCATCTTTCGGCACTACACACACTATACCATACACCTCCTACCACCTGTCACGCCCATCCACATATCAACTACTCACCACAACCTGCCACGACACACACTTGCTACACCCATCCACTCATTCCCTACTTGCTACCTAAATACACGTCTTCTGGCACTTGTCATAGAAAATACTATTACAAGTTGACCACACACACTCCACCACACATACCCATTCTCCTCTTACACAGAAACACTACACATTCCACCAGAAAATCTACGAATGGTTGGTCCTCATGTTCAAGGCTGGCCGGTACTGTACTAAGACCACCTGGGAGTGAATCTGTTTAAGGTGTAGAAGTTGTCGCCAACAACGAGTTGTATGACCCAAGGAGGCCGGACAGATAGCGTCAGGGGCCAGTTGCTTGCGAAGGGAGTTTATTGCCCACCACACCACACACATACACACACTTTACCATCCGCATACGCACACACACACACACACACACACACTCAACCACATCATATGTATTTCTCTGTTTTATGATATATTTTTTTCAACGCAGTGAACCTTTATTTATTATTTTATATCTTTTTTCCACCTTTATCTCACTCCTTGTACTCCGGTCTTTTTTTTTTTCGCTCTAAAAGCAAATTCCTCCGGCTTTTCATACGCTGCCGAGGAGTGTAAATCTGTAACTGTCAGCAGAAAGAAAGAGTGAAAGACAACATGCATTTTATATCCGTGTTCCGAGGCTCAAACTATTGTCTTACTAGTTGACCGCGATTCTGTGAACAAATTCCTTTTAATACGATAAGTAAGATTAACCTCAGGGATTTAACCCAGTTGATATTTATCTGTACAAAGTCAAAGCCACACCTGAAATCCCGTCAGCGATATCCGGGTATTTCAATATCTCGCAAAAATAAAGGTTTCGTTGTTGTGTCACAGAATACTGCTGTTTTGATTTCTGATGTGTGTTTTTTGGTTTTTGCCTTTTGGTCGTTGTTTCTTCTTGCTCCAGAGTTATGGTACATGAATTTCGGGTCATGATATTGGATTTCAGACGCTCAGGCCCCGGGTAAAAGTACAATGGGATGTTACTGTGTATTTTAAGACAGCCAAGGGAGATTATATAAAACTACGAATTTTATTTTGATAGTTGGTGTGACTTTATCCTCTTTTGATGTATAAGTATATTGCGTGTATTTGTATGTATAACAAATGTTTGTAATATTAATTTGCATTTGCCTTTGATCTTACAATTTATTGGTTTTACACGATATGTAAAGTAAGAAAAGATGGTGAAGTGACTCATTCGAGATATCCGACGTCCCGAATAGAATAAAAATCAGTGAAAGGCGTATTGCTGTATTTTTTTTTACATGATCGACACGGAACGAGAAACAACTATTGTATCATATCGTTGGAAGTGGCCATAAAAAGCAACAGCTGAATCAAATCCTTTTGTTTTTCCTTTTGTACAATACTATTGCTATCATCAGCATTTTTAAGATCATTTGTCGCTTCATAAAAAAAAAAATTAAAGTCTTCTATTTCGTACACAGTATATCTTTTTAAGTGGAAAATATATGTTTAAGTATGGGCATTGTTGTTTATGAGTGTATGGCTTGTACAAAATCAGTGTTCTTTTACTGTATCGAGTTAGAATGTAAAGCAAAGACGAATACCAAAGATTTTTTCTTAGCTATCCTTGAAAGATCGTAACGCACCGCATTTCATTTGAATGTCATGTACACGCTTAGTGAAAATGGCTGGTGGAATTGTGTCATCTTGGATTCCCATTGATTTAGAGGATTCTAACACGGACATCACTCATATAAATTTTGCTTGCTGATTGTAAGTATCAACAAAAGTTTATGCTGATGGTCTGAGAACGGAATCAGTATGGAGTGTTGTCAGGTGTTAAGAGGATGGGCAGAGAAACTCGGCCCATATTAGTGTACCAGACAGCGGGATACGAAACAAACGTTAAGGAAAAACATGTGTGTTGTCTGAGCTCTAACCTGCGTTTGTTGAAAGAAATTACCCTCACTGATTACTGCTTTGTGGGCTTTATGTTTGGATTAAGAATATCAAAGAAGGGGATCATCCAGGGACTAGACCTGAGTATCAAATGGTGTCGAAGGTAACCTCAACACCTGACAGTAAATCTTAACAAGGGAGCCTACTGGCACCTCTGCGTATAGTACACAGAAAAATGTATATACGATACATTATATTTTCATGGATACTCCGTTTGTGTCAGTGTATCCACTTGAACGTAACGGTGGATCCACTATAATTACTTCGATATAACACATGAAATAATTTCATCACGCTAAAACTGTGCGGCACCAGAGGGGACGGCGCCAACCGACAGTACAGTTAATGACATACGGTGATGGAAATGACTGGTAATGTATGAATACATTTTACGGCCTCATTAATTAAAACTCAGGCAGGAGAGGTCGACCCTTGAAAATATACATAAATTTAATTGAGTGACTGATAACTTGATCCGATAGTAAATAATACTTTTATGATTTTATGTCAGTTTTGTGATCTCATAGATGAATTTTCCCTGATCTCACGCGTAGGAATGGTCTTTAAAATCAGGACTGAGTAGCTCGCCCTGTACCCAACCAACAATACATGCGTAATTCAAAAGGTTTTAGGTCCTAATATAGTTTCATATAAACAGCACATACATTCAGTGTGCACACACACACATTTTTTTATACTTCATAGATCTGACTGTCAGGGATCTTTAAAAACTTAAGAAATTTGTTATGTGGTTAAACAAATTGCTTTCATCTATATATATATATATATATATTATACTCGTATATGCATGCAAGCCAGTTTTACTTTGCTTAATCCACAGTTCGCACACTTCCGGAGAGTTATAGTTTTAATATTAGTAGTAATGTGCCTCCCCCATCCCACCTCCCCCAGTTTCACAGTACTAAATTCTACACCGAGGTGTTTCACTAGTCATAAAAAAATAACATTTTGTTAAACACTATTTTGTGGTAATTCAATTGTGTTTTTATTAGCTACGGCCGGAAAGAGCAAGTCGTATTGACTAGCAGAACCCTGGCATGTGATTGGCTGGCGCGGCTCTCATGACACCGCCGCTGCCGCTGTCAGCCATTTAATATTTATCATAATGCGTTACTGTAAACACCGGAAAAATGAGGCACTTTCATAATGCATTAAAAAGTTTGGCTTGCATTAGTTTTATCCAGCGTCCGCCCTCACGCCCGTTACCTAAGTCCTCTTAATTCTTTGTTTGTTCCCCCTGGTCTGGGATGATGGATCTGTTCCAGGGCCCACATTCACGGCTGGTGGTTCTAAGTCCACATGCACGACTGGCGGTGCTAAGTCCATATTCACGACTGGCGGTTCTAAGTCCACATGCACGACTGGCGGTTCTAAGTCCACATGCACGACTGGTGGTTCTTAATCCACATGCACGACTGGTGGTTCTTAATCCACATGCACGACTGGTGGTTCTAAGTCCACATGCACGACTGGCGGTGCTAAGTCCACATTCACGGCTGGTGGTTCTAAGTCCACATGCACGACTGGCGGTTCTAAGTCCACATGCACGACTGGTGGTTCTTAATCCACATGCACGGCTGGTGGTGCTATGTCCACATGCACGGCTGTTGGTGCTATGTCCACATGCACGGCTGGTGGTGCTATGTCCACATGCACGACTGGTGGTGCTAAGTCCACATGCACGACTGGTGGTGCTATGTCCACATGCACGGCTGTTGGTGCTATGTCCACATGCACGGCTAGTGGTGCTATGTCCACATGCACGGCTGGTGGTGCTATGTCCACATGCACGGCTGGTGGTTGCTAAGTCCACATGCACGGCTGGTGGTTGCTAAGTCCACATGCACGACTGGTGGATCCGCTCTTAGATCCAAATGCACGGATGATGAAGCTTCCTCCCACCAGCATGACGAAGAAGAACAAGAGAAGAAAAGGGGGATACGGAAGAGGAAGAAAATGTGGAGCAGGAACAAAGGGGAAGTAGGAGTAGGAATGGAAGATTAGGGGAGTTATTTCATACACCTGATAGCTTTATTTTATCCATATTCTTACGGTACCGGGGTGATGGGGCACCGGAAATCAACCTTCACAACCACACCCAGTCATGTCCATTTACCAGAAAATTTATAATGTCTTATTAAATAATTATTGAGGGACAGACTCCAAGTGATGTCGACACCCATACACCACAACACTAGGGTGTGTCAATTTTGTCAACATGTTAAAAATCAAATTTGGTAGTCAAAATATTGTGCCTCTTTATGTCTAAACTTGAGATTAGCAAACAAAAATGAATTGAAATAACCCTCACCTACATCAATTATACCTTAAAGTTTCAAATATCATTATTTCAATAAATTAATGAGACTTGATTAGAATTATTCACTTGATATTAACTAATCTCATGTAAGCATATGGATTATGGAGTATTTTATGGTTCTATAGCTTGTGTACAATATGCATGTCAGAACATGAACATGAACAGGCTCTCCGTGTGGGACAGTTTAATTCTTGTTTTGACTTGTACCAAGCGTGAGGATAAGGCGCCCGGCTCACTCTCCTTCTAGATATCATAGACGGTGGTTTGCTCTCATTGCACTTGCACCTACTCTACCAGACGAATTCTACATTTTAATTATTGTAAGTAGGGCATATTGATTGTCGCAGTTACTTATATCATTGTATAAAACATTATGTTCTAAGAAATTATTATGTTATTTCTGTTACAGCATTTTTGATAAACAAATTGATATTTTTTGAAACAACAATTGAATTATGAAACATTGAAATATTTTTCTATTTGTCAGATAGTGTGAAGATGTCAAAATTGAAGACAAGAAGTCAGTTGTCAACCCACTTGAGCCTGCTAGTTGGTAAAGGGAAGGAGCTTCCTGTATCAGAACTTCCAACAGTGAGAGACATGCTAAGATTAGGGTTACTCCTTCGAGAAAAAAATGCAAAGGACAGAAGGAACTATACAGATAAAGAACTCATAAATGACATGATAGTCCCTCTTCTGCATCAATGGACAAAAGCTAATGCACTATTCAAACCACCTGTGATTAATCAGTGTCGAACTATTGAGCTAAAACTAACGAAATTATGGCACAAAGCAGTTGAAACATCACTTGGTAAAGGAAACTTGGCCAGGAAAAATGAATTTCTGCACACACTTGATACTCTGTTTGACATTTTGACCTGCAAGTGCTCCATACAATTATGTTCTGAATCCAACTGTTCTCACTCAGGTAAGAGAGAAAATAATTCCCACATTGATTGTGGTTGTCCTCGTGAAAAGAAGATCCCTGTTTTAGAGCTTGAATTTATAAAGGCACAGAGGACAAAGGCAGAAGGCCAAGGAAGTATGCAAATGGGTTCAATAGATTATTCAGAAACAAAGAAGCAGATTGCTAATGCCAAGAAGAGAGAACAAATCCGAGAGAGGGAACAAAAGAAGAAAATGAAGAGTGAAGAAGCCATCCAAAGAGAGGAAGAGCTGTGTCAAGATGTTTATCACTTCTTTGATAGTTCTTCTGATGAACAGGAAGCAACATCAGATGATAGTTCCAAAGAGCCATCTGAACCTTTACCAAAGAAAATGAAATACAACACAAGAACTATTTCAAACATTGCTTTAGCTAGTATTCGCCACCATGCTGGACTTCGTGAGGCTGCAGAAATTGCAACTGCCGCTTGGATAGATGCAGGCCTCATCAGCCGAGAGGATGTATCTTTGGTGATAGATCATAATAAAATTAGAAGAGCACAAGAAAAAATAATGAAGGAAATATCTGATCAGCATGAAAAAGATTTAAGCGAGGGAGGGCTCTCCTGTCTTTTGTTTGATGGAAGAATAGATGACACAAAAGTTTTGCTAGAAGTAGAGGGAGTGAACAGAAAGTTTCCAGGTCTCATCAAAGAAGAACACTACTCTGTCTGTTCTGAGCCTGGTGGTCGGTTTTTGTTTCACTTTGCTCCCGAAACTGAAGTAGAAGGGAAGAAACATGCAGAGGTCATTGCTGATCATATTTTATGTTGGGTTCAGGAGAGAGGACTTGGCAGTTCACTGCAGGCTGTTGGTGGAGATTCAACTGCAGTGAACACCGGATGGCAGGGGGGTGTAATGACGCATTTAGAGAAAAAACTAGGAAGAAGACTTGTTTGGATTGTATGTGATTTACATACAGGCGAGCTACCTCTTCGTCATCTCATCCAGGAACTTGATGGTCCTACAAAGAGCAACAACAAGTGGTCAGGTCCCCTTGGCATCATGCTGGATGAAGCAACACAACTAGAAATAAATACAACCTTTCCAAAGGTCGAAGTTGGCCCTCCCCTTCCGGCGTTGTCTGAAGGAGTCATCAAAGATCTCAGCACAGATCAATCCTATGCTTATCGTATTGCCCAAGCAATAAGATCAGGAGAAGTGCCTCAGTCATTGGCTCTCTTGGAGATTGGACCTGTCAGTCACAGCCGTTGGTTAACTACAGCTCTTCGTTTCTGCAGGATTTGGATTTCCAAACACGAATTGAAGGGCAAAGTGCTGAAGAATTTGAGGTTAATTGTTGAATTTATTATTGGAGTTTATCTTCCCCAGTGGTTTAGTGTGAAACTTAATCCTATGTGGGTGGATGGGCCCAATCACCTTTTGTTTCAATTGCAGCTAGTAAGAACACAGAGGAAGGTAGTGAGGGACATCGTGTTACCTGTGGCAAGAAGGTCCGCTTGGTATGCTCGATCAGAAGCAGTTTTGCAAGCAATGCTTTGCAGTCAATGTACCAATCTCCGAACCGAGGCTGTAGAAGTCATTCTAAAGATTAGAGGAACGCTAATAGATGACGACCAGTTGGGAGACTGTTCGTTTCATTCAAGAAAAGTTCCCCCAATAAACGTCAATGCCACCAAATTGTCAGAATTGGTTGACTTGAGTTTGGAAGTCTTAGAGCCACCATTGACAACAAGTCTAACTAGCCAAGAATTGAGAAACCTTAAAGAGACTCCAATGCAGGTGCCGAAGTGGCCTTCCCACACTCAAAGTGTGGAGAGATGTGTGAAAATGGTCACAGAAGCAGCGGGCCATGTTTACAGCCACGAGAGGCGAGAAGGTTACATCAAAGCACAAATAGCAAGCAGACTACTGATGACAAGAAACCAAAGCAAAGAGAGTATGAAGGCATTGGTTACTTTCAAATAGACTACAGATAATAAAATATAATAATTTGAAACTTGAAACAGTAACATGTGTGCAAACGCTGGTTATGTTATAAATTCACAAATATGTACATTTAAAAATCCATTTGATGTAGGTAGGATTTATTATAAAAAAAAATTTATGCCAGAATATTGTTTTGCATGCTTAAAGACTACAATAAATTGCTACCAAATTACTCGATTTTCAATTTAGCCAGTTCACCCCCTAAATTGACACACCCTACCACAACACCCACATACTACCACGCACACACACACCGCCATAGTCACACATAAACACCACCACACTCATACACGACTACGCCCACACACCGCCACGCCCCACCCACCACCACACCCACCCACCACACCCACCCACCACACCCACCCACCACCACACCCACCACCACACCCATACACGACTACACCACAAATTACCATGCTTACACTCCACCACAACAGTCCCATAAAACACCACACTTCCACACCACCACGCCGATACACACACATTCCAACACAAACACAAACACACACACAAACACACACACACACACACACACCACACATACCACACACATACCCCCCCACACACACACACACACCACCATGCACACACACATCACACTACGCACACACACACACACCACCATACACACACACACACACCATACACACACACACCACCACACACACACACACACACATACCACACACACACATACCACACACACACACACACACCACCATGCACACACATACACCACCATGCACCATGCACACGCATCACAATGCGCGCGCACACACACACCACCACCATACGCACACCACTGTACTCAAATACCCCACCACAGCCAGACACAACCATACCCACATACACCATCACAACTACACAGCATCACCACTCACACATGCTCCTACGCTTACTCAATACCACATACCCACACACAACGACGCACCACCACATCCACAAACCATCATACACACATACCACCACTCTGACTTGCCACAATACCCACACACTATCATCCCTACTTACCAGTTCATCCACGCACAACCACAACTACACACCACCACATCCACAGACAGCCACACCAACTAACTATGTATACGTAACATCACGTCTACCTAATACGACACCATAACGTTACCACGACCACACACAAATATGGTTATGTACCCAACACTTCCATATAGCATTATACTGATATTTTATCATGATCACATAACACCACACCACCACACTCATTTGATATCACTCCTACACATCACAACACCTACACACCATTATGCCCCATTCACACGTCACCTTCTTTAAATAACTGCGCCTACACATAACCGTAACCATAGACCATCAAGACTATCCACCATCAAATCCCACATCACCATATATCAGCCACCCACACACACCCACACACACCCACACACACGCACTCACTAAGACATCTACACACGACCAACACCCAACCATCATCACAATCTCACACCACCATACCCAAACACCATGACGTCCACATGCCAAAACACCACTCATACACCACAACACCCCCAGAGCACTACACCGCAGTCATACACCACCACCATACCCATACACCATTACACCCATGCACAAACAACTCGTATACTAACATACTCATACACCAGCATATTCCCAAATCATTATGCCCACACACACACACAGTGGTGCGGTAAGTAAAATCTCATGATCCACCTGAATAACGTTGGAGCTACTGACCCTCACACTCTTCAGGGGAGAAGTTTTGATAGTTATAAAAAACACCATTCAAGAATTTGTTGCCTTATTTCTGATGAGAAGAATATATAGCTTAGTATTTTAGCTCATATCTGGATGAGTGTAATCTAGGTGTGTCATATATTATATTCGTGAGAAGTTATTTTTTTCAGAAAGACACATCAAAGATCAAATAAGCAAAACCACGAAGAAACTTGTGATAATAATAATTGTCCTTGATGTAAGTGGAATACCAAGAACACACAAGAAGGTTTAAGAAGTTTGCTCTAAATGTGTAATTGTGTAAAAGTTGTGGTAAATCATCTCTCTCAATATTAGGGTTAAGCACAAAAACTCCTTTCTTAATCAAAATAACTTTATTAGTTTCAATGATCCAATTTACACCAACTATTATAAATCTTATTCAGATATCTCAAGGTACAATAATATACGTTTTGTACATGCTTATGATCCCATATATTATTATTATCAATTAATTAGATATCCATCAGAATCAATGTAGACTATAATGTCAATATCTAGACAATACAGATTCTTAATATATAACAATAAATGATGCCTGAACGAATTAGACATATTTTATGCATAAAGTAAACATTAATACATCAATTACAGTTTCTTTAATTAACACAATGAATATCTACTTGATAAGTTTTATATCCAATAAAATGATTGTTTAAAGCAAATATTAGAATATCAAGATACAAAATTTCTTCAGGTATCACAATGAAAATATAATTGTCTGAAATAACAATTCCAATGATTTTGCCGATACATATCAAGAACAACAGATATTGTCAAACCTCTTGTGGGATGTTCACATAAAATTAAATATATCAACATAAATCAAACTTGCTAAGAGTCTCTGATTATATGTTAGAAGAGTAAACATATCTGGTCATAATCTATGTAAACAAATTTACAAACTTTGGAGTTATTTAGCGAACACTTATACATATTCATTTATTTTTTTCTGGTGTAATTTGTTTTTGTGTGTTAGTGATAAGATCTTCATTTTGATGTTCGATTTTTAATTGGGAATGAAAATAGCTCTAAAAGGTCACAGTTGTCTGCACACTGGCACTATGACAGCTTACAGTGGGCTAAAGACTCACACTGGGTGTTAGAAACAGGATATATTAAAACACAGAGGTTATAATGACAAAAAAAATGAATTAGATGAATATTCTGAATACACAAGTGTTCATATAGCAATCCACAGCTGTGCACTAATGTACTATTGGATGTATAATTCTCGTTTTTAAATTAAAAAACAAACAATATTACCTCACACAAGTTACACATCACCACATATATATACATACATACATATAATCTCTGGAAGGTTGAGTATTTGAAGCCTTCAGATTCATTATAAGGGACTCACGGCTTGATTGATTGATCTCAAGGCTAACATGATCGTCCCGTCTTAATTTACTGTATACGGTATATTATTTTTATTGAACATTAGATATCATTACTATTATTAAACCATAATTTTGTTACTTTTTTTCTCAACATTTTATATACCCTGAATGCAGGTAACATTACAGGTAACAGTAATGGCAAATAACGCATTTTTTTATTAGCAACAATATCTAATGAATAATACACTCTCAAATATTAATAAGAAATATATACAATACACTACAACTGAATGTCATTGTCATATTACAGTTTCTGTCAAGATATATAATGTAATTTTTATAACTTTATGGTAATAGTTAGGATCAAGACATTAAATAACAACATAGTTCATTATTAACACAATTATATTCTACTTGGACTACGATGGTGTACAAGTATTTTCAAAACAGTGAGTTAACAATAAAATATTCAATTAAAATATATACAAATAAGATAAAAGGCTACATAAAAAATCAATTACTCAAACTACTATGTCGTCCTGATACTGATTCCTTCAGGAATTTTGGAGAGAGAAAAGGATAATGATGATGATGATGATGATGGTCTTAGGAATAGATTGCAGATGTTGATAATTGTGTTGTTAATGTTATAATAAAAATTATTAAGCTATAAACTTAATAATCTAACCGGGTGGATTATTGAAGACAGAATAATCTGATACTTGTCTGAATACTCTTACAGGTATATACACTAAGGAGGAAACCGATATCTATAACTGTTTGGGTTCTTTCAAGTGGAAATATATAATATCGATGGTATAATTTACAAGCTGGTATGAGAATAAACCTTATATCTTGATCTGTTTTAGTTTGAGGAGAAGAAATGAGTGAGGTACAATTTAATTATTACACCCACAATATGGTGCAGAGAGCTGTTCATTTAGTAACCTTGGTGACAGTGTGAAAAAGAATAAAGATTTACTCATTAACTTTCTTAAGAGCATTGAACTCGGCCGCTTAATAAAATTTTAAAGTATTTTTTTTAGGGGAAATCGCATAAAATTTTATCCCAAATTATTTCACAAGAAGATTAAACAACCTAACTTTAATCTAACTGAACCTAACCTAACCTAACCAAATCTCACCTAAACTAGCCTAATATAGCCTAACCTAACCTAACTTAACCTCGTTCCCCCAAATAGTGTTAGGGTGGTTAATCTTCAGGTGAAATAAGCAGGCAGGAGGGAGGAATCTTCAGATCCTTTTAAATACCAAATATGCAAATTCGAATGAAGATTGTGTTAAACATTATTTTTTTCTTCTCATTAACTTATGTTAGGTAATGTTTATTATAAGGCAAGAGACGTGTAGTGTAATAGAGGAAAAAAACAAAGGATCGGAATATACCCAGTAAATAACAAGAAAACCATTAACCCCTTGAGTACGATGTCATTGTACTCGGTTGATTATAATATCGCACTCTAGTCATTGTACTTGAAGGGCTTATGTCATCGTACACAAGGGGTTTCAGAGGTCAATAGAGAAAGTGAGCGATAGAAGAAAAACGATTCAAACGATTTAAATATATGTGGTAAAACGAACTGATAACAGAATAAATGTATGTCTATTGAAGGAAGTATTTAATGAATAGTATTTATTTATTAAGATGAGAGTTGTCAAGTATAATAGTAGTGAGAAGAGACCATGACAGGAGGACAGGCAGATGGTGTCATGATTCATGGCTAGGGGTGGGAGAGTCAGCTGGTGTTATGTTGTGGTCAGCGCTGTTACATCTGTACCTGTATGAAGCAGGGATCTAAGAAGCGTTTGTTGGAAAGGAGGCTTAAAGTAGGGAGGTCTAGTGAAGCTAAACACACAAATGAGAGAGAGAGAGAGAGAGAGAGAGAGATGTTTTGGAATTATTAAAAGAAGAAGCCATTTAGTTTTTAACAGCTCCAAATCTGGAATTGTGGATATTAAGAAATCCTGATTAACACGCTAGATGTGAAAACAATAAGTAAGGGAGATGATCGCAGGTAAAAGTATCGTCGGCGGGTATGGGATAATCGAGTTCTATGTCAATAAAACAAATAATAATCATATGGGTATAAGATAAATCGGATCACCTAAAGATTTGTCCCTATCTTTATTCCACCTTAAGAGTAACCACCATAACGCTAACCTAACTCAGCCTAAACCAAACATAACATACCTTACCTTAACCTAATCTAACCTAACTCAGGGTGTGTTACATATGGTAGGTCTTCCACGAGGGTTATATTGGTGTACTCCTCTGCCTCGTGACCTGTACTGTGCCCTGATAAGTTGACGTGCAAGTGGGAAAAGATTCCGGTGGTCTGTGTGTTTGTGTTGTCAAGTAAAGGGAGTACTTGCTGTAGGTGATGCACCATCTCCAGCAGGAAGACAGGGAGTTCAGGCTGGTGTTGGGCTTGTTGTTGCTGCTCCTCTATAAGTGTCGTCTCCGGCGGAACTTGGGAGAGTGCAGCATCCAGGATAACAGCTGTGAACAGCTTCAGGGCAGCTGTGAATATTGCTGTTGTGAGCATTGTTGTTGAGAACAACTTCTGGGTAGCTGTGAGAATTGCTGTTGTGAGGAGCCCCAGGACAACTTTGAGCATAGTTGTTGTGAGCAGCCCCAGGGCAGCTGTGAGCATTGTTGTTGTGAGCAGCCAAAGGACAACTGTGAGCATTGTTGTTGTGAGCAGCCCCAGGATAGTTGTGAGCATTGCTATTGTGAGCAGTCGCAGGGCAGCTGTGAGTATTGCTGTTGTGAACAGCCCCAGCATAGCTGTGAGTATTGCTGTTGTGAACAGCCCCAGCATAGCTGTGAGTATTGCTTATGTGAGCATTGCTGTTGTGAGCAGCCTCAGTGTAGCTGTGAGTTTTACTGTTGTGAGCAGCCGCAGGGCAGCTATTAACATTGCTGTTATGAGCAGCCACAGGGCAGCTGTGAGCAACCTCAGGGCAACTATGAGTATTACTGTTATGAGCAGCCCCAGGTTAGCTGTGAGTAATACTGTTGTGAGCAGCCCCAGGGTACCAGTGAGTAATACTATTGTGAGGAGCCCCAGGTAGCTGTGAGTAATACTGTTGTGAGCAGCCCCAGGGTAACTGTGAGTAATATTGTTGTGAACAGCCTTAGGGTAGCTATGAGTATTGCTTTTGTGAGCATTGCTGTTGTGAGCACCCTCAGGGTAGCTGTGAGTATTGCTTTTGTGAGCATTGCTGTTGTGAGCAGCCCCAGGGTAGCTGTGAGTAATACTGTTGTGAGCAGCCCCAGGGTAGCTGTGAGCATTGCTGTTGTGAGCAGCACCAGGGTAGCTGTGAGAATTGCTGTTGTGAGAAGTCGAGGGGCAGCTATTAGCATTGCTGTTATGAACAGCCACAGGGCAGCTGTGAGCCACCTCAGGGCAGCTGTGAGCAGCCTCAGGGCAGCTGTGGACATTGCTGTTGTGAGCAGCCGCAGGGCAGCTGTGAGCATTGCTGTTGTGAGCAGCCTCAGGGCAGCTGTGAACATTGCTGTTGTGAGCAGCCGCAGGGTAGCTGTGAGCAGCCCCTGGGCAGCTGTGAGTATAGCTGTTGTGAGCAGCCTCGGGGTAGCTGTAAGTATTGCTTTGTGAGCAGCCTCAGGATAGCTGTGAGCATAGCTGTTGTGAGCAGCCCCGGGGCAGCTGTGAGCATTGCTGTTGTATGTAGCCTCAGGGCACCTGTGGGTATTACTGTTGTGAGCAGCCGCAGGGCAGCTGTGAACATTGCTGTTGTGAGCAGCCCCAGGGCAGCTGTGAGCATTGCTGTTGTAAGCAGCCCCAGGGCAGCTGTGAGCATTGCTGTTGTGAGCAGCCTCAAGGCAGCTGTGAGCATTGCTGTTGTGAGCAACCTCAGGGTAGCTGTGAGCATTGCTGTTGTGAGCAGCCCCTGGGCAGCTGTGAGTATAGCTTTTGTGAGCAGCCTCGGGATAGCTGTAAGTATTGCTGCTGTGAGCAGCCCCGGGGCAGCTGTGAGCATTGCTGTTTTGAGTAGCCTCAGGGCACCTGTGGGTATTACTGTTGTGACCAGCCGCAGGGCAGCTGTGAACATTAAGAACATAAGAATGGAGGAAACTGCAGCGGGCCTATTGGCCCATACTGGGCAGTCCCGTTTACACCCAACCCCTATTGCTCATATGAGCATCCAACCTATGTTTGAAGCAATTCAGCGTATTCGAGTTAATGATGATATTTGGTAACTTGCTCCATTCATCCACTACTCTGTTTCCAAACCAGTGTTTACCTATTTCACGCCTAAATCTAAATTTGTCTAACCTAAAACCACCGTTACGAGCTCGCTCCTGGTTGGATAGTTTGAGTACCTTTGTAATGTCCCCTTTGTTTAGCCCTGCCTTCCACTTATACACCTCTATCAGGTCGCCCCTCGCTCTACGTCTCTCAAGGGAGTGCAAATTAAGATGCTTTAACCTGTCTCTATACTCAAGGTTCCCAATGCCCGGGATTAGTCTTGTCATTCTCCTCTGAATTCTTTCCAAGGATCTATATAATTGCTGTTGTGAGCAGCCTCAGGGCAGCTGTGAGCATTGCTGTTGTGAGCAGCCTCTGGGCAGCTGTGAGTATAGCTGTTGTGAGCGGCCTCGGGGCATCTGTAAGTATTGCTGTTGTGAGCAGCTGTGAGTATTGCTGTTGTGAGCAGCCCCAGGGCAGCTGTGGGCATTACTGTTGTGAGCAGCCTCAGGGCAGATGTCAGTATTACTGTTATGAACATCCCCAGGACAGCTTTGAGCATTGCTGTTTTGAGCAGCCCTAGGTCAGCTGTGAACATTGCTGTGTGAGGAGCCCCATGTCATCTGTGAACATTGCTGTTGTGAGCAACCACAGGGCAGCTGTGAGCATTGCTATATATATATATATATATATATATATATATATATATATATATATATATATATATATATATATATATATATATGTATGTGTGTGTGTGTGTGTGTTTTGTAATAATTTTTGCTTAATGCAGGGTGGGTGGAAGGTGGTAATCTTTTAAGTTGATAGAATTCGGCGCATCCGATAATGTACACACACTGTATATTGATTAGTGTTCAAGGGGTAGTGTACAAGGAGTCATTCCAGTAATATACTTCTCTCGATAATCTACCCCAGGAACATTATCTCTACCGAGTGTGGGAAACAGCGGAAGACTAAGCAAAGAGGCAGATTTAAGGGGTTGAAAAGCACACACTCAAACCACAAGTGTAATCAAAATATTTATTGGTGTAGCTGACAACAGAGTTTATAGGGAAACAATATACATACTATAAAATGTATTTTTCAACTGAAGTACTTAAATGAAAAATAAACACAAATTAATGTTATGAAAGAATTACATATGGATCTGAGAGTATCTCCGAGATAACAACACTTTTAGTTGGGTCTGGAGTAAAAACTTTCTAACTTACTTCAATCTATTTCATTATATGCTGCAGCTAATGCAGAATATTATATATATATATATATATATATATATATATATATATATCGATAAAATCACACGGAAAATGGAAACAACGGAGCACCTTATCCATATATATATATATATATATATATATATATATATTAGAATGTAAAAAAGGGATAAGTGAGAGAGGTGGGAGTATGTATCACTGGTGAAATAGGATAAAAGAGAGTGAGTGAGGGTATGGAGGGGAGAGAGGGAGAGCATAGTACAGTCGTGAAGTGTTGTGGGATGATAAATAGGAAGAGAGAGAGAGAGAGAGAGAGAGAGAGAGAGAGAGAGAGAGAGAGATAACTAAATTGATAAATGGACTGACGGACTGCCAGTGAAATAAAAATGAAAGATAGACAAACAGAAAAAAGACAGGCAAGTTTATATAAATAAATGCACTCACAAAAATACAGGTAAATAGATAGACGTATACAAAGAGAGAGAGAGAGAGAGAGAGAGAGAGAGAGAGAGAGAGAGAGAGCGTAGTTATTGGCTGAAATTTATATAAGAATAAAAAAATTTTTACATTAGATTATAAAATACTTTTAGTACACAAATATAAAAATACTTAGCAGGTGGCTCCGGTTCACCAATTTATGTATCAGGTTCATAAGGATGTTCAACACAATATGTATTGCTGATATAGTGCTAATTAATATTATTGTATGAATTTCTAGTAGGAATTATATATATATATATATATATATATATATATATATATATATATATATATATATATATATATATATATACTTATATATATATATATATATATATATATATATATATATATATATATATATATATATAATAAATAAATATATATATATATATATATATATATATATATATATATATATATATATATATATATATATATATATATAGTATTGCATTTGCATGGCACTGTACAGTTGAGGGATAATCTGCCGATTAAGCCTTAATTTGCAGCGGATTTTATGGCGAATAACAGAAACGTTCTTATATTCTTTTTCTCTTGCCATAATATCACAGAAAAATAAACATTGATGACAACACAAACTTCCATACAAACATTTCAGTATTTATTGACTGTGCTTAGCTGATCTTGCAAAAGTGGTTTACGGTGAGTTAGCGAGTTCAGTGAAGATAGTGTTTCTTATGGTTAATTAATTACACATAGTAACAAACCGTCTCTCATCTTGTATTTTAGTAAGACATTTTAGAGTACATTTTAGTTGTTTAGCACACAAACGTACACACACACTCACGCATACAAACGCGCACAGAAACACACACACACGCACACACACACCTCATGAACCATACACACAATTTCCATATATATACTATATTCAGGGATATACTCGTATGTGTTCTTCAGAGACTAATTATTTTAAAACGGTTATTCTCAATAGTAACTGTAAATATTGACTAAATCAACAGATATTTTCACACTGTCAAATTCACTCCAAAGATTATTAATTCAGTCAGGGTGAAAATAACAAAATCAAACTCAACTCTGCGCTACTGATGAAAAGCAATTTTGACCTTAAAAGTTAGATTAGATTAGGTTAGGTTGTTAGGTTTGATTTGGTTAGGATTAAGTTGTAATAGATTAGCTTTGGTTAAATTAGGTTTGTTTGGTTAGTCTCTTAAGTTAGGTTAAATTATGTTATGTTTGATATGAATTGGTTCAGTTTAGGTTGGGTTAATTTAGGTTAGGTTAGTTAGGTTAGGATAAGTTAGGTTAGGTTAAGTTTGGTTTGGTTTATTTCATCTGTAAGGCCAAATCTTTTGAAAAAAGTACCAGTATATTAATTGTTTTTACGTGAATGAAATAATTACATTGTATTTTGAAATGAGTTATCAGTTCCTACTCATTATTCTTCTACGAATACATAAAATAATTAAAAAATGCGAGAAAAATTATTGATAAAGAAAGCTAAACCCCCAAAAAACGATACAATCTGCGTTGTTATTAAATTCGATTATTAAAATATCGGCGTATGAATATCTTCCCAATAACAGGAAATTTTCTTTAGGGTAAATCTTATAAACTCGATTAAATATAATCTCACCTAAGCCTTAATATTCCTACGCCAAGGAACAATGCCTGCAATAGTTTATCTTTAGAATAAAAAGGACAGAATATGATTAAATAAAATATCTAAATACCTGTACACTAATACTGACAGCGTTCTCCATGATGATAATATCTCGAGAAATATTATGTAATCAGATGAAAAATATATTACGAAATACTTGTGCGTAAAAATAAGCTGAAAAAAATAATAGATTGCTTTTCTTTCTTTGCAATTTATATTAAGAATTTCAAATAAAAGACGCATGATCGGGTGAACAGCAGGAGGACCCACACCCCTCCTGTCTTTATCATAAACAAAATCAATTAATATTAAAGATAAAACGATAAGACATAAATTCACACTAACGAATCACTTGTAATATCTACATAGATTTTGTAGTAATAGAAGAATTTTTTACCGATTACTGAACACGAAGAATCGGTAGAAAAACAAATTCTTCAAGTTTTAATTCTAGATTTATTTTTTATGCTTGAATCCAGGACTCAGTAGTTTACACATCCAATGATTAACATATTTTTCTTTCAATTCATTTGAAAACTCTAAAATTAACGCTAGAATTATTTTCAAAGGACTTTTAAACTTAATAGTTATTATTTCTCCTTTAAACAAATAATTTTCAAAAGACTCCTCGCATCCACACCTAAACATTAATATTTTTATGAACAGGAATATCATAAGGCAAAAGTTTTATTTTCTTATAGTTTTCGGAGTATATCAGAATATTTCTTAGCACTTCCCTATTTTGTAAGATAAACTTCATAAAAAGTGCTGAAACTGTTGCCATCTGTTTTAGAGGTTTTACCTATTTTGTGTATCCATTAACGTGATTTTCTATATAATTGCTGTTATTTTTATCATTTGGAACATCCTTACATCCTTATTATTGCTACTACTACTACTACTACGAATAATAATAATAATAATAATAATAGTAATGATAATCTTATTATTAATATCATTATTATTTTTATTTTATATATCCAATCGTCTATTATCGAGGAGGTGTCGTGTCTGGAAGGGTGTTGCTGCCCTTCGTTGCTCCAGGGCACCACACCCACCTGTGCTAACTCTAATTTATCAACAGATTTTCATGTCACCAGAACGCACGTGCTACCTAAACGTGAGGATGCGGCTTCATAATCTGTAAAATCTCGCCCAAAAATGTGGAGAAACACTTCCTGTTATTTGCGCTGTAATTAATAATAATAATAATTCAGTATAGCACGTGTAGACTCCCTTAATGATTCATTATTCATTAAGAGTACACACGCACATATTGATGAGTCATTTAATACGACTCAGAGATGGCATTATTGAAAAAGTAATTATAAAATATTTCAAAAGCCTATTCTAACATGTTTTTATTTTTATAATAACCATGATCTCCTTTATTTTATGTCCTGGCTGCTTCATCCTCTCTGGTGAAATTCCTGTGAAACATAATTGCATTCCTGATTTTGTAATATATATAACTGAAAGGCAAGATTATCATATACAATGAGGAGTTAGCTGATTCACAGCCAATTATCGACTGGAGATCATAATAAGGATAACGTGAACAAGGGAGCTATGTACTGAGTCTGGTCCAGCACTCATCTCTCTCAGACACAAAACATGAGGTGGTTTAATGTTTTAATGTACAGTACTGTACTATAGTATGTAACCTCCTGAGGATAAAGGATTCCCTTGTTAGGAGATAAAGGCTGCAGTCTTATAAGATCTTCGCACTTCGTATTACAATCGTGTCGAAAAGTTCATCCCAGAGGATGATCAGTCCTCAAAGTATGTTGTCTTCAGAGATACGACTAGTCTAGCATTAGGAAGATTAAGATACCATTTACTAACATACAGGCCTGGAAATTTGTTTGTAAATCCACCAGTTCTCTCGCTTTAGTAACGATCACTATTTTACAAGAGTTATTCAAGGTTGGAACCTTCGTCTAGAATGGCCTTGAGTCACAGAAATAATATGCAGCAAGCCTCGAGGTTTACCCTTGTTGGCACTATCACTGCCAGGTCCACCATACCCGGCTGGCCACACTATCTGTTAATAATACATACATAAACATACATACGTACAGGTATTACCACGTATCACATGACTGATACAATCACGCATGCATACAGAAACACACACACACACACATATATATATATATATATATATATATATATATATATATATATATATATATATATATATATATATATATATATATATATATATATATATAATATGGAATTTGGACTGACAGAGTAGTATTTAGGTTAAGAGTTTGGCTTAGACAGGATTTCGTCAAAGTGGGCGATGGAGGATTGGGGTGTACCCCCAAAACGAGAGAGCGATACTGCACGTGGCGTCCTCACATGTCTAATCTCATATTGTAAGGCTGGATAAGGTTGTTGTAAAGAGCAAATGGCTGAGAGGAATGTAGTTTTGCTGTATATGACATATTGAGGTGTGAAGAACGAATTTATAATAATTTTGCAGCTGTGCTGCCTTCCTTTTTCTTTCCCCAAAAGACTATGGCAAGAATATTACCAACTGTATAGAGAATCATTATATATTCCCAAAACTCCATAACGCTTTAGCTGATGATATTGTGTTGTAATGGTTTTTTTAATAGATACAATCCACCAAGTTAACAATTAACTTTATGAACTGCTTAATTTTCCCAGACTTGCATCACTTATAGCGAGGAGTGTTGCCTATGGCGTCTTCATAAGAACACGGTTGCTCTGTTACCTTATGATTGTATGTAAGCTTTAACTAACACTTAAATAATAACGATCATTATCTTCCAGAACTTACAGCCATAACTTTAACATGGTATAATATTTTAAGTACAAACATTTATATCGTACAAATAAACTGAAGAATTCTGAAACTATAAGTTGAGGAAATTCTACAGGTTCTATCAATGAATCCTATTCCACCTGTCACTCATCTCAACAAACTCATCAGATTTCTTTTTCTCTTTTTTGACGGACACGTGAATATATATACACAAAGAAATCATAATATGTGAGAGTAATCAACAAAGGCTTAAAAGGCATCACCAGGTCCTTCCTATAGAAATTTATCTCTGGTGGTTATAAGGAAGGAAATAAAGAGACGATTTACTAATGTTATCTCGATGGGTATTTTTTTTATCAGGAAAAGATGGTTCAAAAAAATATCAATAGTTATCCACACTCAAGCGCAATAATTGTACATCATAATGATTAAAATTCAATATCATTCTCAATTTTTAGAATTTGTTATCGGGGGTAGAAATTGCCCTTGTGTATTGAGCTTAAAAAGGCCTTAGTCACTGAAGCCCATTAATATATTATAACAAGAATTCGAATCCATGTGATTATTTTTTGGGGGGGATAAGGGAGTTAGGGAAGGGTATTACTGGAATTCATAAAAAAAACCCAATATATACGAAGGGGAAACGGCCATGACCCCATCCTATGCAAAGGATCCATGACAGGTTTTGCTGTAATCCTGTTTACAAACCGCCCTTGGTGGCCGGGAAAGTCGTGTAGTGTGTGACTGCGACGTATTTTTGCCCCAAAGTTCCATATTGTCCTCATTATTATTACTGCGGAGATAAACTCGAGATGACCGACTTACTCAACAATAGCAAAGGTTTTTAAGAGATTAACAAAGGACGGCCTATACTGATTATTTTGAAATTGAGTAAAGATAAGATACAACAGATTTTAAAAACAAATTCAAAATACCAAGAATAAAAAAAAAATCACATGACGTCCTTAATAGAGCTTTCTTAGTCTGCCTCAGCATATTATTACCAACGTAGGTGAACTAAATTCCACTGCGGTAAGGAAACCGAAACTATAGTGTATTGCAGTTAGTGAAGAAAGAACGTAGACTAAGATCAAAACTTTGTAACAATGAAGAAAAGGTGAGGCAGAAGAAAGTACAGAGAAATAAGTATTGCAGACATTGGAACCTTGGACGCCTGAAAGATAAAGCAAAGGGACTTGCGGCAGGAAATTAAGGAGATTTAGATCTTAACCAGTTTATGGCCAGACTTACAGAGTGTAGCACTGGTGAGTATGAAGAACAACGCTGGGTACACGAAATAAAGAGAAACAAAGTTGTGTTAAAAGAGCTGTATTCTTAAAAAAAACATTAGAAATTGTAAGACGAGACAAGATGGCGAATAAATGGAAAAAAATCCATCGTCAAGCTGTTAACAACGGAGAGAGGAAAACAACGGAGAGAGGACACTAAAAAAGACAAAAACCCCAAGTTTGAATTCCTACAATGGTCATATCTGTAGAAGAATGTAAATATTGCATCAGTTGAACACTTGAAGAGCTGAAGTGTTGACTGGTATATCAACAGTTTCAGGAAGTCTTCGGAAAACTTGAAAAAAAAAGGAAAAACTCGTTTGTATAAGAATATGTGCAAGAAGGAAGAAAGAATGATTGGCTGATAAAAATAATGTTATTCCACCACAGAAAAACCTTCACGCACTCTGGATCATCATACAAAATGGCTGATCATACAAGAGTTCAGAACCATGCTAAGTGCATTGACAATGGCAGCATGAGGCGATGACAACTGCATTGGAAGAAATCACTTCAAATGCAGAAAATAATGAAGAAGGAGAAAAAGTTTGACAGATGATAATGAATGGAATAAGTAGACATGATTTTAGTAAAGAGTTTAGATTTTTATGGGCACTGAGAATGTTTGCAAGAGATTAAACTGAATAAATTTGATAAAATTTCTAAAAATAATGGTTGGAGTTTATTAAAAGCATTGAAGTGACTGAATAAAACAAAAAGCATAAGATGGTGAAAGTCATGCAGCAGGTTAATGAGAGAGTCCAAGACGGAGGAAAGTTCCTTACGGGTAAACGCTGTATGGATGATTTAGAAATGATTGTCATTACTAAAGAAATACTAGAGAGGTTGACTGACGTTGTGAACGATTTGGCATAGTACAGTTGTATGAACAGTATTGTACAGAATATGATACGAATTTCGAATAAAGGAATTAAGTGCTCTCGATACTAAGAAAGCTGGCCAGAAAGGTAATTTCAAATACTTGGAAGTCTTAATTATAGACGACAGAAGATGCGATGTAGAGTAAGATGAAGGGTCGGGGTGGCGAAGGATAAACTATTAAGTTGAAGAAACTTTGGTCGGATAGGATAAACTTTAATGAAGACAAGGGTTGTTGAGTATAGCTCAGAAGCATGGACTCTTAAAAAGGCTAAGCTGGGTGGTTAAATCTTTAGAGATGAAGAAGTTCTATTAACTGTTAGTAAAATAGGAAAGCTGATGAAGATGAGCTTGAGGAGGAAGAATTAGTCGTCTGAACATATTCTACGAGGCATCTCGTTACTGTAGGATGCTGTTCAAGGAAGGGTGGAAAGAAAACGACTATGAGTAAGACTGGTAACTGGTAGGTTGAAAACCCTAAAGGATGGATAATGTTTGGAGATAAAACATGGAGGATATATCACTGCGTTTCATAAACTAATGCCTTTAAGTGTTTCTTATAGATTAGTAAATACGCGCATCATCATCAATTAAAAAATAATAAAAATTCATCTCTTTAGTTTGGTTTTGAGAAGAGTGAAGATGAAAACGAAAGACCTGTTACCAGACACAGCAACAACGACGATTAACGCAGAACTTTTCTCAACACCACCTACTTATCCCTGATATTGATATAACTAAGCCGGTATATTAATTTTTCCTTCAAAAAACAAATGAAAGGAGTTGCGTTTGTCATAATACTGTGTCGAAGGAATTCTGGCAGTCATCTTTTACCATAACTTACTAAAAGTTGTTGGAACCCTCTCACGTACACATCCACAAAAGCTTACTGTACGTATCTTTGAAAAGCTGATCCCTGGGTTGTAGCTTGAGTTAGTTAATAGAAGATGAGGCCATGCGACTTTCTTTACCACGTGCTCTAATAATAGGTTTTTCATTAGAATATTTCGAGTTTTTGGTAAAGATTTGATAGCATAGTACACCTGAGAGAATCTATTTTCTAAGCTAAAAGTTTAATGAAAAAAGATATTCCTACATCACCTACAAAAAAGACTTTACCTCTGCCTGGTGTTAATTAAGATCAAGGAGTCATTTCGTGTATAATGAGACCAGTCGACCCTTCAGAGACCGAGTTACTACTTATACCGTGTATATTATCGGCATAACCAAGAACGTAATATAAAGGTTAATTAGGTCCTTTTCCTTGTACATTTTACAAGTCGACAATTATAAAACAAACTGTTGATAACAAGATCATCTATATATGTAGATCTTATGTAATTCTACGAGTACATAGATCTCTCTCCTGGACATGACACACAAAACATAACCAGGAAAAAGACGAGCAAGACGTGTCATCACAAAAATTGACCTCCCGTCATTTGTCTACCCCAATAGCCGTATCCCGCTGTTCTTCCTTACACTCTAACGTCCTTGCCTGATGAAAATCAATGGTCTGTGCCCCTTAATTAAGATTATATCCAGTCACTCTAATGTATGACACAACAATAGCATCAGTTTTCAGGAGCATAAGATCTAATTTGAGTTACCTTTTAACTTTCGATTATAACAGATAAATGAAAATATTTCTATTTTTTTTATTAATTTCCATCATCCCTTCATTCTCCTGAAGCCAATGAAGATTTTTTAAGGAAAAGAAGGCAATTGTATCAAGCACAGGTTTCCGTATGTGGAAGATTAGTTAAAGGTACGCGCTCTTCCCGTTGTGCTTTTCCCGTTGTGTGTTAGTTCATTTAGATATATACACACACGTCTCCTAGGCGTCCACATAGTTAATTACCAAGGGAGGTGTCCGATAACTATCAACGTGACCTGATATTATGGATGAGCGACGATGGTGGCATGCATCAGGCAGGAGTTGGGTCACCTGACCTTAAGCCGGCACTCAATATTCTCAAGGTGATTGTCACCTTTTTCATGCGTTTTTTTAATCGATTTTTATCTACTTTTTATTATTATCTTGAAGCCGCTTCTTGTTGTAGTCTAATATATGCTCTTAAGGACACGTGATGGATTAATATCATGGGAGAGATTGTAGTGTATTGTTCTGGAAGACAGGGGGAGGCAGGGAAGTGATGCTCAGAGGGGGTGAGTGACTACGGCAGGAGAGGGGAGACCCGGCTCATTATTCTCATTATCGAAGGAAAATTAGTCGAAGCGCTTGTGCTTGAGGAGACGTGAACCTTGAAGCGCTTCCTCGTGACATGGGGAGGTCATTAGTTAGGAGCATGAATATGGAGACTCGGATCACTCAATTCTCTACTAAACCAATAATTATTCTTTCAATATTTATGTAAGTTATGTGGCGAGAGTGAGAGTATATACATATTTAAACAAGTTAAGGTTAGCTAACGACAGAGTTAAGATGCCTAAGCCTTCAAGCGGAGGAGATATCACTTAAGAGTTGAAACAGAAATAACAATTATAAGTTTCATGAACAAACTATAACATTAGAATTCTCTTTAAATGTCACTAAACATTATCAAGGTGGTTAACTTACACAGTCGGAGAATTTTTTTTTCTGTATTTGTTGAAGAACCACAGCACTGCAAACGTGTTACTAGGTGACAAGGAATATAGACTGACCAAAAAAAAAAAGCTACAGTGGTTAACAAACAGAACCAAATAAAAAAAAGAAAAAAAAAAGAGCTTCATGGAAAATAAAAATACAGTAGAGAGGCGAGGGAGGGGAGAACTGACAGCTGAAGTCAACATTCACAACGCGTCGTACAAAGGTCAAGAAGACAGAGAGTGTAGCGCCTGTCTTGCTCACCATTGTTATCTTTCTTTATTCACGCGATTGTTTTTTTTTATGTATTTATATAATTTTTTTCTTATTTTATGAAGTTTTGTGCTTCGTTATTCCTGCTTGGATATTTGTTGTAATTCTTGCAGTGCTGTCGTGAAACCATCTACCAAATAATCAATAATGGTGAATTCAACATCTTAAGGCAAGTTTAACTCGTTGTCTGTGTTACTTTTAAATAATGTAGTCCTCTTATGTCTGTTGTCTCTGGAATATTCTCTCTGTCCTTCGTAAACTTTATTTTAACTAGACTCTTGGCGTTCACTTAGCCTCTCCAAAGACCAACCTACAACCTTTCTTAACAATAATCTCTTTGTGGAAGATACAACATCCACCTCGTACATTTTATTATTTAGTGTATTTCTTTTGTGTTTTACTTTGACAAGACTTTACTGAAATACTGCGGTCTGTCACACTATCCCAGCATCACCCACAGAGTCCTCAAAACAAGTAATAGAATATTTTAGGGAATTTATATAGTATCGTCAGTAACTACTTTATGACGAAATAGAAAGTAGTAGTGTATTGTAATGTTCGCCCCAAGTCTTGCGGTGTCCTATCACCCAGTTTCACATACAAAAGTCTTGTTTTCATCATTACTTTCTCCTCTACATCTTTTTTTTTTTAATATTGTAAATCCTAACATTGATACTATCGTCTTCCTCAGTACGCATTATTCTTACTGTATACATTGTAGTTGACCCTCACTCAGAACTTGTCACCTTCTACGCCGTCTTTTCACACATTTCCTTGTTATTAGTCCATAGTTCTCGACCAAACTCACTTCAGTGTTATGTTCAGTTCCTCACCAATTTCCTTTACATCTTTCCCGTTATCATCTTGACAGCCTCTATAGATCTTCCTAATTACTATTTTCTCTCCCCATGTATCTTTATCAAGTGTCCTTTTCCTTAGCATTTTGCCTTTTCTGCCCCCCAACACCCCTTGGTCTTATGTTACGGCTAAGTCTTCATTTCTATTTATCAGTTATATCCTTCAGCGGTTTTCGGTGTTTATCTTAACTTCGTTTCTTATTTTCATTCTACTTATATAGTATTTCCCACAGCTTCTCACTACAGTTCTACGAGTAATTTTTCCGTCTCTTGCCGAAACTGATTTACGCTACTTTTTAGTTGGTATTTACATTAGATGCTACACTTCGTCTTGTTTAGTTCATATTCTATCAGTTTTTCTTCGGTGTTAATTCGTATCAAAATCCTTGTACCTCCCATTAAACACTTGTCCCACACTTCCTCCACATGCTTAAGATAGAAAAAGAAATTTAGGTATCCAAGATCCCGGTTTTTCTGTCATAAGTTGGTTTGTCATCGGATTATCATCATACTAGCAATCATGATAGAGCTTCAGACAGTATGACATATAACTTGTTTCTTCGTGTTGTCTCTCGTATCTTTATCCATATTTTGCTAAAACTCTATGAATAAGTAAAATTAAAATTGACTATAACTACATTAAGTTTTCTTCCTACTTATTTTGTTCTTAATATCAGACAAACATATTATCAGATGTACTCGTAACTGAAAATATTAAAGCTAGAACCTGGGAAAGTAACTTTGATAAGAACACCTCGACACACTAGAAGGCTTCACGTATTCATAGTTTATAATATGTGAAAAATTATCCATATTTATAAGAATTATTACGGTATATCACTAAAGATCTGTTTTAGTGAGTATGATCTTAGGCATAATTATTCGCTGTTTTCTGTGTTTTTTTCGCTGATAAAAATATAAGCAGACTTTGCGTTCTCGGGAACACACTAAATCAGCTCGTCTGAAGAAACAGAATCAGGCGAGATGTAATATTCATGATCTACAGCTGCATCTACACTACATTATCGGGGGATACAAGCCATCAGCTAACACCATAACAATTAACGTCGTAGATGAAGGTGAATGTACAACAAATACCTAAGTTGAAGTTAAAGGTCCTCGGGATTAATCCATCATAATAACATTTCACCTTGATATTACAAATTAATTAAAGCTATTCTCCATTAAGAGGAATCGCTAGAGTGATCAATACACTATCAGTCATCCCTATGCAGGTAGATCTCAAGAAAAGGGATGCTCTTCTCAAGTGTCATATAAATTATTCTAGCTTCACCTACTGTATTATAGTTACGTTCACGTGTAAGAATATTCTCAAGACTCCTAGACAGTACCAGTATGACACAAAGATATTTCCTGACAACACCACCAGCAAGATGTCACTTGTTCTTGGTTTTACCTCAGGCTCCGGAGACTGTCAAGACCACTGGCCAAATTCTTAACACCTTTAGAAACGCTGATATAATTGCATTATTTGTTTTCTATCGATGTGGAGGCTTTTGCATAGTAGTTTAGGGTAATTATGACGCCGAGATCTTATTGGTAAAACGATTAAATCATGATCTACAACACCATAGGGATGGCATGATAAACGCTGTACCTCTGAGCACCACTTCCACTCAGGCACCTGTGTAACAGTAGGTTGTATTGAAACCTTGTCGGGAAAAAATATTGAGAAGGAAACTTATATCAGTTTACTCAGGTCCATTTGAGTAATTTGGTAAAATTTTTGTATATTTATGAAAGTTTGATGATTCTGAAAAAATGATGAGTGGGGATATTTTACTCTTAGATACCACACAGGTGCCATTTACCGAAAATTATGTCGTATGTAATAATGTGGAGGAAACCTATTAAGTTACACCAAGATGCATCGAGATGATTATTATGGCAAATGAATTAATAATAGTACAATTTTAAGGATATTTGTAGATCAGACAGTTTTTATTGTTGTAAAAGTCAAGTGATTGATTGAGGTGTCTTCGTTGTGACACTAATACAGTCAGCGTACACACACACACACACACACACACACACACACACCAGTCGTAGTGGAGTATATCGTTAGATTAGGTTAGGTTAGGTTAGGTTAAACCATGAGTTGCGATGTATTACAATATGCCATGAAAGACAGTCACTTGTAAGACAAAGCCAAGTAGAAAAAAATATAATTCAATAATCACTAATATGAAAATTATGGAAGAAAGAATATAAAAGAAAGTTAAGTGACACTGAAAAGACACTACAATAAACTTTGAAGAGACAGTCACCGGTGTCGGAATAAACCATCGGGAAACAGACACAACAATAAACCTTAGAAAGAGAGACACTACAATAAACCATAGAAAGAGAGACACACCAATAAACCATCGGGAAACAGACACTACAATAAACGATGGGGAAACAGACACTACAATAAACCTTAGAAAGAGAGAGACACCAATAAACTATGGGGAAACAGACACTACAATAAACCATAGAAAGAGAGACACACCAATAAACTATGGGGAGACAGACACTACAATAAACCATAGAAAGAGAGACAATACAATAAACTATGAGGAAAGAGACACTACAATAAACAATGGGGAAGCACACTACAATAAACCATAGAAAGGGAGACACTACAATAAACCATAGGAGAAAAAAAAATACTAAACCAGGAAAGAACAGTTAATGGAAGTATGAGTTAGGAAGCTCACACTACAATCTTACTTTACACAAAAACTAAAGCGTCCTCTTGATTTTCAGCTTCAAAGTTAGAGTGTTGTAGGTCAGGGTAGGTTAAAAAATATGGCGGGGTGGTAGAAGACAATATCCACATGCAAGAGGGGGGAAATTCTCCCAGTACCCAAGAATAATCTTTAGTTTCTTCTCTGAGAGTAACTTAACTAACGGAAGATGAAGCCCACTTTAGAGAGAGAGAGAGAGAGAGAGAGAGAGAGAGAGAGAGAGAGAGTCTTCAGAACAATTACAGATTTAGGTAAATATAAAGTTATAAGGTTTTACATTCGGTTACAGTATGCTAATTTACCTTCAAATATATACAAACCTATACTTATTAAGTATAATTATATAATTTTTTGCTATGTTGAATCATCGATAAAAGACAAGTTTTCGTCAAAATCAAAAGAATTGATATACAAAACTACTGTATGTGAGATCTAAACAAACGGTCGAGAAAAAAAACTCATTAATCCATCAATTTTAGGGTAAAACTGCAAGAAAATACATTGTTAGCTCAGCGTAACAATACTTAATTCAAACAAATACCCGATAACACTTATAAATTTCAAACTTTATGATTCTAAGACCTTCGCCGTCCACTCTTGCACTATAATCAAGGAAGGCAAGATCAGGATAATGTTGTTGATGTTATAATATATTACTGCACTTCAACAAATAAGGTCTTTCAGCGCGTATCATTATTTAGTACAGTAAATATCACTACACCTCTCCTTAATGGTTAAACAGAGAATGGGAACAGAATCAGAAATGAGATATGGAAGCTATATAAATCATGAAAATGGGTGATAAGAAAATATACGGAGGCAGATATGAATTTATTATTTAGGTTAAGAGGCTGAGGAGTAATAATGAGTGTAGTACCTGACGAAATATTGGTAAATGGGATAAAAGAGACACACTACTGAAGGTGGGATAAAAGTGATGATAGAGAAAGGTAGAGAAGACAGTGAACAAAGATCAAGTATAAACTAATTTTACCATACGAAGAATTATATGGTTTTAACAGGATGAACAGTTCAACGGAGCACAAAAATAATTCATTCACTATATTGCTGAATTCATATTTTTTTTTTACAGTGAAGAACAAAACAACGACCTTTATATATTGCTCGAACAGGAGGGATATGAACATGTGGAGAAACAAATAGTGATAATCGTGTTAGACCCATTACTAACACTATCCCATTACTGTTACATGCGATTAGTATTACTATCTACAATATTGATGCATTTAACATTGCTTCTACTACTACTACTACTACTACTACTAACTTTTGTCATGTTTCTGCTGTTTCTACGACGTTATTCTCTCACAGGCTCTACATTTTAAGTAATTCTGCTTTTATTAATAGCACTAATACCTTCATTACTATAAATTGCTATATTATTAGCATTACTATGATACATATAAGCATCATTACCAACACTACCAACACCTGTTGTTACTCCCACTCCAAATTCCTTCATACAGTACCATTGTAACCACTAATTCAAGTAATGCATTTATGTCACCATGAAAAACAGAACATTTACATGGAAAGAATTTGATCACATAAATGAAAATTAAATAATGTAATAATGGTCTCTAACCCTATAACTTCTGACACAAGCATAAAGCCAAACGTGTGCTGAATGAGGAAAGTTCTGCCTCGCTAAGGAAGAGAAAGCCATCTATATGTGTGTGTGTGTGTTATAAAGTATTACTTTGCTACAACAACTATAGTCTTTCAATGTGTATACTGGATAAGTATATACACTAGACATCAACAATAAAGAATTCTGAGCTGGACGAAGATGTTATCAGTCACACAGACAGTGTGTTGTGGTCAGCCGGACGTGTGACAAATGATAGCCGGCTGGGGAAGACATGTCTGTCTGGGAGAGATAGACTAGACAGTGGGTGGAAAGGGTCGATAAATATGTCTCCGGGGCCTTAGTTCAACAGATGTTACCTCAAGAGATGATTTGAGACATGGCGTTTTGTATACGTGGATGCGGAACGTTGTAGCTAGTGTGACAATCCTCACTTTTTACCACACGCCACTAGCAAGGCCAGGATGTGAATTAGTATTTTGAGAAGTTTTAATCGCTTGATCCACCTCGTGAAGATTTATATGGAAGAATGGACAACAACATTGTTGTATTATTATTATTATTATTATCATTATTATTATTATTTTCCTATTTAAATTTGTAATAATTATATACATTACTATTAACAAAAACATTATTTCTAATATAATTTATTATTGTAACAGGCGTATTCGTAACGGTATGTGTAGTTTTAATGGCAGCAGTAGCATTAATTACAAGAACACTGATAAAATGATAGTACGGTAGTAGACTAATAGTACTAGCAGTAAGCTAATGATGGTAGCTTCAGGATCACTAATATAAAAAAAAATAATGGTTGTCGCAAATTCATTATCAGTGGATGATAATTGTGTATGATAAGTAGTTGAAGCCTTATGGAGGTTAATACTATACTGGTTCCATCATTAGTCTACTAGAATAATACCTGTAGTATCACGCTTCCAGTAGTATAGTCATTAATTGTAGTGAGACCAACAATCATGAGAGTAGCAGTGGTAATGGTCTTAATGCAGGTAGTAACAGGTTTATTTATATTAATAGCAGTTTACTGGCAAGACCAATATTGAATTAACACCATTCGTAATTGCTGGAAGGAAATAGTAGTTGCGATCAAAGTTGTTGTCTTTGTCGTAGAAGAAACAGTTATCGAGCTAGTAGTACTCGGAATAGTAGTTGTTGAAAGTTGCAGTTCAAATGCTGTAATGGTGGCAGGGTTGTTTGTGTTAGCTGAGGGAATGATGACAGCACCAGATCCAGGAGTAACAGTAGTAGTGACAACATACTCTTAATTAGTAAGTTATTACCAAAGAGCTGTATATCTCCTAATATTACCTTGGTGATGATTATTGTAATTATTGATCGACTGTAGCATGCGCGCTTAAGGAAATTTAATGTTTCAGCGCAGTAATACCCTCTTAACATCAATAACATGTTGTTCCACATAGCGATAAAGTAGAGTGAGAGTCTTCAACTCCTCTGGACAGATCCAGTCTATTAGAGCTAATCACCACTCAATGAAAACTGGTTTCTTTCTTCATCTCTTTACTATCTACCGCTAATCATCCCCTCTCTTTATTCTACAACTGGTTTCTTACTTATTGTTTTCTTGAATTTAATTCCATAATGCTATTCCTGTTTGACACTCCAGGTGACTAGTCCATTGAGAGCCAGCGACGATGTGTTAGGTCTTTTTATAAGAACATAACTTAGTCCCTTTGTTTATTGCCCACCAGCTCTCATTAATGGATTAACTCGTTCATAGACCAACCCCCTCCCCTCTCCCTATTGCTACTGCTGTCACTTTTTCTTCAAATTATACTATTCTACTACTGATGCCGCTGTGAATACTAATATTGATGTTACTGATTTTGTTGTAACTACTACTACTACTACTAACACTACTGTTGTTTCTTTTTCTTTTTTTAACGCGGCCTCCAGCCTCTCCCAATAGCCACACCTTCGCCGCCATTTTATTACCTTAATATTAAGTATCCTAATATATAAGTAGCTGTCCTAGCTGTGTTGAATTAGTTGAGCCGCAGATCTATGTGGCATTCAGTGACTGTAGCCTCATAGTCAATATCTGCAGCTGTTGTTTCCTACTACTGCTATTATTAGTATACTACAGTTACTGAATACCGCATAGATCTACGGCTCAACTAACTCAACACAGCTAGGGTAGCTACTCTTGGATTAGGATACTTAATATTAAGGTAATAAAATGGCGGCGAAGGTGTGGCTATTGGGAGAGGCTGGAGGACTGCTATTACTACTACTGGTGCTGTTAAATTATTTGTAATGCTGTTGCCACAGCTACTTCTAGCTATTACTGATTCTATTATCACTACCACTACTACTACTGTACTGTTTATTGATGCTGTTGTTACTACTACTACTGTTTATTGATTCTGATTTTACCACTACTACTACTGCTGTTTATTGATACTGTTGTCACTAATACTACGGGAGCTTATTGATACTGTTGCCATCATTACAGCATTTGAACTGCAACTTTCAACAACTACTATTCCGAGTACTACTAGCTCGATAACTGTTTCTTCTACGACAAAGACAACAACTCTGATCGCAACTACTATTTCCTTCTAGCAATTACGAATGGTGTTAATTCAATATTGGTCTTGCCAGTAAACTGCTATTAATATAAATAAACCTGTTACTACCTGCATTAAGACCATTACCACTGCTACTCTCATGATTGTTGGTCTCACTACAATTAATGACTATACTACTGGAAGCGTGATACTACAGGTATTATTCTAATAGACTAATGATGGAACCAGTATAGTATTAACCTCCACAAGGCTTCAACTACTGTACTTATCATCCACAATTATCATCCACTGATAATGGATTCGTGAGAATCATTATTTTTTTTTCAGTTTAGTGATCCTGACGCTACCATTATTAGCTTATTGCTAGTACTATTAGTATACTACTGCACTATTATTTCATCAGTTTTTATAATTGATGCTACAGTTACTACTACGTCTGTTAATGATAATAAATTATAATATAAATAATTATTTTGATAAGAGTAATATATATAAATATTACAGCTTTAAAGATAATAATAATAATAATAATAATAATAATAATAATAATAATAATAATAATAATAATAATGATAATAATAATAATAATAATAATGATAATAATAATAATAATAATAATAATAATAATACCATGTCGTTGTCCATGCTTCCATATAAGTCTACACGAGGTGGATCAAGCAATTAAAACTTCTCAAAATACTAATTCACATCCTGGCCTTGCTAGTGGCGTGTGGTAAAAAGTGAGGATTGTCACACTAGCTACAACGTTCCGCATCTATTTAATTCTCACACTGGGCTGAGTCAACTCCCTATGTATACAAAACACCATATCTTTCATCATCTCTTGAGGTAACATCTGTTGAACTAAGGCCCCGGAGACATGTTTATCGACCCTTTCCATCTACTGTTTAGTCTATCTCTCCCAGGCAGTCACATGTTTTCCTCAGCTGAGTAACATTTGTCACACGTCCAGCTGACCACAACACACTGCCTGTGTGACTCTGATAACATCTTTATCCAGCTCATCATTCTTTACTGTTGATGATTAGTGTTTAAACTTATCCAGTATACTCATTCTAAGACCATAGTTGTTGAAGCGAAGTAATACATTATAACATCAACATCTATGTCTTTATTTAATATGCATTCCATCATTTTTGAGTGAGAGTTATACTTAATATCTTCTTAGGGGAATAGCTACCAGCACGTATAATTGAAGAATAATGCTTTTAATTGATTTTCGGACATCGTCACCTGGCAATCCGTCACCGTTTCAGTATAAACTTAACCTAACCCTGGTTTAATCTCTTCCAAATTAAGAAAAAATTACTATTCCCTAAATTTAATAAATATAATACGGTATTCAATATACCGGTGACGAAATGTCCGCCCACCCTCTATATACGCCAAGGTCCTCAAAACATCACCTTTGCTCTTCTGTTACCATTCTAGTTGAAGATTAATACCAAATACTTAAGCTATTTACTTCAAACTTAGTTATTAAATCAAAGCTAACAGCTCACCATATCTTTCCTCTCTTCTCATAAAGTTAGAAATCTTTTTATTCGCCTTTTTGTTCAACAACTTCCGTTGTACACTTCTTTACATCAATATATATTACTCCCTTACTGACTCAGCTAACAGCATAGGAGCCGCAGCTAGTTTTAATTACGTTACATATTACAGATCCATGGAGAACAGGCACGTTTATTTGAAACAACGTTTTCGTCCTATTTTTTTATCTTGTATTAAAAAAAATTCACTAAAAAATTAAATTCAGGAGTCCTTCATATACATTATGTAGAGCCATAAGACCTCTAGTGTTCTTTCCAAGCCAATTTTTCGTGTTCTTTCTAAATATATAAGTAAATTCATCAAATACAGTTTCTTGTAAGTTCGATGGAGTAATAATCACATTATCTTCAGTCAAAGAACAAAATGTGGTTTACACACCCTCGTGTTTCCCGAGATCCTTCCTTGCTCTTCACCTGGAAAAAAAATCTGTAGTGTTTTTAGATGAACATGAGTAAAAGTGACGATGATTATAATACAAGAAGTATTGGTAGATAAGGATGATTGTCATATGAATGTGGGTCCCGTAAGGCTAACAGTGCAGTAGGGACAATGCGGATATAGCACACTGTAGACCAAGCCTTTTGGTATACACAGAGACAGCTTGCCGGCATTACACTGTACCGCCTTCACGTTTCTAGACTGTAAAGTTAGAACTGGTGAACTGGACATGAACTAGCGACACTAAAGACAGGAACCGAGCGCTGCATCCACTCAGCCACCGCATCCCAGTGAATTTTATAATAATGATTTTACTGAGTGAAAAGATATTATTAATAATATTAAAAATGACAACAATAATAAGAATAATTTTCATTATTTATGTGAATGTACTACTAATGCTACAGTCTTTAGGAATAATAATAATAAAAATGGCAATGTTAACATGAATTATAATAATAACTTTTAATTATTATTTTTTTAAATATTGCTGACAAAAATAATGACCATGATGATTACTATAATTTTAATTAATTTTATTATATATTATGTTAATTATTAATTTTAAAAACAATGATATCCATTAATAATAAATTACTAATAATTTAGGCAATAATAATAATAATAATAATAATAATAATAATAATAATAATAATAATAATAATAATAATAATAATAATAGCTGCAGCAAAAATAACAATCGTTATCTGTATCATCGATAATAATAATCACAATAATAATCATAATATTAAGAATAAAATTTTAACTATACACCCAAATAAAGCAACTACTGCTACTACTACTACTATCTGAATACTGCTTATGGTATTTAAACCATTTATTTCAGCCCAGTATTATCACCACTGACTCATAGACAGCTATATTACCTACTGCTGCTAATAGTAACACTAATGTTTTAAGTATTAATAATATTATTCCTACTCCTGATACTGCTCTCCTCAATACCACTTACTTATACTACTATTAAAACTACTAAAAATTAATTTCATTTATAACTGTAGTGCTATTAATTTTGTACTTCTACTATTACTAATTGTTACTTATACTACTACTACTAATTCCTACTTATACTACAACTACTACCACTACCGCTACTAGTATCATGTTTACTTCTTCTACTTGTGCTACTAGGCTGTACTATTTTTACCATTAATAATACTTTTTACTATTTACTTCCTACTACTACACCTCCTCCTACTACTACTAATAATATTATTTCTTCCTTCTATTTATGCTACTGTTTTACTCATGCAGTTAATTATTATATACTTCAACTTATACCACTAATCATATCGCTATTTCTATTGCTACAATTATCATTGATTTAATTTATACTGATACTTTTATTAATAACTAGTAATTATATCAATTCGTACTTCCTTTTGCTTCTGTTACCACAATTACTGCTGTTATTAACGTTACTTGTACTGTTATTGATATTACTTATAGTACTTTCTACTTTACTTCCTTTACTCTTGTTAATAAAAGGAGAAATATTTGTTTTCTATTCATACTGCTGTTGTTAAAACTTTTATTGTCGTTTACTACTTCATACACCACAATTACTATTAATTTTACTTCTAATCATACAATTATCTATTTTTTCTTCTGCTTTTACTACCTTTATTTACTTATGCCACTACTACTAATCACTTTGCTTCTACTTATGGAACAATTCCTACAAATACCATCATTATTACTATTACTATTATGCTATTACTTTCAATGATGTCAGGACGACTGCTACTTATACTACATTTACCACCACTATTGTAACTACTACTACTACTATTATGACACCAACTGCAACTACTGTTACTAAATTACTAATACTACTAATGTGTCATCACTATTACTATTCTACTGTTACATTCACTTTTTTTTATTTCCGTGACTAATTTACACTTGCACCTATTATTCGTCCTAAAAATATTGATTAATTAAAAATCCTTCCTCTTTTTTACTACGACTACCACAATGAATTCGCTGCTTTTTCGTGATATGCCTCTATCGCCAAAGCTAACAGTTAAAAAGGAATTTTTTGTGCATGATAAAAAGAACGTAATATGATGCATTTTTTTTTCACATCCAAAAACTTAATATCGCCAGAACCATTGTTTTCATGATATATAGATCTGAATGCAATTTCGAGTTTGTGAATGAGTAGATGTCGCATTTTTTTTCTCTCCCGAGTCCCTCAAATTATTATTATGATAGTATGCGTGTAAACATTTATTCTGTTAAATATAAGCGCCACGCAGCAAAGTTTGATCATCACTGAAAAAAGTAGATGTATTCAGAGGCAGTATTGTACATCTCCTTGGGGCTTATCTATAAACACATATGAAATGATATCTTGATTATGGAGAGAATTATTGCTTATTTCAGTAGATAATTCCACTCTTAAGAGTTTCCAACCTGCCAAGAAAATATTCATAATTATTTTTCTGAAGAATTGTTGTTTTTCACACATTAAGAATACGAGTCGTGGTGGCCTCAAACGATTTATTTTCTTACGCGGTAAAAGTTTATCGGAAAAAATTACGGAAAAAATTAGTTGTTGCCATTAAGAAGAATGCAACTCTGGTGAAATAATGCAACTGTTTTTCTCAGAATTTTACAACCAGCAACAAATGTGTCTTAAGATAAAAATTCCCTTAAATTACATTTATTTTTCTGTTTGATGACACTCAGCCGTAGTTTATATAGCTGCAGGAGGCCGGACACAAATACTTATATAGATTAAAACGTATACATAACTCGTGCTGGTTTATCTTTGTAATTTTAACTCTTGTTATTAATGTTCTAAATCTCTATTACTGAGGGAAACTCCTGATATGGACTTTGTCTAAATAATAGTGAATATTATTTAGAATTTAATAATAATGTAATGACCAATAGATATACAAGCCTTCAAAATGTACAAGGAATCGCTGTTATCTCTCTCTCTCTCTCTCTCTCTCTCTCTCTCTCTCTCTCTCTCTCTCTCTCTCTCTCTCTCTCTCTCTCTCCCTCTCTCTCTACCTCTCTTATCTCTCTATCTCATCTGTATTAAAGTACTATATCGGTTTGCCATTTTGTCTTACTCATTTGATAATTCAAGATTTATTTTTCGTTTGGAATAATTCGCTTCCAAAAAAGACATTAAGGTCGGTATTAGGGTGAAGTAGCTAGATTATTGTATATTCTAAAGGATTTTCTTTTTGTAGATCATTGTTAACTTTGGTTAGATAAAGCGACACCACAGTAGGAGATGTCTACTTATTGTTCCATGGTTGGTGCTCATTACTATCAAGTCGATACTGTTATAGGTAAGAAACCATACAATTACCCACTGGCACAAACACACACACACACACACACACACACACACACACACACACACACACACACACACACACACACACACACACACACATTTACCACACCCGCCAATTGACACATGTAAACATAAACAAATATGCCCAGGTAAACAGATGGACACACGTACACACACACACACACAGCACACACTCACGCACGCACGCACGCACGCACGCACGTACGCACGCACGCACGCACACACACACACACACACACACACCCACACCCACACCGCACGCACGCACGCACGCACGCACCTGTATGTAAGGGCATTAGCCCCAAAAAGGACACTATATTGGAATTACGTTTCCTATCCAACATTAATTATAAACACTGACAGATGTGTTGCTGTGAGCACACGCTAAGCCCAGGTTGACTCTACATTTGTAATATTTAAAATTTCTTACGATTTGTTCAAAAAAGGAAATATGAGTAAGGCCATAAATGATCAGAAATGCTTATTATGGAAAGATAAAGACGCAGCTCTAAGAGAATGTTGGGTAATAACCGTGGCAACTGAAGCCCTGTGCATAATACATGAGAACTTCACTACAAGTATTAATATTATAAATTATTTGTCTGCTCTTTTCTATATCCGTTGTAAACAATAATTACTGAGGAGATAACATTATTTTTTTCTTTTGTTACATATTGTACATGGAATAAACATGAAATGTAGGAGGCGTAATAATAATAATAAACCTAATAATAATAATAATCATAATATTTTCAGGAATACGATTGATATTATTATTTTACTACCAACTAGTATATGTCAAAACTACCTCTAAGATTATTATTCAAGATACGAATCACTGGGTAGAGTCTTACAAATTGACTTACTTACATTCATTGTTTCTTCTACTGTAGCTGCTTCGTATTCTTCTTCCTAGTAATATTTGGTTTGTTTTGAAAGAAGTCAAAATATTAAGCCCAAAGTAACGCCCTTGAGATACTGAAGAGTATACTGTATTACTAAAAATATTATTATTATTATTATTATTATTATTATTATTATTATTATTATTATTATTATTATTATTATTATTATTATTATTATTATTATTATTATTATTATTATTATTATTATTATTATTATTATTAGTATTAGTATTAGTATTAGTATTAGTATTATTATTATTATTATTATTATTATTATTATTATTATTATTATTATTATTATCTTCTTGCTATAATTATGGTTGCTGTCATAATGTTAGCCACATTAGCTATATCATTAACTAGTTCTTATTTTATTGGCAGCACCTCTATTTCTGCGACTACGGTTACTACAGGTACTATCCCTATTATTCATGCTAGTATACCAACGTCCTTTGCTCTTTCTATCAAGCATATCTTACTACTGCTGCTCTTACCACAGTGTTTCTATTACTTATCACTCTGCCTTTATCATTCCCATTCCCAACACTTGTATTACAGTGTTTATAAAATCTTCGGAATAATCTTTAAGAATGATTGTATTAATATAATGATCGATATTGCTAAAACCAAAAGGCGGATTAGAATGTTCACATATATTCACGAGGGTTTCTGTTTTTTCCTGGCTGTTGAACTTTTGATTAACAATAATAATAAATATGATAATATTTACATAATGGACGACTACAAGAATAACAAGGGCTGAGGCACTGTTTAAACATGTAACAATAGCTCTGCTGCTATTATTATACTACACTATTGCTTTATTACTACTATCACAGTTACTACCACAACAACAATATGATTTTCAAACACTACCTGACAAAAATGTTTAGAAAATTGGATATTCTCTGATGAAATCATTTCTTCTCTGCCATGTAAACTACTTCAACCTCAAACATCACGTAATATTTATCTTGTTTCGCATATATATATATATATATATATATATATATATATATATATATATATATATATATATATATATATATATATATATATATATACTAAACCATGATTATAAATATTAAGATGAAGGCCTCCTCCTCACCATGCAGGGTATCCCTTTCAAATGGAACTGATACCCAATAAACACTAACACGGGACGGAAATATTTGTTAATATCGCTGTTTTGGTTAAATATATCGCATTCCCAAGACGACGGAATAGTGAAGCCTCTCCCACCAGGTGCGCTTCTCCATCACCGTACCTGGGGCATCCCTTTTACACGGAACGGAAAACGTGACGATTATCTATCGTTTCATGAGATAAATATGGTATAAAATTACCCCATAATATGTCTTCTGGGTTAATATAAACCTGAATTAAAGCAGTTAAAGACGCGGTTTGTGGCAATGATATGCAACCTTTTTTTTCCGCCTAATTTCTGGCCGCATCAACAAAATGGCTTCCCCTCCCGGGCGGCCACGGGACTCAGCCTACCCAGCCGCTCTTGGTAACCTGGAGCTTCGGCTGATTTATCTTCAACAGAATATTATCATAATATATTTGTGAATTATGAAGAAAAAAGTTAAATTATTTGTTTTGATAGGCCTATTAGGGCCTCTGTTTAATCGATATATTGATCCGGCAACAAACCTCTTCAGTTTTCGTTTACTCTAGCTTGACAGTTGTGTAGTGATGGAATTTAATCCACTCTGTGGCCAATAAGAAAGATCTAAGTCATATGTGGCTTAATTTTAAGGACTCATTCATTAGGTCTATTTATTAGATACTGTACAGCTACTTTATCCACATCTTGGACACAGAATATTAATTATAACCAGGACCAACATGTTTAAGATTAATGTTAATCAGGGCTTGCATATTAAAGGCTTAAGCTAATCACAACCAGATTATTCAAGACTTCAGTTACTTAGGGTCTAGAAATATAAGACATCAGTTAATGGGCATGGATATTCAAGGCTTTACTTATTTACCCAAGGACTGGTTAAGGAAGGTTTATATTATCTAAGACTTGAATATTTAAAACTAATATTAACTAAGGCCCGGATATTTGAGACGTATATCCACCAAGGGCAGAACATTTGAGACTAGCGTATATCAGGATCTCCATATTCAAGACTTAAGGTAATAGCCGGCCTGGATATTTAAGACTTATCTAGAGACTAAATAAACAAGACTCGAGCTTTTTGGACCCTTGAAAAATAGGAACAGGAACCACAACCTAGATTATATGCAATGGCTATAATAGCACTGTATTAAATAGTCGGGAATCAGGTGAAGGTGGAGCTGTAGATGAGAAAAGAAATAATCAAGGTGATGTGTGTGGTGCAGATCTAGTTCATATAGTGTTAGTTTGTTGAGGTAACATGGAGGGTAAAATATAAGTCAGTCAAGAAGTTGCAGGTAAATACACTTGGAACTATGATTAGCTCTCCAGCGCCTTTGATATTCAAGATAAAATTGTGGCCACGACAAGTAAGAAATAAAATGCATCACAGAGAGCAACAAGGACCTAGAAATGCAGTAGTCAAGCTAAATTGAGCCCAATATACAAGAATAAGGACAGCCAAGAACTAGACATACGAGATTTAAGACATTCAGGGCTCACACATGCAAATATCAAGACAACTAAAGACTTGACATGAAAAGCCAAGAGAACACGTGGTTGAACATGCAAGATTTAAGACAACCAGGTCCTGAATATGCAAAGATGAAGATAATCAGGGACCGGACATACAACATAAAAACAGCGTCAGGACTTGTAAAAATAAAGAAAATCAACGCCTCCTAATCATACAAGAACCTGTTCCACCAAGACCTGGCCAAGCAAGTAATAACTCAAACAAAGTCTGGTCAAACAAGACAAAATACACCAATAGGCTGCATATCTAAAAAATAAAACAACTCGGGTCTAAACGTACCGTACAAAAACCAAGACAACTAACGCTTGAACATACGAGAACCAGTGCCGATCAAACTCATTTATACCCAGGACCAATACTATGTTGAACTCTTTGCCACACATTCTTTTTCTTATGGCATACAACCTAACCTTCGTCAGTTCGGTCTTTGGCAAAGGGACATATCAGTAAATGGATTTGACAACCACACAAGTTTGATCTCTTGTTACGCTTTTTATTTTTTTTAAAAACATAGAAAAAGAAACAAGACAAGACAATCAGGACCTGAACATGTAAGAAACAAGACAAGACAACCAGGACCTGAACATGTAAGAAAGAAGACAAGACAACCAGGACCGGAACATGTAAGAAAGACAAGACAAGACAACCAGAAACTGAACATGTAAGAACCAAGACAAGACAGTCAGGACCTGAATATACAAGAAACAAAGGAGTAAGAACCTGGTCAATCAGGGGACAACATAAGTCTTTGTTGTATGGATGTATAAGACTCAACACTTACAGAACCTAGTTTAGAACGAAACAGGTGGAATCTGTTTTCATTGTTAATATAAAGCATAACGTGAGTACAGACAACCTATGTGTTACCAGGGCATAAAAGACTTAACTAGGAATGCAATATACGTACTACTTTTTCATCAAAATAGAAACACATTTTAAGCAGGATCTGGATATGCAAGGCTCAAGTAATTCAGGACTCTAGAAAGACTTGCATACACAAAACTCAAGATAAGCAAATGCCTTTATATGCAAATTTGCAATATGACCAGGACATGAAAAAGAATCATGATATTTACTAGAAACAATTGGACTTAATAATCATCCTGTAATATTAATTAGTTAGTAAAAGTTTCTATGATACTGAAATCATAATGATTGACAGGTTGAATATCAGGACTCTAGATGGTGAAGGTAATGCAGTTAAAAATTAATGATTAGTACTCAGGCTGACTGGGAAAAAATCATAATTTTTTTGTATCTAAAATTACTATTATAATGCATTTGAGGATCAAGACGGAGGCATCAAAGTATAAGATGTTTAGTATTGTATGACAAATAATCTGGATGATTTGAGATAGGAAATCTCTCCCTTTAGACGATTAACATGCCTAAACGACCTGATGGGTAAGTCTCAAGTTACAAGAGTCTGTTTGATGAAGACGTAGGGAATAAGAAATGAAAATGTGAGGCAATAAGGTGTTAGAAGACTGTACAACTTAAGACGCAGGAAATAAATTTTGGTGAAAAATAAATTGAAAATAAACGTCTGCATAAGAAAGACATAGACATAGGATTTAACAGTCCAGATGATTAAGACGGAAGCATTAAGGTTCTTGGTGATTAAGAAAACCTAACCTAACCTAACCTAACCTAACCTAACCTAACCTAACCTAAGTCGATTATGAACAGACTTTAATCTATAAAGACTCAAATGTATTATGAGGCCGAAAAAAAAACCCACTGAAACATCACTAATGGGACATAAACACGACTATTTTCGGTCAAGCCCACCTGAGTCTATCGACAAATTGACATAATATTGGCATTAACATCATGTACCGGTTTGTTTCTTGTGTACATATATCCTCGTGCTGGTTTCTTCCCTTCCAACCCTTTTCCCGTAAAATTGTTCTTCCTTACTTGATCTGAATCGTTCTTAAATCTTCTAAATATGTTCTAACCTGAGTAGATTTATATGAACATTTTTGGGACTCTCGTTACCATTTCTGATCATATTATAACATTTCTTTATCTTTCTGACTTATTTCTTAACTTTTCTAAATTGATTAAATCTTTCTTCCCAACGATACGTGTTGTTGAATTAATTACTCTTATAGTTTTCGTAAAAATTACTACAGAAAAATAAAAGATTTACACATGAAGAAACTGTTATATCTTAAGTACAGACTCTGATTTTCTTCAAACAACAAATTAGTTTGTTATCCTGATTAACTAAAGAACTATATTTACAAACTTTGTCAATCTTCAGGTATTTGTGAATAATCAGCGCTTCTTAGGTTAATGTTTCTTTGTGGTTACCTGCGCATAAACATGACGGGCGTCTCGGGATATATAGAGACTAAACACAGAACATCTTATACGTCCTCTTCATTATTATCTATTTACGATTGGCGGTATAAAAAATAAATACAACAGCTGATAACAAAACATCTGCAGAACAAATAAGTTATTAGGAAAATATGAGGTTTGGTAACAGCGTCTTTTTGTACTCGTGGAAATTACCCTACCGTCTCCTTATCATGGAGTTTTGTAAATTAAAAACAAAAAGATTGAAGAAACGTGACATCTAATAGAAATTTATTTCGGTGTAAATGAAAATGAATAGAAGAATTATGTTAATTTAATTTAAAAATCAATAAAACTCGTATCTGGATCCTTTAAACCCCAAATTTTCATAAATAAAAATATTGATGACTGAGGTAACTGAAAAAACGTTGAGGTAAGATAAGAAGAGTTTAACATATGTAGTAACAAGGTCATACAGGTAACGTCTAACATATGTAGTAACAAGGTCATACAGGTAACGTCTAACATATGTAGTAACAAGGTCATACAGGTAACGTCTAACAAGTAGTGTATGGCCAGTACATAGAACATGCTTTAACGATACACATAAACATAAATGTGTAAATACACACACGTAGATCATAGTTCGCCTCCCTAGGACATGGTCACGAAATCGATTCCTGATTGGAGTGGAAGATTGTGTTCTCTTCTTGTGTTCTCTTATGCACTCAACAATAATTATTCACTCTTTGATGGATTAATACACAACCAAGGGGGTGAATTAACCACGCACTAAGAATAAGATCAATCATTAGTCACACACAGACACATGCCCAAACAAGACGTCTTTTGTCATAACGCCGATAACTTTTTGGCTAGGCGGTGGCTCGATAAGGGAATTGTTTTTTTGGGGTTTTTTTTATTTGCCGAGGTGCAAGCGTTAGTTACATATTCTTAAATGTAAAAAAAAAATCTGAAAATTATATGTATAAATAAAGGCGTGTTCAGGGATAAAGTTCAACTGTCAGGAGGAACAGGAGGACAGGAAGGAGATTATCTTCTGTCAGGCCTCCATGAAAAGAGATGAACTTGTGGGCCTGAAGATATCCTTGATAATCAGTATTGTTCATTAGTTAAAAAGAGCTTCCTACTGTAGGTCAGATGCTGTTGTCGGAAAACTGCCGGGAACTTGTTTGAACAGGTGGTGCTATTCACAATGTACTGAAGTCTTTTCTTTACAGATGTTTTCATTCACATGGTTTTGGGACTCTCCTTCAACAGGTGTTTGTTCACAAGTAATTGGAGAGGGGCGAGGTTCCTTTTTGGACAGGTGGTGTCGTTCAAAAGGTGAAGGACACTTCCTGGACAGGTGGTATCGTTTAAAAGATGTAGGACACTTTCTGGACAGGTGGTATCGCTCAAAAGGTGTAGGATGACATTGTATTTTAGTGTCAGGTCTTACAACAGCCCATCGTGTTGAGAATTATACGAATTAGAAGAGAGATATAGACGCAGAGGGTGAGGCATACGAAGGACAATTATACAGAACCAATCTAGACAATATTTCCATCCTAGTGTATTAACTATTGTTTGATTTATGTTGATTTTCTCGTTTATTCTTGAATGATAAACAGCACTGATACAACAAAGTCTTTTTTATCGTTTAATATCACCAATTGATTATTCAATATTTTCAAAAATACACCAATCACTCCAATTATATTTCCAGTAATCCCCAATTATCTTTGTCGTCTTTCCTTTGGTATATATTGATAGCAAGATTAATAGAAACACAATTGGTTCAAAACACTAAACTGCCTCCGCCCGACAAGTCTATATAGAGTATAGACGGATACAGATGTTGAGATAGATATGTAATTGGTTTTGGATGTATTGTGTCAACCATTGTTATTGTGATCTAAACTGTTGTTAGTTCCGTTAACTATTGAACACATATGACGTGTCCTTCATAATAGAGAAGAATCAGCAGACAGGACAAGTGACCAGCGGGCCAACAGTAATAAATAATGAGTCCTCGAAACACAACGTCAATAAGTAAAAATTTAGTCAATAAATGATGGTGGAGCCCTAGCGACAGTGAGGAGGCAGTGGCTTGTTCCTTTCTTATTTCCCATTGTGTCTAGAAATCAGTCTTAGTTTACATCGTTTTCTCCAATATCAATTAAATTCACTATTCAGAATAAGATAGATTAAACCATTTCCAGTTGCTTAATTTATATCTATCTGTTGTCAACATTTCAGAGCAATTTTCTGAAGCCTTATTAAAATAAAAAATGGCAAACTAAACATCTCAGAGCAACTTCCTTAACTTTCGACGTCCAAGACATCCTCCCCTTAAAAAAAAAATTATCTAAGCAATATTTTGAGACATTAATTGTAGCCCAAAAAATTAAGAAAAAATTGATATCTAATACACGTTAAAGCTTACCGTCAATTTTACCATCCGAATTCCTATCCACACTATAAATCTTGCACTCTTTCCAGGATATGTGAACGGTTTTCTTTTCTTTTTTCAATTGTAATATTATACATTTAGCTTCAATGACTCTTAAATATAAACACAGGAGATCCCTTTCTCTTAATCTCTCGGAAAACTGCGTCGTATCCCGTCATAATTCGGGATTACTATCTGAATTGACAAGTTTTACCTTGGTATTCTCAATTAATAACTCGTTCGGGGAGCAGCTAATGAAGTAAAACCCCCACACTAATGCCTGTCGAAGCGGCTGTAATCCTCAACAGCATGAATTTCAGTTTCAATCGGGGACGTGTGCCATCCTCGCATCAACCAATAACTCGACAAAAGCACCAAACTCTTTCAGTAATTTGGACTTCCGAAAATGAAAGTTTGTTGTGCCTCTCCAGCATAAAGGGATAAGGTTTTGAAATTCTAAAATACATCTCCCTCTTGTAAGTTTATAGCATGTGTTCTGAGGTCAGTTATTAAAAAGATAAATATACTAAGAATTTGCCATAACAACAAGGGGAGTTTGGAGGTTCTGTTCTATATAGGTGTAAGAATATAAATTTCCAAGAATCCCTATAAAAGTTCTTAAGAATAGTGATGGTCGTTTTATCTCTGCAATATATTATAACCGTGGCCAAAAATTATCATAACGTCTCAGGGTTATTTCTCAAATATTTCTTAGCTTCATCAACGAGAAACCTGAAGAACTACATCCTGGAGTGACTTCCAGTTTTATCTTTACTAATCAATCCACAACACGTCACCTAAACTGTAACCTAGTGGAAGTAAGAAACATGAACAATTATAATAACGAAACTGAAGAAAAAACCGCATTACTAAATACTAATTTAACATCTAACACGTCATTATTTTTGCATTCGCCAGACACAAACTGTTGCATTTCCAGAACGAACACTACCTGGTTATCATATACAGAGAGTAAAAGTTCATATCCTAGCAAATCCTCCACAACAGAAAAACAGAAACGGAAAATACACAGTACACTGAGCAAGAGAATTTGGGAAAGGCTAATTCGCTAACAACTATGCTCGCGCAGCATAGCATTTTTTCGCAACGAGTTATCTAATAACAAGTCGAATGTTGTTCCACAGGGGTTGTACAGCGGGTTACCTAGGTTTATAACCACTCTGAGAGGCTTATACAGAGTTGGCTAAGTAAGCGTTTTCCTGTGAAGCTCACCATCGGCACTAAGCTGAATTGTTGATAGGGAAGACACTGCCCTTGGTATATCGACAACCCACACAATAACTGTATTTAAAAGCTCTTACTCCTATCACCAGATAACAAGGGGCTTCTCATTTTGTTTTAGGTATGAATGAATCAGTAAAATGAGTATTGATTAAGTGTACCGTCAAACAAATTATCACCAGAAAAATAAAAAAAAATTAAAGAAAAATCGAAAATGGTCATTATGTACAAATACTCGAAGACGTGGTTCCTGGGCTAATAATCCTCAGCATATAGAGCATTATGTCGACATTATTGGCCGCATTAATATATATATATATATATATATATATATATATATATATATATATATATATATATATATATATATATATATATATATATATATATATATATATATATATATATATATATATATATATATATACTGCTTACATAATCACATACACGCACATCAACACCCACACACTCATAATCTATTCCAACCTGTTCTCTCAAGAATGTGTACAACATTCTACTAAAAGTAATAAGTACAGTAATGTACTGTACAGTAGCTAAAACAACTATCTGTGCATACTTTGTAGGAAACAATATGAGACAAGGGACGATAAATTTTGGTATATGAGGACTGTCACTAGTCACACGTAAAATTTCGCAGCATATCGACCCCTACCTGCACAGATAGTTGTTTTAGCTACTGTACATACCAAGACACAATGGCTGCATGAATATGAATGTCCACTGTATATAATGTAAAAAAAAATAAACACTCATCTTCGTTCTTCCTTCAAGCAATAATTTTATGCTTATATTAAATTCGGTTAGATTATGTTACTGTCGGTTAGTTATTAACGAGTACTTCATGTTCAATAAAATGTCTAATTATGTACATTATCGTACTTACTACAGTATGAACGTTGCTAAACATATCGATGCAGCTTATTTATACTCACTAGCGTACACATCAACTAAAATATATATACTCAATATTATACATACCAAGCAGGAGAGTTAACACTGGAGACGTATCTTCTACTCACCTAAATTCCTTTCGTCTTTGCGGCTAGACCTCCAGAACAACACCCATCCTGAAGTTCACAAAAAAGTACTTAGCAATAGCACCATCCCTGTTGTGTTGTACCAGTAGTTATGAAATATGTTATCTGCTCTATTACTCTCCAAAGATATAGACTGAAACTTACTAAGACACGAGTAAACATTATTGAAGGATTTCTGAACACTACAGATCTTCCTATACACTCTCTTAACATTACTCACGAGTAATTAGAAGGTTTTCCCTGTCGCTCATTAAGTCAACGTGTTGTAATTAATGTAGCATCGCATCAATGTGAACACACTGCACCTTAACATTGCCTGAATACAACTAAAACACTCTCTCAGACACTGGTAAATAAGACACAACATCAGTTCAAAACTGTTTCCAAAAATCTGAACCGTGAGGATTCAAGTCTACTTCCTTAAGTGCGACGCTTCCACATCAGCCTTGGAAATGTAAATAGCAACACTATGTTAGTGATAACATGTCATGATTCATAATGAAGTTAGTGATGCATTCACTGTATTCTGTCATTTTACTAGGAGGTTTCTTTCCTCTCACTGACTTTTCTTTAAAATCTGTTAGGGTCTGGCTGAGGGTGAGGTGAATTATACCCATCACCTATGTTCTGGTATTATATTCACGTAAATATTTTCGTGTAATATCGCATCACATCACCTTAATGTCTTTTTTTTCATATATATTTGAGAATCTGATAATTCCTTAAAAAAATTCCTTGTAGTTGACTGCAATGGCAAACAAAGTTAAAGTACGCTAAAGTTATGAGGAATTCTTTGAACCCTAACACAAGTGCGTTTAGGGGCACAGGACAACCTCTGAGAAGCCTCGGAACCTTCCTGCTTTAGTGTTTATTGAATTTGACTACTTATCAGAAATAGCTTTCCAGTTTAGGACGTTTTCTTGGGATATAATTAACTGCTCAGTATATAAATGAGACACAATTCTATACGGGCAGCAGATACATTCATATATTCATATACATTGTGACACAGCTAACAATGTAAGCTTAAGGTACTGTATGAGGAAAAGAACCGTAAGAAATTATGAGTCAGCTGCGTCGAGGAAGATTGACTATATAAGAAGTTTGAAGCTTGGCAGGACACCAACTCATTTGTTTGAATCTTGTGTTTCTTCAACATAACAGATCCTGTCTCAAGTTGTGAAATGAGTATCACTTTTCTCACTTTGCACACACACATAACCAGAAGTCCTGAATCATTGATAATCTGTTCGAATATATATATATATATATATATATATATATATATATATATATATATATATATATATATATATATATATATATATATATATATATATATATATATATATATATATATATATATATATATATACCCCGGTATATATATATATATATAAATATAATATTTTCATTTGATTATTGCACTCATGGGAGGAGGGGGAGATATTTCAAGGAGTTTCCAAAGAATCAGAAAGATAAATGACCTTACCTCTTAATGTGTTTTTATTCCGAAAGATCTCTGGATTAATTTATGCAATGAAAAACTCGTTGAACCAACCAGACACACCAGAGAGTACAGGTACGCTTTAGGACAGTGGTTCTCAACCTTGTTTGCCCCATGCACCCCTTTCACCATATGTCAGAATGTCATTCCCCCCTCCTTTCCAAGATTGTCTGCCTCAAAAAGTGCATTCCAAATAATATGCATATAATACTGAAAATCCTATATTTTTTCCATATTAGTATCAGTTTTCCCCCACCCCTGAAAACCTGAGGGGGGAAATTACCCCCCTGGTTGAGAACCCCTGCTTTAGGATGTCTCGGTGCAGTCGTCCAGCGGCTTGTTTGAGGAACTTGAAAAACACTTGACATAAAAGTTATAGCTTTAATGCTATTTGTTGTCAACTATTGTTCTTACAAAATTACATTGAAAATGTGAAGATATTAGAGAATGAGAAGAGGTGCGACGACAAGCTAATATCCATATGAAATAAACATGTTTTACAATAATCCATGATTTATCTTTTATTTCTAGGATCAGTTTAATCGTTTGTGTAATGGTCAAATATTATTAGTGATGGAACATTGGCGGGATATTTCTGGTGGTATTGTTGAGGTTGTGTGAGTAATGGCGCAAGTGATCAATTCTTAGATTATATTATACTGGTTAGGTATTTAGGATCATATTGTAATGGAGAGAGAATTTTGGCCATATCTTACAGATTTGTTTAGGTCAGGTTAGGTAAGCATGCTAATCGTGTTATAATGAGTATTGTTGATGGTATAATAATGGTGAGGTATCGATGGTAATTTTGGAATGGTGAGGGTCGTTTGGTATCACTGTGATGGTGAAGATTTCGTGTTAATATTTTAATGGTGTAGTGTTTCTAAAATAATTACAGTAGCGAGACATTGCTGAAACTATTATAACTGTAAGGTATAGTACGGTAATCATTAGAGTGGTGAGCATGTCATAGTAATGGTACAAATATGACGTACTCTTGTTTATTATAATATTTTACTCAAGCTGATGTAGTGCTGGCCAGTCTGTGAGAACTCGGTAAAGTTATAAGCGTAAATCATTCGTAATGTTGCTTAGGTATAATGGTGACACTTTATTACTGAACAGCGAGCGGTGACGCGGACATAGTCAAAGTGATATTGCAATTGTGTCCCAGGCACTGGAATATGGCTGGCCAAAACAGTTATGGCAACTGTGCAATAGTGATAGGGAGGCAGTAATCAACATTATTCATTGTGGCTACCGACATATGCTCAATAAATCTGGTTAGAAAACATAATAAAAATTGATAACGCACATAGTATCAAACAGAATCGTGATACGGCAATGACGAACGAGAAAAAGTGCATTCCAAATAAGCAAAGTTTCCCCATTTTCATCCTGGTCATAAAAATATTTCCCTGTATCTGATCTAAGAATATATATATATATATATATATATATATATATATATATATATATATATATATATATATATATATATATATATATATATATATATATATATATATATATATATATATATATATATATATCATGTAAATCTTGGATAAGATCTTGACACGGAAAATGAAACAAATTACCTTAGCTAGTCTTATTCATATGATCATATATATATATATATATATATATATATATATTCTAGAAATCTTACAACTGCTGATGCTTTGAATCTGGGAATATGTATATCTTGTTTTATCAGTGACCAACATGAAGTGGTCGGTGAAGGAGAATGAGAAAGGGAGAAAGTACAATGATGAAACGTCCAAAAGAAAGACTCTGTAAGCCCCTTCCATATTTATAGCTTGGTGAATGAAATTTGAATGTGTGCGCGTGTGGATATATATATATATATATATATATATATATATATATATATATATATATATATATATATATATATATATATATATATATATATATATATATAATATGAGAAAAGTTGAGGAAGAGAAAGTGGTGGTGATTTTAAAAAAAATTGTGTTTTCAAGTGAGGTAAGATTCCAATAACCCAATAAATAAAACGTCACGAAAGCAAACCAATAGCAAACACACGGACACACAGATAAAAATGGGTGAACACAAACGCAAACATATATGTAAAACGACACAAATACAGGCACAAGACACAGGAGTACAGGACGACACTTCATAAAAACGTTTTTGTAATTTCAAATATTTTTCTTAAGAAAAGTATCATGACTTTTCAGAAGTTATTACTTACACAGTTTATATATTTTATTATTGAGAGTCTCGGTTTGAGCCCTCCGGATAAGACGTGGGATGTTTCCCTCTGCAGTTTATCTAAAAATAAAACTTTTCTTACGAGTGATATTAATATGCCCTTTACTTGTTAACCCCTATATGGGTTATATAAAATGGTAAGATTAAGAGCGGTCCTACGACTAACTAGTATCTTTGAATTGGCGGAATTTTTTTTATATAACTGAGCATTTCTTGAAATACCTCAATGCTCGTATTTAAAAAAAATAAATGAATTGAATAAGAAACTGAAGAAAATATATTAATTAAATTATGCCAAAAGGGGCGAGATAAGTATAGAGAAATATACCCAACGCAAAATGGAACTGATATGAGTTACGACCTTCAGCCTGCTAAAGTCTTGCTTCTCATCAGGGTGTCCTGCCCTTACATTTTCATCTCGATTTCTTACTAGTTAGCCTCTTAGACTATGATCAACAAATGTCATTTTAAAATTGTCGAGAGAAGCTTCAATCAACGTACACTCCTGCTTCTAAGACATAAAAACATTTAATATCTAATAAAACAGTTGCATTTACAACTCTTTCACCGTTGTCGGCTTATTATATTGCCTTGTAATTTTCAGGGATCACCGGCTACGAGAGTGAGTTAATTCATTATATATTGCAATTATAGTTTTTCACCCTTTACAACTTTATATAATATGGAAAGAACTACAAATATAACTATACAGCGCAAGGAACTAAAGGAAATATGCAGAGCCTTCGTGGTGGTGGAGGGAGTAACATCTTTTCTCTGATGATCGATATTTTGACGTAATAAATAGAAGGTACTGCAAGTAGAAAACCTACAGTCTACATAATTCAAAATGTAAATTTTTTTTTTTCACAAACAACGCCGCTCTGGTTCGTCTTTGTCTATTGCATGGTTTAGCTTCCAAGTGGTAACGAAGGATTTGGGACACCTCACAATTAGAAAGATCTTTAGCCATAAGTGCTCTAGTATGCATTGGATGTATACCAAGTTTTAAATACGTCCAGATTAAAAAAGTCCCTAAATATATGTTGTTTGTTTTTTCTCTTCTAAACATAATACGATTCCTCCTGAGTTTTGCCGATCAGCTTATACTGTTAAAATGTCACTTCAGACGTAATCTTACTGTAACATTTAAAGACAATATATGTTCAAGAAAGTATTCATGAAACTCGAAGGTTTTCACTGACATCTGCACCACGAAGTCTTAGCTCAAGTCGTACTAAAAGAGATTCTTTACCCAATGTGTACAGTAGGAATAAGTATGCTATGTTTTTCATTCATGTAGTCTTTACCACTCAAAAAAGTATGAAATCGTCTCATAAAACAGACCCTCTGCCTTATTAGAAATCAGTGAAATAAGATAACAAATTTACTTTCTGTTAGTTTATGTAATATTATTTAGAAATTTATAATTGTTTTCATACACAAGGTTGTTTCCGGTGACAACCTGGTAACTACTTAAACACTGTGAATGCTTTATTGATTTTCTTTATAGAATTCTAGTAAAATGCAGCATAGGGTAAGCACAAAGTAGAGTAATTATTTATACCATTCTTTACTTCATTCACACCTATCAACTGTGTTTACTGGCAGGTGCATCTCGTAGTTAATACAACACTGAGTTTAAGCTCATAGGCCATCATATTCAATAAATGAGTCATTGTACTCATGGAGTTAAAGTGCTCAATGTTTATGACATCGTAATCAAGGGTTTAAGCTGCTGACACCATCTTGGTTATCAGCACCACATTAACGACACCACACCACAATGAGCCAATCTGATATTCTTAATTTAGGCTACAACCTTATCACCCAATGAGTCACGGAGGTTTACTAGGTGAAAATTTTTAATGGTTTGTGTTTTCTAATCCTTAGTAAAATAACAATAGCAAGAGTATAAACTTCGAAGGTGCAAAAAACAATCGGAGTTGACTATAAAGGTAACTGATACAATGGAAGAAGAAGTCATACCAGATAAATATTGTCATTCGTGTCAAAAATGGAGAAAATATTAATGATGCTAAGGATCTCTTCACATAGGCGGGGATTAGATACCAAGACGTCGGGGATAATGCACCTGTTAAAATAAACAGACTTTCTTTATTCTAGAATTTATCAAATATACATAATAACTGATCTGAGGAAATCGAATAAAGGTTTAAAATTGTTATAATTAAATATGCAGATGATTAATAAGAACGCAAGACAGATCGCTCATGTTAGCGGGACTTCATCTGGAGAATAAGTGATTGCGTTCTTATAAAACAAAGGCAACAAATATCAGGGAAGCTGTGAGTATGGTAAGCTAAGAGGTTTTATCTGATCGGATGAGCTGCTGAAATTATTATGTTGAAGTGATAAAAAAAGGCAAAGAAGAGTTCTCGTGACGGATAATATTCTTTGTTCATGATATTTTTTTTTCTTCGTATATTGCGCTTTCAACTAATACTAGAATATGTTTAAACATTTTACTTTAAGACACCTGAAAGGGGAAGAACTATGAAATAATGTCCCTTGAAACTAGCAAAATTAATCTTTCTTATTTAGGATCAAAGAAGAATTTTAAAACTAAATATTTAGATTTAGCTCAAGTGAGATGGCATTCTTTATATGTTGACTACATGACATTTTCCTCAATAGGAACTGCTCAGCTCATTTGTCTAGTGTGCAGGTAAGGTTCTGACACTATTATATCTAAAAGAAAGACCAACGTCCTCATTCACGTAACTTGAAAAAATTAAATTTTGGTCACATTATCTGTTAGACTTAAGAAAAAGATCCTGTTGTCTAGGAATTTCTCATTGCTGTTGTTAGGGTATGTGAGGGTCGAGACATTTCTAGGAGGCAGGAATTTAATGTGAAGGTCCGTAGGCTACTGTGTTTTTAATAGGAATTTTCATTGTATACTCGTACAGTTGTTGTAAGTATACTGAGAAGAGAGAGAACTTTGAGTAATTGAAAGACATCAACACACTGTTAACTAATTACTTTTTTTAGAACAGGCAAACCCTTCCACGACTATAAGCTGTGTTGTGCTCCTGCAGAGAACCTCGTTGAGCAACAGTAATCAGTCGTAAATCTCGAGTTGTAACTTGTGTGACTGAGGCAGTTACCAGTGCACGTTTTTAATCCCTAAAGAAATTTCACTGCGGTAAGAATGTTCTTTAAATAGCTATTGAAGTACTGGATATTGTCTTCCAAATTTCTGTCAAACTCGTGAAGAGTTTCATTTTAATTCAATATATTTGTTCAAATTCAGCCGATTACTCTGGAGGAACGACTTCTCAAGTTAATGTCTCATGTTTTTTGTCACTCCATAAATAATTGACTTACTTTGTTTATACAACAAATTCAGTTTACTCAAACTCTCAAATAACAACTCCCATAAATTCTTGCATTGCTCACAACACAATATTCGGTATTTGACAATTTTAATCTATCCTGTCAGTCTCAGTATAGTTCATCTTACATATATTTATTACAAACCCAGAAAAATATTCCGCAATGACAAATTCCTTACACTATATTCGTTAGTATCGAAATTAACACGAGAACAAGAAAGGACTGTACTGTATAAATCAGATCTACTTTAACACGTCCGTGGTTACAGGACAAGCTTTTGTCAGTTTAGTGTGCCTGCTCCTATATAAAACTAAGATGTGTACGTAGTCTTCCTGAGTGGTATACATCTGAAACATAAATAATCATACAGACATAACACAAATACACATTTAGTTTAATAGATTAAAAAAATTCTCAAAACAATTTGTTGTTATTAATTAACTAAACAGAAAATATTAATTACTTAACAGGTATTTGTATATTGTTTTCATAATCAGCTATAAACGACTACTTTTTAAAAGCTAATAATCGCTCAGAAATGATAAATGGACTTTATTATATTTTTTCCTAGCTTGATATTGTGAGTGTTTCTATTGTACATTAGGTTCCAGTCACTCCCTCCCCCGGAAGAAAAAAAGAAAATCTCATGTTTCACAGACGAATGATTCAGTGGCTATTCCGTTGGTTTGTCTCCGTCTTCTTTGCTTGTCCGGGCCATATCTAAGACATCTTTTGAGCTACGATGCTGAAATTTAGACACAATAGTGACCAAGTCCTTTCTTATCCTATAGACTTTTTTGTCAATCGTCACTGCGCTTCCCTATTGTCTCAAGATATCACGCGAATTGTTGTGAGGTGTGCATTGGGCGTACCATAAATTATTATTATTATTATTATTATTATTATTATTATTATTATTATTATTATTATTATTATTATTATTATTATTATTATTATTATTATTTGTACTTTATAATCTTAAAACATGCATCATGGGGTATGGACCGACAGTACCTTAATGGCCACTGGCCGGTACAATATTGTCTTCTCTGGTCTCACACTTCAGGTACTTTTCTTATTTCAGGATGACCAAACTAATGCACTGTATAATACTTACCAAATACTCAAACGAAATCCATATGGAGCAAATACCAGCCACTTTATTATATATATATATATATATATATATATATATATATATATATATATATATATATATATATATATATATATATATATATATATATATATATATATATGTATTTATATATATCGACTTATTGCCCTTAACATGTTATTTATTTTATATTATCAGCTGCCTGAATAACTCTAAGTGATAATGCTTATACGGAGATGGTAGTTGTAATTATATAAAAAATATTAATCATAAGTAGTTACCAATACAGAACGAGTGGATTATTAACCACACAATACTGGCTTTACCTACCATGCTAGTTTTCCCTTTACCATACTGGCTCTCTGCCCCCTTCCATGCTGGTTATCCTACACAGTATTGGTTATAATCTACCATACTGGTTTATCCCCTTACCGTATTGGTCATTTACCATGTTGGGTTTCCCACCATGTTGGTGTTCCCATCATGCAAACTCTTCCATCTCACAGGCTCTCTCACCATGCTGGATTTTACCATCATGCTGGTTCTCCCATCATGCAGGCTCTCCCACCATGCTGGCTTTCCCACCATGCTGGCTTTCCCACCATGCTGGCTTTCCCACCATGCTGGATATCCCATCATGCTGACTTTCTCACTATGCTGTCTCTCTCTAAGCTATCTACCATTATGCTATCCACCACCCTACTGGGAGTCTCCACCCTCCCAGCTGTCTCCTTGTGTGGGTCTTGACTCCTGTGAGAGAAATGAACGACTTACGAGAGAAGCTTTACTTCTCAAAATCCCCTTGGCTGAATACTTGTCGCTATTACTGTATACCTGGGGATATATATATATATATATATATATATATATATATGTGCACCTTTGTGTGTGTATTCATTTATTTATGCCTCTGTGTGAGTGTGTGCATGTGTACATGCTTCTACGTGAACCTTTTGTGTACCTGTAGGCGCGTGCGCGAGAGGAAAAGCCAGCTTAGCAGTGGGAGGATTTGCTTCCTGTAACATGACTAGAAAAGCGTCCCGTTATAAGCAAAGCATTAGCTCAATGTAAAATTTAATTAAAAATGCAAACGTTTATGATATTCGGAGCCCCCATTGTTGAAGGCGCAGGAATATCATCATAAGTACTGCACTTAATATAAACCCAAATCACAGCTTATATGCACATGGACCGCCTCTCTAATATTATCGTAAATATACAGAGTAGAAAAACACACCATCCATGCCTTCTGTGCTTAATAACTAAGTAAAGATTCTAACTTGATAAATAGATGATGAATTGTCACTATGATATCTCTTAACTCACAATTCCAATTAAAACCGCGGATTGCATGTGGGTTATTAATTCTTTGTTCATTATTTCCGGTATAAACTGTTGTAATAATTCATTAATAATCCTAGTACTTGAACCTAGTACCTGAAGCAGAACCTATTAGCCTGCTGACTGAACGTAAAGCAGAGTCGATGAAACAGATATTAAAACAGAAATAATTAAAAAAACGCAATTTCTAAATTAAAGAAAATTAGTAACGGTAAACGAGTTTCTCAGTAAGTCAGAAGAATTAACACACAAGTGAAAGTGCTTTGAAAAATAACCTCAGACTATAAGTGAAGAGGCTTTTGGCCGCCAGAGGAGAGACGGGTGATGCAGGAGGAAGCTAGTGTAAATTATAATTGGACCTGACAACAAGGCGCGAGATAAATACTTAACTTCTTGAAATAAGAAAAAGAAAGGAAAAAAGAAAGAAGACCAAAGTAAGTTACAATGCTTAACAATAAACTATTCAACAAAATATACATAGATTAAATATTTACTCACACAAACGCGCGCATGAACTGGTGATTCTAGTTTTTTTGTTAAACAGAGGGAGTTGCTTTATACGCCTTATACTGTCAGCGGTTTTATTTACCATTTCACTGTGCAACCTGCAAACCTGAATCTTCAATGAATGATTTAGACTCTTAACTCAAAAATGTCTTTACTTATTTGGAAAAGAAACTCCAACTGTATGTATGCAAATCAACCAAGTCTGGTCAAAACAATGTTAAAATCAAGAATTTCATTGTTGCAATAACTAGCTTGAATAATGTCGTGACATCTTAGACCCTGCCAAGCTCTACCTACTCTGGTCACCAGGAGGCACAATAACACACAGACGCCTCAGACCAGAAGATTTAACATAAATAACATACATCTTGGTCATATTAGAGTTAAATGATTGTAGCTACAAACTATTTCCAAATACATTTTAAGGGGTTAAAACATATACATGTAGGTTGTGGTCTGGGCCACTGGCTCTAGATATGAGATACATACTACAGGAAAAATTTATATTTTCCAATTTGAATTTTTTTTAGGAATAAACAGTACATTGAACAAATGGGGCATTGTATCCTTAACGAACACTACAGTACATATAAATTCGATAACAACGAAGACTCGTGCATCAGACTATGAAATGATCAAAGTCTTCTATATAACATGCATTAGACGAGAGTAAATGTATTTGTTCTAAATAATTCTCGCCATTTTTTTTTTTTGCGTGACGATTTTCAGAGAATCGCGAAACTAATACAACAATTTTTGGACTATACGCCATAACCAGGAGTTTTCGCTCATTTAGTGAGAACAATGAGGTCGTCAATATTGCAGGGGAATGCAATGGTTTGTCGGGATGATATGGAACCTGCACACACTAATGCTAAACTTAACAATGGTAAATTCAAAAAGATAATTTTTAACCCGAAAAACCTTAATCCGTTAGATGTATTAATAATATACATTAACTTAAAATATATATATATATAAATTCAAACAACTGATTATTAAACCAAGAAACTTAACCCCATTGATATTAATCTGAAAATTTTTTTATTATTTAAACGGATAAGTGAAGAAGGAGAATATGTAGAACTATATTTTCTTAACATCTATATTATGTGTATAGACCACTGAGCCTTTTTAGTGGTATTTTGAGAACTATGAGGTTTATGATAAACATTTAACACAGCAAAACCTATCGGGCGAGTCTCTACAATTCGCAAGTTCTCCCAGTGATGGTTTAGTAACGTTAAGAGACAGATCTTGGAAGAAAGAAGTACAGGTAGGATGATAATCAACGTCTTATTTTCATGCTACCAGCCAAAAGTCTATGAGAAATAGTAACAATTAAATGCATATGTGGTGCAATATTTATTATTTCAAGATTAACTATAATTTAGGATATTTTTGGGTGTGTAAATATGGTTATGAGTTAATTATGCGGCGTCGCCTTAACTTCAAGATTGATGTAATAAAGTAGAGATTTTTGAAGTATTGCACAAAGGCTATCTATTCTAAAGGTTCAATTGTTCATATAAAACCAAACTAACTTAAATTAATCTCCCCTAATAAAACCTCAAGACCAGTATACCGTAGAAAGATATCGTATATATTTTACCAAACTGCAGAGATGTTAAGTGCAAAAATAATTACTTAAAACAAAAAAAATATCCTTATCTACTTTTTCAGCATGTCGTAGGCACTTATCTAAATTATATACAGATTTCATAACACAGTTTTCTCTTAGTAATATGACTGAAATTATTTTTTAGCATCAGACAAAGTGGTTGACACTGCAGAAGTAAATTAAGCAGGTACCTGTAGGATAATAGTTACCTTGAAGCAAGACTTATTGATGTAAGACGGGCGAAGCATTGTCCCCCAGTCATTAGGTTTAGTGTGGCACAACCTGATAAATAAACGTAAATAAAATTATTAATTAACATTCGTATAAGCACACATATTGATAATGATCTCCTTTGTTATAAAAACTAGAAAGCCTTAAACCATCGCCCCGTGTAGCTCCTACGCAGCAAAAACCAAAGTGTGTGAGATTGTTTACATTCTTGAACTAATAATAAACTTAAGAAAATATATTTATATTGAAAGTAAGGCTAAGAAAAGTACGAACATCTACTATGAAGCTATTTTGAGTATACATATATGTATCAAAATTATTCAACCAAGAGTTGGCCTCTGATATTCAAATGTAACTCAAGGTGAAGAAGAGCAGATAAGAATATGCTGTAACAGTTTACCTCAGTCACATGTAATACACATAAGCAAGAGACAGTCAAGACCAGAGAACATGTTAATAGATAGTAGAATCGGTGGCTCTGAGAACCGGCCAGGAGTCAACAAAGTAAACCAGTGGAATCTGAAAACCTGCTGAGAGTTAGGACAAACCTTGGCTCTGAGAACCTGACAACAGACAATAGAGTGGTGGGAACTAAGAACCTGTTAGTAAACACTAAAGTCGTTGCCCCTTGACAACCATTTAATACAAAATAAGTAACGAGCCACTGCCAGATCCACTGAGTAATAGGTTCTTCTTAACAAAGTGGTGGAGAAGTGCGATGAACACGAAGATGTAACGTGAATATCAATAATTTTGAAGAAACAATTGATAATTTACCAAATATTAACTTGTAATGTGTATATGTGTGAATACTTATATTGAAAACTTATGTGATAAAGCGCTAATCAATGAGGATTCTTTCTAACCATCTTGGGTAGCAAAGAAAAACTGGTCTATTTATATTTACAATCGTGCTCTAACATCTCACATGGATTTATCAACTCTTTGTTCATAACAACAGTATAGAAGTACAAGGTACACTTGCTTTCTCTACTGACAATACTAAATATTTTTTGTGCTTTGTTCATAATCATCTTATATACTCAGTGAAATCTGTTCAATTTGTCGAATTCTTGCACATTATATATATATATATATATATATATATATATATATATATATATATATATATATATATATATATATATATATATATATATATATATATATATATATATATATATGTGTGTGTGTGAATCCTGATCCAAATTTACTTGCAGTAAGTTCAACAAAAGAGGATGACACAAACTGACATTGGTTTTACAAACTGATATCGTAATATATTTGAGGGAAGCAGACACATACAGCAGAGGGAGGGAGGGTGGGCGGGCGTGGAGTATAGTGTAGTATGTACCATAAAAATGTCACGGCAGAGTTTTTGTTCACCACGCTGGAACATGGTTAGTGTGAGACTCCCCTGGGATGTCAATGGTTGTCATCTAAAACACTGCGACTTTGATTTAGATCAAAGGAGATAAGTCAGCAAGACCTAAAAAAAAAAAATTTCACTCTGCTTTTTTATTTAAAGGACATCATTTTCTTGACATGATTTACGGAAATAATGTTATTTTTTTTCATTTTTTTTTAAATTGTGGACTTTTTTACTTTCTAGAATATAAGATGATGACCGTGATCATTTGCAGTTATGCTATAGAGTATGATGTCTGTACTACTAATTTTTTACCTTGTTAATACATGTTGCATCTGAATTCATAAAAAACCCTTAACTCACGTCAACCAAGTCATCAGAAGTGATTTTATAAGAAAATGTGAACTAGAAGACTCATTGAAGAGCTTGAGGTGTAAGGAGCACGAGAATTCTAGATGTGGAAGCAGAGCAGTAATGAGCTCAGACTTATAATAACAGTAATACAAGGGGTTTCTTTCCTTAAACAAAGCTGTGATCAATTATATTTAGCAGCTACAGTTGATGGATTTAGGGTGAGCAGGAACTTGTTCTAAAAAAAGTAAGATAACGAGGTTTGTATAAAAGCTCTGATGACTTTTATATCTCTGTGATCCATGATTTAACTTATTAAGAAAACATCTCCATGTAACTGGTAGCTGACAACAATCTGTTTGGCATTACAGGTCATTGATTCATTATAAAGACAATTGCACAGTAATTAAAAATTAATATATTAAAAGAGAAGTAATTTGCTTCTTGAGTCTTAAAAAATATATATTTAAATATGTGAGCAGTAAACAGCTGACACAGCCTTGAGTAAGAGGGAATGAGACATGTCATACATCATACGACACTCACTTCAATATTGCAGACATAATTCAGCAACTTTCGGGAGATTAGTATTTTACATTAACGTGTAATCATATTTAATGTAGTGAAGATGGACTTAGTTTTATAATAGCATTTAATCGGAACTTAATATACATAAGCATTGGTTAAGTGCTGCCCGCGGAACATATTGATACGTTTAGTCTGGAACTTAAGGATGTCACTATTGCCTTAAAATTACAACATAAGACGAAATTAATTTTAGCAGAATAAAGGAGGAAAGAAACGTGTTTGAATGTTATTAACGAATTTTAATGTTTTTTTTTTTTTAATATGAATGAAAAGTTATATTTGCCTATCTCATCTTAAAGGAATTATGGGAAGTTTGTTCAAGACTGTTATTCACGAAACAGATTCTAATTTTGTAAATTGTTAGGATATGTGTCTTATGAAGTTAATATAATATACCACGAAAGAAACAAAGATGATGGAAATATTGAAATATGGTTTAAATAGCTCATATTTATTTTGATGATTCAATAACAACAGTGCAAAGAACATTTACAGATAGAGATACAAGTACAGGTACAGCTATAAGAACAGCTACATTGTAAATAACGGTATAGATACAAGTACAGGTACAGATACAAATGATGTTACAGATACGAATACTGGTTTAGATACTAGTACAGGTACATATAAAATTACAGGTATAAATACAAGCACAGGTGCAGTATAGTTTATCTAAAACAGTAGCGATTCATACACATACTGTACAGCACAAGGTAAATGTCCTTAGTTCTGTCACATCGCCATGCACAGACACACAGCAGACACATATCAATATCACTCGTATAGAAATTGTATACCAGTTAGCCATCTTACAGGATCTCACCTCTCTAAGACTTAAGATGAAGAATATCTACAATGAAAGAACTACACCCTGTTGATTTATACAAAGCAAAACCTCAGTACTGTAGCTGATGGTTTGTGTTTTAGGCTTTAAGCTAAAATAAAAAATGAATGTAACAAAAACATAATATAAGAATGTCAAAATAATTAGGGTTATTTTTTTTACAGAAACACATCTGAAAAAAAAACACTTCTTGTAAGAAGATTAATATATAAACTATTAAATATTAGATATTTATGTCTTAATCTGTCCTAGTTGCATGAACTGACTTACAGCAGTTAACGTGCTTAAAAACTTTAGTAGTTGGGATAGAGAATAGCATAACACAACATTCCTTGCGAGTAAGACGACTGCTACCCTCAGCATCAAAAAGTTTCAAATTCAAGATAAGAGGAAAGAAAAAGGATATGATTTTTTTTTTATAACATCGCATTGGTAAATGAAAATTAACATGCTGAGAATATTGCCCATAAAATTATCGAAATTTAAGATAAGAAAGAAGGCGTGTTTGGATCTTTTGAAGCTACGAAGAGTCTGAGAATAATATTTATGAATTAATATTCCTCCTCTATTACAGGAAAGAATATAAATGTCATCAATGTGCCGTATAATATCTAGTATATTTTATTGTTTCTTAAAGGTCATCGCCTCACCTCCGCTACAACCCCTCATCATAGCATAAGACTGATGCTAAAATTATATAGTATGATTCCTCCAGTACAATAACACAATGGGGTCGACATTGCCTGAAGACACACGAAGGAGATTTTTTTTAATTTGAAAGACAGAACTCTGAGTTCACGTGTAAGTTACACTTGGACCTTGATTAAACTTCAGATGTACAGAAGGGGGCGGGTAAGGGGTGAATAACATTTCCAATTTCAAGAACAGCCTGGAGCAGACAGTTGCCTAAGAGACGACTGATCAGAGAACATCGAGTTTAAAGATAATTTGATTGTCTAAAGTTTCAACAATGCTCTCTAGGGATTTCTATATTATTATTATTATTATTATTATTATTATTATTATTATTTAACAGTCCTATTATATTATCCTTTTGAAATTGAAGGAATTACATGCGGTGGCTGTCTTCAAATTCAGAATGGTTTCCAGAAAATCTCAAATAATATACTCAAGTAATAGGCGTACATTTTTATAAATGAATAAAACGAGGGTTGTGATTACAATGAAATAGATAAGGTAATTACAGTATAGTGATAAGTCGCCCACTTTTATAAATATTTCTAAGAGTCTAGTTCTCATTTTTCATACAGAAGGAACAACACTTAAGACAGAGGTTGAGTTTTAAACGTTCATAAATAAGATAAGTTAGGATCGAAATGTTTATAGGCGAGACAAGGCACCAAGGTAGCGGTTTGGGTGTTCTTATATGAAGTGAACTGGTCGATGTCAAGAAATCCATCTCAAGTATTACGGAAAGTCTATATAGCTACGGTGATTGTTAATGTCAATACAGAAATCTGGATGCGATAACATAAAGCAAGATATCCTTACTTTTAATATAATCTCCTTTCTTAATTTAAAAGAGAAGAGTTGAATTAAATGTTTATGTTTGAAAGTAAAATCTGTTGATATTCATAATCATTATAAATTATAGGTATTCAGTTATAGTTACTGATATTAGGATAATTGTATTAATCTCAGTTTTAGTAAATCATTCAGTTATGTACTTTGGACAGGATCCGTGTTATGAAGGCACACAGTTACGTGCTACTGACAAGACGTGGAATTATACATTATCAATATCTCCCATATTAAATAAGCATACAACTATACATTGTGAGTATGCTTTATTGCTTCATGTTACCAATAGATACAGACATACACTGAACGTACTTTTTATGCACTAGGAGTGTTATTTACCAAAATCATCTTCATGTTACCAAGACATAGTTATAGGTAGCCTTCATGTTACCAAGATATGCCATATATATTATATGATTATGGCGATGCAGAAGTTACACGTTACCCGAGTGTTCACTATACTCATGGTAGTTGCCCCTCGTACCCTCGTCTTCCTAGTGAATAGTACATCTTAATTAAAATAAATAACTATATTAATAAACAACAGTACAGGTATTCTCACCGATGTTTTTCGGACTAGGATTACCAAAGAATTTTCGTCCATTACATAAATTCTCATTAGTGTATTGCATCATATAAAAAATATAACCATGAATGAAAGCGACGGATTACAGCATCGGTACAAAATGAGGAAAGTCCGTCTATTGTACGGGAGGAAAAAATATTAGCACACTGGAATCATTTAATTTGTAATTTTCAATTACTTGTTAAAACTGAAAAATTTAAACAACTCTTTCTTTGATTTGGAAGAATAACGGAACAATTTGACAAATTTAGAGACAATAATATATATATATATATATATATATATATATATATATATATATATATATATATATATATATATATATATATTTAATTATTTAATTATTTATTCTGATAACCACATATGAAACAAGAAAACACGAAGTTCCTTTCCATTATTGATCGAATCTATCTTATATATCAAGTAAACCGGTTCTTGGCGACGAAACCCGTTCATTATATCTGGGAGGGTAACACCTGTAAGTTGTGTGTGAAGGATCTTGCTGGTCTTGTTTTGTCATCATAATATGGTTGTGTCCTATGTAGTACATTAATATAACATCTGGTGCATTAATATAACATCTGGTGCATTAATCAATCAAGCTTCTCTTAGTAAATGCAGTACAGTAAACTTCAAAAAGTGTTGGTCTCATATAGTACATACATTGTAAAGCGACGAGCCTCTCTCCACCATTAAGAAGACTTGCCTTGGACTACAGAAGAAGAGAGTGAACAAGGTTTATTCAACAACACAACCCAGCAGAGAAATATTCAAAGATACCCAAAAGTCCGGTGACGCGGCATGGTTGAACTCTACACCTAAGAATTAAACTGGATTCATCATATTTTAACTTGTACAGACTGGTGAGATTTCAACAAATATCTATGAAATACAAATTGAGACGCTGTGCTTGTTGTGTTGGCTGATATCGTACTTATAAAATAAAATTAATTATTACAATGCAGTTTGTAAAAAAAAAGAATCACAGTAATCAATAAATTTTATTAATGGAAAAAAAAGGCGCTGGTTTCAACTTAAATATAAGATGCCGATGCCGCTCAAGTATATGTCGCTTAGTAATTTACCGTTGTATCTTGCCACATTAATTTTGCTATTTGTTATTCATTAATTCAGAATTTACTTAAGAAAGAGGTGACGGGAAGTAGACCGGAGAAAGACGGCAAATTTTTTGGGGAGATGCAGGAAGAATTTCAGGGTAAGGATAGTAACCAGGTGAGGGATTTATGACATTCTTGGCTGTGTGTGACGAGACAAAATACACTGTCTAATAAACTACACATAGTTAGAGAGAAGAAGTACGAAACAACCAGCAATATATATGGGGTTTACTGTATCCTAAAAAAATTCCCAAAAAGTCTTATATATTGTTAATAATATTATATTATACTTGGGAAAAACAAATCGAAAAAAAACGTAAAATAATATGCAATGAAATTATATTATAAGACAATATTATGATTATATATATACACGTATTTTATTGCATCTTATAACAATTTAAAGATGTATGAAGACTCTTGACACCTTAAAACCTTGAATTCGCGTTAAATGATAATTATCGAATGTACCTCGTTCATTAAGGGAGGCGCTTCCTGAGGAAAAATGCCTGACTGCCACGTGTCTGCCGTGTGTAATGATGTCATTTTAATGTTTCGTAATTACGGTGAATTGTAATAAGTGTGGGTGTCTGGACGGTTTTTCCTCTGCATACAAAGAATATTTACGTACATGTTTAAATCAATACATTAATTATGACATATCTTATGTACTGTATATACATGCTGAGATAAATGTTACTTAATTAATGCCATTTTATATTTTTGCACGGGAATAATCTTTAAATTGGTTTGGTTCTCAATTGGATAAACATGTTATTTTGTCTCATAAAAATAATCATTAGAGTTATTCTTCTACTGGAGAGGAGACACTGCACCATCAACATGCAAGGGCGAGACAGTTATTAATTATTTACGGGATTTGGTTGAACCAGACATCCGACAATGCAAGATCAATTTTGTGCGTTATCTATCTAAGGACCAGACTACGGTTGTATAGATTAAAAATATTCGTTTGCAAAACTAGACTGATATCTTCAATATATTGTAACGCGGTGGTTCTCGCTTCAGGATGAAGACCTGGAGGAACTACTGTAGAGCTGAGATTATATCCAGCAAAGCAATCAATATATTTTATACTTACAGAAGTTATCAAAGACGAGTCGTGACAAAACTCCGCGTCAAAATTGGTAACCCGGGATTTGTTCTATAAATATCATATAAACTATTAGATCAAGAAAATTTGTACTTGTAATATGACATAAGCTGAACCTGAGACGCTGTACTTATTATGTGCCCTACAACTGTACCTACACAGTAAACTTGATCTTTTGAATTTCCGCAACACTTAATTAAAAAATAATAATTTTTGCTACGTATCTATATCCAAATTTCGTATTAAGACTGACAAAATGTGCCAGTCATCAGTTAAAGTGAAATGCAAGAAAGCTGGCGACTCCTATTTTTAACATAGAAATTGCAGAATAAATGATACTGTGTGATAAAACGAAATATTTAACTTGTACTTTACAAATCTTTACACGGAAATATACACACAAAATCCGTCTCAACAGGAGGTCTGGTGTCTTCTTTAAATTTCCTTCTGTAGATTTTCTTGTGTATTTTCCAAAATGGTTTACTTTATAAGACGGATGAAACTAAGACAAACTTACGTGAATTACAATAAATTAATAATGGATAATGATGTATACATATAGACATAAAGATAGAGTTAAAACACAGCGACTCTCGCAACACAAGAGAGCTGATGACTTGAAGTTTCGTAATGGATCAAGACATTAGGATGAACGATGTAAGTGGACACATCACTGCAAGTATTTTAATTTTGAATTATTGATTTAGGTGTCTGATAATTTTGTTTAAGTTCATAGCCTCCTCATACACCCTACATGGCTTATATTACTAAAAAAAATATTTCTTGGCGTTTCACCAACGTGGACTCTTTTTCCGAATAATTGAATTTGATTTATTAATTGAAAGAAAAGCTTCTTAACGACGCTTGTCTTTTTGAGTCTGTTTATCCACTGTGAGGATCTTAATGTTAGTGACCTGTAACCATGACAAGTGTTAAGAAGTTTGGATGTCTTCACATATACAGTATATCAATGCATGCAAGAATATGTAAACATTTACATCAATACATCATTTGGAAATACTTTATGTACATTAAAATACTCTGAATTGCATAATTGCTTGGACATTGATTTTGGACTAAATTTTATCTTCAAAGGAGAGATTTTCTTAAATTAATATATGGGACATATTTTCTGAGACATTTTACTTGACAAATAGGGAAAATAATTATGAGAGTTCACAGTTTCCTCGAAAGAGTACGACTACCTTTAGACGCAGGTGGAAGATAATTGTTTTACAGTTCACAAGATATGGGTCAATATGCCCCAGACGATGCAAAAAACAACCCTTTGTCATCCTTTATGTGGGCTGCACAGACTAAGAAACGAAAGAGCATAAAAAGACGACCGACTTTGGTAAAATCAGCAATTTCCTTGAGAAGACTAAAAACTGTAAAGTTTTGTGAATTAAGAGTAGATATTTTTCGCAATATGTAAATATTTTTTTGTCAAGTAGTAGTCCTCACTGTATGATTACAACTTGCAGAAAACATTCACTAGAAACTGGAATTTTTTTTATTCAACGACTTATTCTCCACAATATAATACTAAAGACAGTACAGAGAAAAGTCTTCATAAACGCCCTTGGTAAATAGTTAATACACACCTCTGAGTTGTACTGCTTTCTACATTCTATTACTATACAAACTAATGAAATCTTAATAATGTTATATCTCAAATATTATCTATATATGAAAAGAGCTCATTTGGACAGATGGAAGTGGGGTAACAAAAGAAACACAAGCGAACGTGTCAAGATTCAAAACGTATACTTGCTTCCTTTGCTACCACAATCCTATTATTTGCATCAAAGACGATGTACGGTGTGTGGCCTCTTACCATACTTATATATATGCACTAAACTTGAACCTCATTATTTGACCGTCGAATCAAAATGTACTATTTTTGGCAGAAACTCTTTATAGACAAATTCAACTTAAGACTTCCCCTAAATATTGATTAAGGGGCAAGGCAGATGTATCCGTCTTTTGTTCCGTGATGTTGGTATCAAGGATTATTATTATTATTATTATTATTATTATTATTATTATTATTATCATTATTATTATTATTATTTATAGTACTAGTATAGTAATAGTTAATTAATAGCTCGAGTTTATATGAGGACGATGAAGTAACGGGAATGAGACGAGAATGATATCTTTGGTGCTGTAAAGAACACACTTTGAGGAGTGAGTGTTGCTGCCGGTAAACAAGAGATAAATATGTCATAATTCAGAAGGAACGAATTAATTCGTAGTACGTTGTGATGAAATGCCAAATTCAAACTACTTACAAAAATATAAAGGAATATATTTTTCACTTACAATTCCCATTATGAACAGAGCAAAAAGACATTATATTACTTAAATAATCACAAATAAATCAATAAAAATTTAGTTAAAGAATCATCATGTCACATGTAATACGAATACTAAAAAAAAGTGGTGGATACTAAAGGTTAACTAATGACTCAAGAAATTGTGAATGAACTGAACTATATATAATGAAAAAATATAACTTCACACACACACACACACACACACTTGGATCACTTGCACCTACAGTGATTTACTTGCAATATATATATATATATATATATATATATATATATATATATATATATATATATATATATATATATATATATATATATATATATATACGACAAGCAGGTAGGGTAGTACAGTCTGTATTCACCCTGAAGATGTGAATATTATATATCCATATATATCATACAGTGATTTACTTGCATATATATATATATATATATATATATATATATATATATATATATATATATATATATATATATATATATATATATATATATATATATATATATATATATATATATATATATATATATATATATATATATATATATATATATATATTCGGAAATTTAAACAGTTCTGTGTACAACGGCGATTATATAGATATTTATTATCATAAAAACTATGAATTTATATTAGGTTTAGTTTGATTAAGGTATGACAGTGGTGTTGTCTTAACACAAGTGGCAACATTTACCAAATAATTCCAAGTCCGTTAAGTTATAGCGATATAAATAAAACTTTATTCCAATTTGTCTAAAACGTCAGTACCTTATAATGCTTAGTCGAAGGATTATCCCTATTTTATTTGATATATACAAGCTATCCAAGGACAAATGTGTAGGTAGGTGGGGTCTGGTGAATCTTGTCCCCAGAGGTAAGAGCGGCAATCTCTCACGGAAATAGTGATAATTTCCCTTGTCTCCATGTAGATATTATCTTCTGCCGCCCTCGTCATATTGATAATGGCTTGTTTCTACATTTTACGAGATTAAAGGAACCAGTTCTTTGATGTGATTTACCTGTTGAAATATGATCACCTTGTGTTGCGATGTTCTTAAGGTCGTGAGTGTTCAATGTAGGTATTACTTTAAATAAACTATCAAGGATTTAGGATATTAGCCTGAGAGAAAGAGCTTGTCCTAAGATCTGGAAACAACTGTAAAACGATATATTGTATTCTGTGTATATCCACAGTGACCACGCCTGCTGAATGATATTGAGATTAAATAAGAAAGTTAACCTTTAGAAAGTACTGCTAGAAACTGATTAATACTGTAATATTTCGGCTTAAGCCTACGACTTCGATGGTGATTTGGCAGAGAATGTGTGCTTAATGAATGTTAAAAAAATGCATTCTTAAGGACACAGGAGTTGCAATGAACTTTGAGCCTTAACTTTGTTTAAGATTAATCGGCAATAATAAAATTTCCGGTGGCGAAAAATAACAAGCCAGACATACTGTTGTATAAAACAACAACAACAACAACGACTAACTTTTCAAGTAAATATTCATCTGTAATCAAGTTGTAATTTAAAAAGAAAAACATACTTTATAATTAATGTTGTGATAGATTATAAAAAATATGAAAGCATTGTCCAGCATATATCAAAGGACGTTACTACAGCCGAGGATATTAAATATAATTTTTTAAACAGATGTAGTGAAGAGGAATCATAAAAAGAAAGGGAACCACATTCACCAAAGAGCAAGAAAGCAGTAGGCTAAGGCGCAAACGTTAACATGAAAAAGTCTTAAGAAATTTCAGACTAATTAAAATATTAACTCCCACCTCCCAAGATGGTTCGGCCAGAGTGCGAACTAAATACAGTACAGTATTAGTAATATATTTCCGTACAACTTATTCATGTAATAAGATATACCTACATAAGCCATATACCCGTACAGGTATAAAGAAAAAAAAAACATTGGTTACCATTTTTATTGCAACACATACTAATATGTTAGTTATATGTATGTGTATGTGTAATTTGCAGGTAATGGCGTAATAGAGATTATTTTTCGGGCCAGTTACGCCGTCCATTCTCCTCATGCGCAATTGGTGTCTAGCGTATTGATCAAGAGGAGAGGTGAGGCCATTCTACCACCATCCCACCCTCCACAACAAAGAATATTAATCTTATAATGTCTTTTTTTGGGGGATTTGTCTTAAGAAAATAATATTAAATTGTTGCTAGACTAACACCATCTTGCCCCAGGGATACAATATATTGCTTGTTAAACCATATACAAGTGTACCTGTAGCCTAAGATAATTGTCAGGATCTCGGATTATTTTTAAGAACATGAAAGTGCTATTCAAGATTATATTTTTGACAAATAAATTATATTACTCTGAATAGGTGAAGTAATTAGCGATTATGACAGGTAAGTTGGTTTTATTTTGAACTTCAAAAACATTCAGTGACAACTTAGAATTATGTACTAAATAGACATGTTTAAGAAAGCTGCGTTATCTGTGCTTTATTATGGATGCTGTCAGTGTCTCAGGAGATAGAAAATGGTCAAATAACAGAAGCAGAAGACATAATGCAGGGGTGTGTTATATCATCTTGTCCGGACAAAACCTGAAGGAACACTGAATTCCCAAATGTAGACAAAATTGAAAATTCCGAATACTAACACAATATAGTATTAATAAACGTGACAGTACAATTGACTAGGTTACCTATACACTATGGAGAAAGTTTTCTTCTTTATAAACAGAACGACATAATACACTACGGTGAAAGTGTTTTACCAGAATAAGTAAAACAAAAATTGGTTTAATTCTCTAAAAGGAAAGTACACTTAAGGCACCGTGAAACTTTTCTTAAAAATCTAAGAAACCTTACAGTAAGGTGTGTGTCTGTGAAGGTGTTTTATACGGACAATTATATAGTATAGTAAAAGTTTCTTATAAGAAAAAAGGCACAGAAGAGTGAAGGCGTTTTTCGAAGGGAAGAGGACATAGGCTGTCTTGTGAAAGTTATCTTTAAAGGACATATGCGGTATACTAAAAGAGTAAGGCGGACACTTCTATAGCAACGTGAAAGTTTATATATAAGGTTACATATAATAGTATAGAGAACGGTTTATTTTCATTAAGCGAAGGACACTTACAATATGGGGAAAGGTGTTTCTTATAAGGAGTTATAACTTATAACGTTTTGTAAGAACACATACCAAATCAGAAACTTATGTAGGACACTAATATGTTTTTTTTTTATAGAGAACAACATTAATGTAGCTGTATTATAATTGAATAAACTTGCATACATCATAGTGAAACCTTTTATATGAAGACATTTATAAAGGGGGTGATGATATATTAATGAGCGAGAGAGTTTATGAAGGAAGTTGAAAGTATTTTAATATGAAGACACTTACACGTGGAGATAAAGATGAATTTGGTTGAGACAGAGATTAATAGACAGTAAGATGGAAGGATTTTCTTATAGCGACACTCATACAGGAAGAGACAGACGTGTTTACAAGGGGACGAGCAATTATACAACTTGGTGAAAGAATTTCATATAAAAAAGGACACTTGATTAATGGAAGAAATTTTTCAAAAAAGTAAAACAGATAGTTATAGAGCGGAGTAAAAGAAATATTTTAGAAAGGAAAATAACACTGTTAGACCATGGAGGAAATCAATCACAAGTCGTAAGGACGAGGAGCAACTATCGATAGGCCAACATAGAAATATTAAATTGATTGCAGAAGCTCCTCTGATTACAGGTAATAACATCAATATTCGCAGCATGGCACTTGTAACAGGCCCAGAAATCACACCTCTCTTCTTTGGTCCAAAATATAAAATAAAATAAAATCTCCGGAGTAGGTCTAGTCTGAAGGTACTGTTACGCTAGTTTGCTATTTAGACTGTAGGCAGCAGCAGAGGCCGTCTTTGGTTATAAATTCAGAGATGATGATAATGAAGAACAAGACACCGATGTATTGTATAATAAATTATAAACAGCGGGTGGTGAATTTTGATATTCTAAATTGGGAGCACGAATATGTATCAGCACCTAATCAAAAAATTGCATTAATAATATAAGAATAATCTCAGGTAAAGGTTATATATTATATATGTGCGTGCGTGCGCGCGTGCGTGCGTGCATGTGTGTGCTCGTGCGTGCGTGTGTGCGTGCGTTCGTGCGTGCGTTCGTGCGTGCGATGTATGTTATGTATGTGTGTGTTATGTATGTTGTGTGTGTGTGTGATAAATGATATTAACAGCTTAGATGAAGAACGACTGATATTTTTTTTCCTGAGTTACAAGTCCTATATACAGTTATATAAAAATTGCTTTGAAAATTCTCGCATGAGATTTGTTATGATAAACTAGTGAAACAGACTAGATACTCAAAACAAAAACATTATGGAGTGATGGACATCAGATTATGAATTTCAAAACAAAATGATTAGGATAATCGTAAACTCAATATATATACCTGAGTGTAACGCCAAGTTTAACTTCGCGCGGATAAAAAAATCTTACAGATTTGGTTGGAAACTGAAATAAATTAAAAAAAAAAAATAAAGTACACGAAATATGATGGCATAATTACCTTATGTCAGGAGCTGCAGTCAACAAGTTGCTTACATCTACAATATAAAGTTAAGCGTAACATGTACCTATGTTCACAAGTCACATGTGAGTCTACACAAGTTGTATATACATGTACACATGCATTTGAAACACACACACACACACACACACACACACATATATATATATATATATATATATATATATATATATATATATATATATATATATATATATATATATATATATATATATATATATATATATATATATATGTAGATCCACAATGATATATATATATATATATATATATATATATATATATATATATATATATATATATATATATATATATATATGGCTGCACATTCGCATATTCTTTTACACTGCCATCACTTTCTCTATGCAACTTCTAAGACAACCTTCCACTTTCAAAATATTATGCAAGCGACTAAGGACTTCATTATAGCTAAAAGACACAAACAGGAAAGAACTAATTTCTTAACATTCATTTTTCACAATCCCCCTGAACCTTTCGTTTTTTATTATTTTTGAAATATTGTTTTTCACCAACACCACATGGATTCCACGCTACTACCTGCACAGATTTTCGACTTTGACAGATGTGCCATTGTTCCATATGACAATCTGGCCCCACCTGCGTTGTTGCTTATGGAATCAATTTATATGGCTGTCTTGGGAACGTGATGCTTCCCAACCATATATATATATATATATATATATATATATATATATATATATATATATATATATATATATATATATATATATATATATATGTGTGTGTGTGTGTGTGCACATGGGGAAAGTGTATGCCCATCGCCTCACTACACTCACTCACTGGTGCATTTGATAAACATCACCTTGCACTATTGTGCTTTGCTTTTGTTTGAGAGTAATATCAAAATCTCTTCTTGAATATTTGTTAAGACTTTTTAGGCTATTTTGAGATAATGTTAAGTGTTAATAGATATCACTGTAAATCTTCCATTTCATCCTTTAAGTGAATATAACTATTCTTTTTTTAATTAAACCATTACCAAGTAGAAACTAAGGAACGCTTGGTCAAATTCATAGTAATCTAATAACTTTCAGCTTTTGCTGACTTATATACATAGTAAATCACAAAACATCCTGATGTTTGAATGTTTCCTAATACTCTTCCACCATCATATAATTTCACCTTCACTGTGGATAATTCTTTGTTCGTTCCACCAACCTGATCCTTGCTCAAACACACTGGTAGTGACATAACAGCTCTCTCTGACTCAAGCCATCTGGTTTGCGGTCTGTCTTTCCTCATCACATTTTCAACTGCCTCATTATATATATATATATATATATATATATATATATATATATATATATATATATATATATATATATATACACTATATACACAAATGTACCATTTCTCATACGTTGTAGACATTCACATCATTTCGATAAACCGTCATTCCTTCAGTCTCCTACGAATTTCTTCAGCCCACATATCTTTTTTTTTTCCACATTTTCATTATTTATCCGCCAATTCCTATAATACATAGCATTTTAAATAAGCTTTTATCTTCATATTCGATGGGTGGATAACAGTATACATTTCTCCACGTAGAGTTCTTTTAAATGTCGCACAAAAAGTCTTCCCATTTATCTCGTCTTGCTAAGAAAATCTCCAGTTCTTGTTTTTGGATTTAGTTGATGTAATGGAGATCTGTGGTTCAACTACTATGGTCTCTAAGCCTGAAGACAGTGTCATTTTTTGCACTTGACATCAACTATTAAAATTCAGGAGCAATACATCTAGATGCTTCATCGGCTAGGGTAATGAGACACTGTATATTCTTTTGGTTCTTCCTTGCATTAGTCTTTCCTCTACTTCTGTTTATCTACTGTAAACTTACTGATACACAATAGAACATTTTACTTTGTATGTAAACATATTAACTGGCGAGGAAATTTCGCGAAAGAAAACTATAACTAAAAAAAATAATAATTCACAATATTTATTGCCACGTAGGTGCAGTAGAACTCAGTAGTCAGCCGACAAGAGGGTATCTTTGTAAGCGTTACTATTACTGGCATTACTGACGGTCGGTTGGTAAACATATATCAGTATCATCTAACAATTTAGCCCATCAGGTTGCGTCTACATCATTGTATATAATTCTTCAAAAAAATAAATAAAAAGTCATCTTCCGTACGTTGAAATATTCCCTTTTTATTAATTACACATTTCAAAAACAGTTATGAATTATCCTTCATTTCTCTACCGAAACATCAAGCAAATAATGATTATGTCACATACAATACATATCACGAACTAATTAATCTAACATGAAGCTTATAGCCTTTAACTCAAACAAGCCTCCTCACCCCAAAGGCAGTTTTATCTTTTACATACAGAACAAGGTCTTTTTTTATTAAATCTATCTACCTGTTAATCTTTGTTAATCTGTCCTCAGGTGCTTCTGTACAACAGTATGTCTGAGTCCTTACTCCGTGTTTTTTCTATATATCTAGATTTTATTCGTCTGTTTCTTACATCTCTTGTATATCGTTTTACATACAACTGTGTCCAGTAATCCCCAACATCATGTTGTGTTTTCCAGATCGATGTGATTATATTTCTATTCGGGTCTTGAATAGTCATCAATACAATAAGTCGATGTAAATTCTTAAAAAAATAAAATGAATAAATAAATAAATAAATAAATAAATATATATATATATATATATATATCTGTGCGTGTGGTAAATTATATAGAAATCTATTTGGGTCTTTATCAGTATACATTGTTATTAAACTATACAATTGGACATAAAGAAATAATTTTAGTAACTCTAAATATGGAAACCGTATAAGTATGGTTAAAATATATATAAAGAATCTACTGTATATTAGTAACTATATAATTAAACCTACCTAAGTGAATTTATATAAATGAAACTACATAACTGTATATAACTTTCTAAGGGAAACTATATAAATTATGTAATTCATATGTCAGAGTTATTAGCCGTAAGTGGCTTTATACAGGTAACTTTATACTCAAATCTTTATTGACAATAATAATACACTAGGTAGGAGTAACACTAATCACTACTGTATCTTACTATACTCTAGTCCTTCTGGGGTGTTTGGTAGTATATAATATTCGACGTGTTCTGAGTTTCGTCTTTTTGAGATACTATCCATCTTACCATTCAATAATCTACCACAATGTATCACTATTCATTAACTTATTACTATTTTCATATAATTACATACAAGCTGTTTTCGTGTGTCTCTCATTGCCCACTTTCATTACAATATAGTATTGAGTACTGTATGTTGACGTGTGGTTCACATGCAGCCAACTCCGGTTTTTATATTCTCGCATTATTCCACCTGTGATATTTATGCTCGCACTTCTTGATTCCACATTTATTATGTTTTTGTCATTTTTTAACAAAAAGTAAACTTTTTCTCCTCCGTAACAGAGGAAGCCAATTCTGTTTACAAACTCTGGAAAACATCTGGTTCATCACCATAAAAAATTATAACATTAATTATCTAAAATTCACGAAAAGTTTTCAGGTCCGCTATATGAATAAAAACTGCTCAATACATTTTTTGTACATCTAAAAAATTACTTTTAGGTTTGTAATGCTTGAAAAACAAATGATATATAGCAAATATTCGCTCCGTACTCCAGAGAGCTTAAAGAAATACATATGTTTTTTCCCATATACGTGTAATATACACGACACTTTACGTTATTAGTTAGGTACAGTTCAATTTACATATTGATAATGATTTATTTTTTCATATCAGGTTCCAATTACGTATCTTGTGGTGATAGGAAGCCACATACCAACAAAACATACAGTAAGATGGTATTACCAATATTCGATGGAGTGTGTACTGAGCAGGAGAGACCATACGTGGTGAGGGAGTTACATGTTCCTTCAGCTATCAAGAAGTGTGAAGTAGACTGTTTATGTAATACAAAAATACATTTGGCTAAAACAGCGAGTTTGGTCGTAAGTGGGTTCATAATATATATTTTCATCAAGATGCAACAATAATTTGAGCATTTGTATGAATATCTAGGTGTGATGGTGATCCTGAATGTCATCAAGGTGGGATAATGAGCTAGGTTTTGATGTTTTGGTTCGTGCTGCCATCATAACGAATGAAGAGGAATATGGTACAGGATGAGTCAAACATGAGTCAAACAAATGCATGATAAAGCGTTAGTGTTTGATGAGACTGCTTCTGTTTTTTTTTTCTAAGAGACCCTTACTCATATGGGCTAGATAAAGCTCCTTGGCTTTGTAATAAACGAATTACTTGAGCCATTATTATAAATATCAGCTACAACGGGCAGTAAATTCATTAATAAGTCACATTGTCATCTCTAACACAGAACCAATTTGAAGGCGATGGGAGCGAAGTTGTTAAGTAAGGTTATTGTCTGAGGTCTCGGGGTTTTATCACTTAGAGCTGCAACTCACTTATAGCCAAGAACACGTAGGTGGGGACGACATTACCAATACTAACACTGAAGCGCATTATATCCTGTATTTTGAGAATTATGTTAGATTATATCACTTCACTTGTAAGCATATTATTTTTTTTCTTATGTGTATTTGCCTGTTTCTTTTTCGTTCTACAATCTATTCGTAATAATTTTCTTGTACATACGTAAGGTTTCAAGCTACTGTCTGACCAGATTATTTAATTAATCAGTATCTCATTATTTACTCTTAAGAAAATTCTGTATATTTAAGGCCATAACGTATAACAATGGAATAGTTAATAGCATAATAATCTCCGACTAATATCATTACCAATGTCATAAGTGGGTAAAATATCAAATACACAGAAATAATAACTAAGTGTTTTCCTTCATAATGTGAAATGCTGAGCTTTTGTATTATCATCAAAAATTATATCCTGTATTAATCATTACTTTATATATTTAATTTTTTTTATGCTTTTTATTTTAAAAACATTTTTAGCTAAGGAAGCCAAGGAAGAAAATTATACCTAATAAATTTATTTGCATTAAGTTAGTCATATTTTTTTGTTTCTTGTATTCATTATTGGTATGGCTATTGAAACTTACAATACAAAAATATTATTTCCTTCCCAAGTATAAGTTGGTATTAACAGCTCATTCTGGTATACTAGAAACGTTAACATTAAATTATGCTGATACATTACATGGCACAATCACTTAAGAATCAATAACTTTACCCATAAATTAAGAATTTTCACTTTATCTAGAAATAGTTTTTTATAGGACTTTGTTTTGTACAAAACCCAAGGTGACAAAGCTTTGCTAAGCTTTGTAATTCATTAATAATGATTATAATAATAATAATAATAATAGTAATAATAATAATAATAATAATAATAAATATAATGACGGATTTTGAAAGAGTAATTGAGCATAGTGAAAAATTTCTTCAGGTTTTGCGTTTATTCATAAGTGTTTCCTTGTTGATAAAAAGACTTTGGCAGAAAATGCTTCCTCAAGCTGACTCCACCTTCCAATTGGTACATTACTATGTTTTTTCTCTCGATAATTCTGCGATCATTGTGTGCATTTCGTGTTTTTCGACCTTTAGAGGATAGAAGACTCGCATTCTATGTAAAAACAGTCTGAACATGCTTAAGAAAGAGTTCTTAGCGTGTTACTTCGAGTATAATAAGTCAAGCAATGAAATTATCTCTAGTTCATAGTTTATTATAACATGTGTGAATGAAATTTCGTTGCAATACAGCATGGTAAATGATGAACAACAAATGTAACGTTACCCATTAATTTAATTAATTATTAGTTAATGGGTAGTTCCATATACTCGTATTCACTTTTAAGATATCGCTAATAATTCTGAATCTTATACACATGAAATTTATAGGATGTGATTATCTACTTACACTATAGAATACAGTACAACTTAAATATAGGCACACACATATTATATATATATATATATATATTACAAGACCGTGTTTGTTAATATAAGTTCATAGGTCATTATATAATTGTAGCCAGAACTGTAGTGACTATATGCAAATGGTAAGATAGAAAGAAAAGACAAATTTGGTGTGATTGGCCAATGACAGGGAATGTGATTAATGTGATAAGCTAGATGTACCGTAATGTATACAACTGCAAATAATATAATAAACTGGGATAATTGCACTGTTGGATAAAGGATTCCAACAATGATATTAATATTGAACACAAGAAGATAGTGACTACGGCTCAAGTCTCACACACTGTACCCAGGATACTACAAAGGCTACAGTAACGGAGTCAATATAACGTGAATGTGAACGGGGATTCGGAGAGTCAGTAAAATGCAGTCTGGGTAAGAGTTGAGTGATTGTGATTGTGACTGAGTTAACATCGTAAAAACCACTGTGTGTTATATAAGGTCACCGTAAGTCGTCGTGGTAGCAAACTATGGCGGTACGACCACCGCTCATGACGTAACTGCGTCAACTCTAGTGAAATATTCGTCGATAGCATGAGGGGGTTATCGAATGCAGTGAATGAACGGCAAACAGTGAGGGAAATTTACTTGATTGCACCGAACAGACCGCTAAAAGCGTGAAATACACCTCAAATACAAAGAAAGATTTGCCGAATGCGTGAAAATTTCACTGAGTAGGACGCAGGAAAGGATCGCTTCGTAAGAGAAACGTACATAAAATACCTCTGAAAAAATTACAAATAAATGAAACCTACATCGAAAATTGCCAGAAAAATATATAAATATACTTAAGGAACAACTAAGGCTGCAGATTTCGGCTGGGTGTCCTCTGGCGTAAGTGGAATCGGAGGTAAGAACGCTGAGGTCGTGTTCCGGCTGCGGCAACACGGGCGGGCAGAGCGATGGTGGCGCCGCCCAAGAGCTAGACTAGCGGGTTGACAGGAATCAGAATGAAGCTACCGGGAAACTAACAGAGCACGCAGCACGACATAATGAAGCTGCGGGAAACTAACAGGGCACACAAAAACCTAGCTTAGCAGAAGTTAGTTGTGAATACAGGAAGCTAAAACGGAGGATTGAAGCTCCAAGGAAACTAACAGAGCAACACAGGAAGCTAACACAACATACTGAAGCTACTGGAAAACCAATTTGACGTAAAAGAAGCTGAAGACGTCAGATTTACAGATCTCTGGGATAAACGCTAACACTAGAAAATGAAGCAAGCAGCTGTTAAAAAGGAATATTTGCAATGAGGCAGCTAACAGGGTACGAAGGAAGATAAGAAAGGCTAAAACGGAGAGTCTTGTAGCTGAATGCGGCAATATGAGTCTACTGGGCATCGTCAAGAAACTAACAAGTAAACAGGAAGCTAAGATGCGCACATAAAAAGCTATTGAACACATAGGAAGCCAAGATGAAGAAATTGAATGTCTTTTTTGTGGATTTGACTATAACAGTAATCTAGCACATGCTATAAAAAATCTAACTGAGGTATCTTCAGAGCCCAATTATCTCTACTAAGAATTACGGTTTAATTGTAATGAATATAATAACAATAAGCTAAGATATGCTATTAAGAATGTTAACAACAGGACGCAATCACCTATACTGAAATTTGCTGCTATGACTACAATAATAAGATAACATAAGCTAACAGGAGTATTGGTGGAGCGCAATGCTTAGTCAACAGTCAAGCCACATAAAATTTAAGCAAGGATGAGAGTTCTGGGACATCAAATACCAGCTAACAACGAAACAAGTAATAACTACCTTACGATTAGGAGCTTAAAAGGACAATCTTACAGGTGACAGTGAGACGCTAAAGACTGTTGAAAATAAGTCAGAACCACTTGAGTGTTAACACGAGGAGGCATTAGAAAGTTAAACATCCAAGAAAATATTATTTCTAAAGATATGTAAGCTGTACTAGTCTCAAAAAACAACGATGAAGTTAAGACGTTGATAACAGGATACTGCTTTAGGGACAATTTGCGAATAAACAGAGAGCGAACAGAGGAAGGATTAAAGAGCTAAGAAACAGCCAAACGGTAACATACAGAGCTAAAGACCAATCAACAGATAGGTAACGGGGAGAAAAGGGAAGCTCCGAGTGCTAATTACAGATGTATGGGAAGTTAAATAAGTTGAAGATAAAGGGTGAGAATACCTGCCATACCTGTAGGTCAAGATGTCTCACAAGGAGTTAACAGGTCAAGGATGTTCTCTAAGAATCCGTGTTTCACAGTGAGGGAGTTTTAAAGTTCAGAGAAGTTTTGATTTCTAAAGAAGTTCTGAGTTCACAAGAAGTTCAATACAAACATCCAGTCATTTCGAGGGGTCTCAAACCTCCATACCTCACAAAGAGTGTTCACTAAGTTCAACAGACTCTTCTAAGAGCGTTCACATCCCACAGTGGAGTTCGGTGCTCCCTTAGAGTTCACATTAATACTACTGAATGCACAAGCAATCGTTAGCTCAGAAGAAACTTAAACATAAAGCTTTACAAGATTTCACAATAAATAACTCATTCGAGGTTTACAAGACTATTGCATATCCCAAGGAGTTCATATGGAGTTCACATTTCATAGAGAGTTAACAAGGATTTTATGATTTACTCAAATTTGCTAATACTCAAAGCTTATGGAAATTTCATAAAGACATCACAGTTCATATAAATTTCGCAAACAGTTCTATAGGAATTCACTGCTCAAAGAAAGTTCACAGTAAGTCCATAAGAAGTTCACAAGAAGTTCACAATTAAGAGCAGTTCACAAACACTTCTCATAGAAAGTTTTAGTCAATCCATTAGGCGTTCACTGCTCAAAGAATTGTCACATTCGCCTCATATGAAGTTCATGAGGAGTTCACAAGCAGTTCATAGAGATTTTACAGCTCACAGCACGTTCACAACAAGTTCGCAACTAGTTCAAAGAGAAGAGTGAACTTAAAGTAAAATTTTCAAGGAGTCACAGCATTCAGGTGGATAATAGATCACAGGGAAATTCACTGCATCTCACAGGAACTTGACTCGCTATCAATATTGGTTTCCAGTTGGTTTATGTGTGAATATTTCATACAAGAGTTCATCAGGAATTCACAACTCAGAAGGTTACACATCACAGAGACAACAAAACTATAGAGGAATATCCTTAGAGAGTAGTACCAACGCGTCTACCATCTTCTCAGGAATTTTCAGTGATCACAGTACATTCCCCGCGAGTGTTTGTGTCATAGGGCATACTCACAAAGACAGCTCATAACATCACAGATACTCACGGGATATTTACACAGGTCTATGAGGGAAGAGCTCTAAAGTTACAGTTACCCGGGAGTTCACTGGGTATACACAAGAAATTGATAGATGATGCATCAATATAAATTTCACAAAACACTTAAACTAATCTGATAATCAAGGAAACTTCACAAAACATGTTCACGAATTTTATAAAGGGTTCTGGTGGGTTTATGTTGCCATTTGCAGAATTTGATTTTCAGACGAGATTCAGAGCTGCGAGGTTTTGGGTTACAGGTTAGTTTAGGGTTTACCAGTTGTTAACACAGAGAATACTGTCTTATCAAGAGAGGTTCAAATATACTTCATTGATCACATCCTAAACCCGGTATTTTCACAATAGAATGTTTACAGATTATAAACCACTCAGACGGCCTGCATACACGTTTTATCTGACAAAATACTCTATACTCTAAAAGAATTCAAAGGAAATACGTGATTTTGCTGACTGTCGCGGGGCCTCCACAAGATCGATCGAGACGCGTTGCGGCGGTTCATGGGGAGAGACCACAGCCTCCAGTTGACTCACAGGGAGCAGCACACGGCTCTTATGGCACAACTCATGAGCCAGTCAGATATTACAAAGATTAAGGTCATGAAATAAGGCTCACAGATTGCTCACAGAGAGACGCTGGGCAGCAAAGACTACTCTCGAGGAAATCACAGGTCACAGACGTCTCACGGAGAGATTACGACTCACAGAAGTGGTCACGAAGGGGATACACAGGTCACAGATTGTTCAGAGAGAGATCACAGGTCCCAAGATGGGCACAAAGAGACCCCAGACCACGGGGTGCTCACAAGAGAGACCACATTTCAGAGGGCGCTCAAATATAGACCGATGCTCACAGGGTGCTCACAGAGAGGTTACAACTCACAGGGTATTCACAGGTGTATCACAACTCACAGAGAAGTGGAAGTGGTGGCTGGTGCTCTCTCCTGCATGCTACTGGCCGGTATTCCATGCAGTGCCATGAGTGAGGGGAAGAAGGGCTGAGGGGCGTAGATTGTTCCCCTCTTGTGCTGGACCCTCATGGATGCTACCACCACCCCTCACCCTCGCCCTCACCCTCACCCTCACCCTCGCCAACACCCTATACCCTTCACCACAAAAATGCCCTCGCCCCCTACCCCTCACCCTAAATCCATACCCGAGACGCCCCCACCACCCTCACCTACTACCCTAGTTCCCCAACATTCCCCTTTACTTCATCCCATACTGCTTTCATCCCCAGTTCACCCCACCTGCTACTGCTCTCTCTATTCCCCCCCTCTCCTGCTACCGTCCCCTGATATCATCCCTATACTCCATCATACACACACTCCCTTATCCACTATCCATACCATCCCACGCCTTCACCACCCCCTCACCACCATCACTCCCCTCCCCTCACCTCAACCATATCACTCGTGACCTTTCTCAAAATTGTCCAGACATGTACACCGCCAATAAAGTTCTACACATGTACACCTCTGGTAAAAAGTCTCAATATCTATATATCTATATTTATATCTATGTATAAATATATATATTAATAAATAAATAGATAGATAGATAGATAGATAGATAACACTTAGCAACACTGTCCACACCCCCTGAATAAAGCAACTCTTTTCAAACCAAACTTGATATTGATTTTCGTCAGCAGGTAAGACGTACAAGAGAGTTCTCCCTCAGCGAGCACATCACCTTGGGTCAAATTAGAGGTAAAATGAAATAAACAAAAAAACGATAAAAAGGATTCATTTCTTTTTACTGGGCTTCGAAGTTGCTAGTCCTGGATTGTGACTTAGGTCGACAATGATGTTGTATAAGACTCTCTCGCCTTGAACCTTTAACTGTAAGGGTGCGTACTATGTGTGAGTGAGGGTGGAAGGGGAGTACTCTGAGGGGAAGGACAGACATACGGAAGAATATGAGGAAGTCAAAGGGGAAGACAGAGAGGAAGGGAGGAAAGGGAAGAGGAAGTAAAAGAAACAGGAGGGATTAGAGGGAGGAAGAGGGGGAGAAGAGAACAAAGGAAAAACGAGAAGACTGAAGGGAAGGATGGAGGTAGAACCCGCAAATAACAACACTGTTTATTGGAATCGTACATTTCATCCTCTAACATGGAAGTGGAAGACGTAGAAAATAGGGAGGAAAGAGCAGAGTGATATTGGCTAAGAAGAAATTGAAGATATACAGAAGTAGGAAAGAAACTAGTGAGTAAGAGACAGGACACAGGACTCAAAAGAACAATATCTACCGTGTTAAATGTCTCCTTGAGAAAAGATCTACCTAACAGATCGCATCACAAAGGCCGTCCCTCAACGGCAAACAAAAAGGACAAGGAACCCTGGATGTGTTAATATTACTCAACTATCCACTGTCGAATGTTAAAATTAGCAGAATCGTGAAAAAAAAATGAAGTGTAGTTAAAGATTCAGTTTCAAAGCATTTTTTTTTTATTGTCAGTCCTTTCTCGTGGATGAGAAACCCAACGTTCATTCATTAGTTGTTTCCAAATCACTCTTCATTACAATGTCTTTGACCCAACTATTACGAGAAATAATTATGGCCTGTCTCACCAATGATGTCACGGAGTAAACACAAGAGAGGGTCAGCTCTATCACCGTTCTATCAATCGTTGTTTTAAATGCTGAGGAGGATTATGTCACCTCATAATTAAATGTTATACTTATACAGGAAATAATTAACAAATAACTTATAGATTTCTTGACAAATTAGGCATTGATGATAAAGATATTAGAATTATAAAATAATTAAATAAAATCATGAGAAAAGGAAGCCGAATTATTATTAAGAAACGAGATTTAGACAAATAGTTAGAGGAGTTAGACAAGGTTACCTAGATATATTCAGAGATTTTAATACGACAAGTAGAGATGAAATATTAATGTTAATTGTAACTTATTATCAAATGTTCAGTACACAGATGAGCCTGTTGTATCTGAAGTTAGTGAAGAGACGACAAAAAAGCTGTTCAACATATTAGTGGAAAAATGAGAAGAGTGAACATAGAGACAACAGTGGTGGTTATTTCCCAATGAAAAGTGAATCCTAAATTTAAAGCTATGGTGGAAATTTTGTGTATTTGGGAAGTAACATCTGGAATATTTAGATACACTGGCCAATAATTAAGGTTGAGGGGATAACAGTAGAAACAGTAATTGGCAAAACTGAGGGTAAGAGGGTCAGGGGAAGGTAGAAATTGAAGTGGATAAGGTAAATAAAAAAAAATGAGTCCCAGAAGAGATACAAAATCCAGGAGGATTGGTAAAGGCAGCCCGAAAATGTTTGGAATAGTGTGTCTCGGTGAACCCTTAGACACGAGTACAAAACTCTACACTTGCTCTTCCTCTTCACTCGCCGGACGACAAACTAAAAGCCAATAGGTGTCAGTCATTCAAAGAATCTTGTAAGCAATAACTTGAAGCGGTCATTTTTACTTGCCATATTCAACACCCGTTATCTTGATCTGCCTCAAGTATACGAGAACCTCGACACCTTCTCTGGGTTGAGCAGTAGTGTCGGTGGGTCCTCTCCTCGTAGTTCAAGTTGTAAACACGGTAATACTTCACAGTGGATAACAAATGAACTGTTACAGCACCAACTGATATTTTGTATCTTAATTCCACATATTACCCCCAGAAAAGTGTCTCAAACGGTACAGTAAACCACGAGGAACTTACCTATCTGATGCGCGATGGTAAATACTTGAAGAAAATATTTGGTGGTTGTGGGAGTGAGACCTACCACACAACATGGTCGCTTTACCTAATGAAGAAAAATGAAGTTCCTTAATTGTCACTTTTCGTTTTTTTAAGACTTTTATATTGTACGTCCTCTTGAGAAACTGCACATGTTTCTCTTCTTCCTATCACTATTCATATTCCTATTCACTCTCACTCTTTTGTGATAGGGTAATTTAAGTTAAGAAAATTCGAATCGTGGTTAGTGCACATGAAGTTCAGGTACAGGAGTCTGTAGCCGCTTGTCTACAACCAATAAAGGGAACATTATTCCATCAGTAATTATGTGTTGTCGAAGCATCGTAAGACTTATACATTACATAATTATACTCGACATCCATAATAATACTCGACATCTAGGTTACGAGCGCACTTACCCTGTTGTGAATTTACTCGGCACTGCTTCAGTTCTTTAGAAAACACCATACCCATGTACTTACTCTGTACCTAAGCAATAACTGTCGCAAATCAATCTGTCTGCATGTACAGTACATCAGGAGTGATTGTTGTATAATATGCAGTTTATGTAATTATTACAAACTACATTATTTTGTGTATCCATTAGGAATGACTGTCCGTGGAACTCGTGTGTATTACTGCAATTTAATAGTTCTATAGGACTTTTTTATACAAATAACACTTAATTAATGTTTGTTCGTAAATAATAACCACAATATATCACCACTTCCGCGTACAACAATAGCAACTGGAAAAAATCACAGCATTAACCTCCAGCAGGTAGCCTGGGACACGCGAACACCAAAGACGCTCCCGAGGAAAACAAATAAATTGTACACATGAGACTCCCCATTTGTCAGCACATTAGCCTCACAACAACTCCTCATCAGGATGCAATTTCCTCGTATAATTATCTTGTCAGGAAACTTGACTAATGACGTTCCCATCAGGAAATGACACGCCATGGCATGTCTAACTTCCGGAGACACTTTTAACAGAGACAAGCGTTATCACCTGACAGCTGCACAATCAACTACACAGCGACAGTCACTCACTTACATGCTACTCAGATTCTTGTCTCTGTCTTACTGTGCATCATCGTATCTTTAATATAACATTACTTGTACTTCAGAATATACTTAATTCTTTAATAACTATCATAACAGAGGCGGTATTTCAGACATTTGTTGATATTCTTATGTTTAACGTAATATACAAACATTTTAGGTTATGGCTCCCCGGAAAAGGTATATGCATTGTTTATAGCAGGTAACACGTGTGTTATATTTCCTTCAAAATGTTTTTATTGCTTTCGAAAAAAAATATTTGCGAAGAATATTTATATTGCTGTAACTTACTCTTCCAGTTACTCATATGGTCATCAAATTTCACAGTCCTTAGATCTTAAAGATAATATTCTAACTTTTGAGTATGATAAACCCACAGTTTTGACAATTTAACTCACTGAGGACAACGAGTTAACATTTTTAAGTACAAAACTAATTCATATCGACAACTTGAGTGATTAACAACTACAACCCTTTAGTATAATGATCAAAACATTCTATAAGGACTTAACTTTTTGTATGAAAACAATTCAGTCAGGCGATTATTATTTTTTTTCCTTTTGTTTACAACGGAGAAAAATTCCTTGAGTAAACCGATTAATTCATTGATGCAAACTCAATCCATAATCTGCCTTTTGCAACAAACTTTTTGAATTTTGAGAAGAAAACACTTTGGGTTTTATCAACAGTAGATTGTTCTCTCGTGTATCTTGTAAAGTAATCTCCCTGATGCAATATTCCTCAGGCGTCAAGGAAGTATAAAACACTGAGAACTTTTCGTGCAATAGAATCGTTGTTTCTTTGCACTGCTTAGTTCATAACACTATCATCTATATTTTTTTCTAACAACAGCACGTTTATAGATTAGTGACATACCCTATGAAAAAACATAAGATATTGCTTTCTTTGCCACGGTGTGTTAAAATAATCGACCCCGTCTGACATTTCAGGCTGTGTTGCCAACCTGAACGTCTCATAACTAAAGCATTACGACTCCAACCTCCTAAAAACATCCTTAAATATTTATATTTCTTTGGAACCGATTTATATACTTAAATGTTCACATAACATTGTCTACTACACAGTGTTATTGTTGTCTGTGGAAGCTGTTTAATTACCAACGTGTATATAATATAACCGCAAGTTTACACCTCTCTATAGAGTTTTCTTCCTCAAAGACCCAGCCCTCTCATACACTGATAAAGATATACCAGCCCTCTCAAACACCCACAAATATATACCAGCCCTCTCAAGTACCCACAAATATATACCAGCCCTCTCAAGCACCCACAAATATATACCAGCCCTCTCAAATACCCACAAACATATACCAGCCCTCTCAAACACCCACAAACATATACCAGCCCTCTCAAATACCCACAAATATATACCAGCCCTCTCAAACACCCACAAATATATACCAGCCCTCTCAAACACCCATTAAGGTATAACATTCTCCCCCTATGACAACTCTAAGAGATCATTACTCGGTTGGAAACTCAAAGAAAACAAATTAACAAAACATCAGAGTTAATCCATTTCCCTGTTTCCTCAGCACAGTTTCAATCAAGAAGATAACAAGGAAGTAAGCTATTTTAATGGAATGATTTCTGAATTCAGGGATACACTCTTGCCTCGGCCAGAAGGTCTCCTTCCTTCAAACCGTATATTATCTCGTTGAATTAAAACCATTGAAGAGAAAGGCGTGCATCCAGGCAGGTGTGAATCTTGTAAGTAAGGAAATTATATTAATGCACGGTGGAGATATAATATGATAGAGGAAAGAAGAGAGATAGAGGGACAGAGAGAGTGGGTAGGGAGACGGAGAGAAGGGAGAGAACCTTAAGACTTCTTCACTTGAATCTTATTCTGTTGGGGAAAATTAACTATATATGAGATTGCTATTAAAACCTGCGAAACTTTCTGTAATAGCTAAGGTGTTGGAGAGGAGTATATCTATAGTTAAACGAATTACAAACTCATGGAAAGATTGCATCCAAATTTTTTTTATTAACTATATGACAAGATTCTGACTGAGGACGTTTACTGTAAAGTCTTATTAGACTTGAAAATCTGTCAAAGAAGGTTAGCGACCGAGAGCTCTAAGACACAGCTCTCTGTAGGAAAATGCCAGGAATAAAACCATCACACATCAAGACGCAGACTAACGAGTGTTGGTCTTGTCGGGCAGTGTTGATTACGATATTCTTCATCAGGAGACGCTTTGATATAAGATTATTTGACATCGGAAAGCCATGCACCGGGGGGCATTTGACTTGATGACAATTTGTGACGGCTGACTTTAGGAACTCTAAAACAGTGCTTGTGGCTTCAGGAAAACCTCGGATATAAGAACTTTGACTTCAGCAACACGACGCCGAAGTCTGAATTTACGCAATTCCTAATAAAAGGAAGGCGAATCAATCACCTGATATCCAGGCAGGTAACACAGTTTAAGAAACTCCTCAGAGAAGCGATAAGGGTGTCTTATTAATATCTTATTAAATTTCCTCTGTCTTGTATTCTGAGAGAAAGTACAGGGTATATTTTTCTTTTAGTTTGGACGCAACAAAACTACAATAATATTAAGGAAAAGCAGAAAATTTTAAACGTTTTATTACTTTTGGATTCACCAGACTGATTTCCGAAGATAAAGTCGGAGGAGTTGATACATTCTGTCCGCGATTTAATTTCTTACTGTAAGGATAATTGACTATTTCTTGAGCGACGAATAGACACTGTTGACACCAGCTTATACAGTATATTCCAACAAATAATTCCTCCTTTCGCTAATATAATTACTCTCAGCGTGTAGATAAAATAATTGGCTTAGGAACACTTATAGTAAGAAGCGAATTTATTCTCTACACTTGGAAAAATCACACTAAGTCTAATGGGTAGAAGAAAATAGGTCATCAAACATTAATCGTTCTAGAGTTGGTGAGCCTCGAGGAACTGTGAGAAGAATAAGAACAATAATTTCCTTTAGTGTTAAGACGGTAGATCCCATAATGGATTCTGACACTAAGTGCGACCCCTTCGTATTATACCTGTATATTATATGTGTAAAACCTTTTTTGTTCATTTATCTATCAATTTAAGATTACTGCTTTACGGTAAACGTATATGAATGAGTGAAACCAGAGAAATGCGAGTTTGACTAATACATGTATGCAGTACTCGTATATATAAACTTGTAAAACAAAGTCTCTAAGGAATTTTCTAAACAATTTAAATATTTTTCTATGTTATAGTTAATCAAGTCCTGAGACGTTCATTGCTAGGAAACATTATTAATGAAGATATTAATCAAGTAATTTGTCTAAAATGTCCGCCGTAAGAAGTAGCACCGGTTCCAGGAAATATGCTGACAAAACGCAACATTGATTGGGAAATAAGGTAGACAAAATCGCTCTTCATCAGGAAGCAATTTGTCGAAATTCTTATCTTGTCAGGAAATGGTGCGACGTTCAGGAAGTAGAGTGACATGGGACGTCTGATTGAGTATGATCAATCTTCACTACTCTGGCGCTCATTATCACCACGTATACAACAGAAGAGACATTCAGATTTATTTCCTCCTTCAACACCAAAGTCATATATAATTATAATTGTTTATTTAACCAGAGAAAGATGTAAATTAATTTGCTTCGTCGTCAACGCCAAAAACGTATCAGTATTTACTTCTTCTTCACCGACACATAAACTGGTCAATTTAGAAGCTTTTTAAAAATGATTTACGTCCTTATTCAGCATTAAGAGTTACGTAGTTAGGGAAAAAGATCACCTGAAACTATACTCTGGACTGTAATTCCATGTTGATACTCTTCGGTAAATTTATCGTTATACGCTTCTTTGTCAAGAATTTTTATACCTTATACTGATATACATTATCGAGGGATACACCTGTTTTCACTATTACTTATGGAGTGTGTGTAATACTAATTAGAAAAATAATGACCGCTCTCTAACGCCGTGTGACTTATCGCATACTAGGAGAACATATTAACAAGTCTTAAGTTTGTCATCACAATAAAACATCTTCATTTCTTGTATATATAAGATTTTCTATATTGCCTTTAATTTACTTAATACTTTCTTTATAAATAAATGTTTACGTTTTCTTGTTATTATCGCCTTGAATATTACACAGCCCAAGTCATGTTTGCTTGTAACTTTATTTATCGGGCTTTGCTTGCGAGGTTCTAAGCTGAAGAGAAAACTATTTGATTGGATACGTTTATATTTTCTTACAAGTACGTCAATTTTCTTAGCATTTGAAATGAATTACACACTCGCTAGAGATTTTTTTTTTTTTTTTTTTACATTTACAAATCGTGTTTCAGTGGGACGCATCATCGTATTCACTTAGTTACTATTTTATTCCTTATATGTATTAGTAAACAATATGAAAGAACAAATACTTAAACTTAACCAATATTAGTGATAAAATAAAGCGTTACCATATATGATTCTCTTATATAACAATAGAAAGTTGAAGAGTTAAAATAAGTAGTTAAAATGACCCGAAAAAATTAATTAGGGGACAGCATAAGGGCTTTATATAACCAAACATATATAATTTTCTCTCCATCGGTTGAACATTGTATACAACTGCTTAGTGAGGGACCAGATCACACCACCTCCACAACCATCAGTGCTGCTGGAGACAAGGGGAACAAGACGTCTAGACCACGAGACGTCTAATGATTCAATGGTCTGAGGGTTAGGTGAGGTAAGGATATGCTAGGTTAGGCTAGTTTAGGTTAAGTGAGGTTATTTGAGGTCAGGATAAGTTAGATTAAGTGAGGTTGAGCTAAGATAGGTTTTGTTAGGTTGAGTTATGCTAGGTAAGGTCAGGTGAGGTAAGGATAACTTAGGCTGGGATAAGTAAGGTTAGGTTATGTTAAATTAGAGTCGGTTATTTCAATTTAGAGATTTTGGATAGTCGAATTGTCGTAACATAAGCGCCATGACTCATCTAAAACCCAAATCCAGTCACTTATTACTTTCAGAAGAATTAAAAATAATGCCAGTGAACTCCGTAGAGTGTAGAGACTTGACATGTTCAAGTAGACTGACTGTTCTCTCTCTCTCTCTGTGTAACTGCATCTAATATTATTTATCATCATTACTATAAAATTAAGACTAGTTTTATACAATATCTAGTACAGTACTTACAGTTTCTAATATTATATATCTCCAGTACCATATATCAAGGTTCTTGTCTTATAAATCTTAATTATTATACATTATGGCGCGATCTTAATTATTCCCATATTTGTTTAGTAAGGTCCAAGTCACTAAAGATCACGAGTTTTATATACCTCAAGGTGCTGACCACTGTAATAGCGTCAGGATTTATCTCATGTCTAGTCTCTCAGTAGCACTCGACACGAAGACAAGTTTCTGGTTATAAGTAACATCTTAAATACGACGTTTGTATCTCAGTTACAGTAACATCTTATGTAAGGATAATAAAACGATTGATTCCTTAACCTTTAATACTGGGTCCGGTTTCTCGGAGACTTTTAAGTTGATTCGACACATTAAATAGAAGATGAAGGCAACCGCTTCTAGGTGTGGTATGGTGTAGGTGATATATCGACGCCATTTAGAATTTTCATCTTTGTGTTGTATCTTGACTGTAGTAGTGATATACTTTTTTTTTCATTATATAACACAAAACATTTATTAGAGAACAAACTAACTACAAAAGTAATCTCCCTAAAAGAAATCCTTCAAAAATATTTGGAAAAACGTATTATTTTCTTAGAGAAATAGTGTTATTAGAAACAATATTACTGTTGATAAAGTAGTTTTAATAGTAAAATATCGTATTTAAAAGAAGCAGTGTTATTAGGAATGGCATTCATATTTAAAAAAAGTCTTGTTTGAAAAATGTGTTCTTTAATAAAAAAAAGTCTTATTAGAGAAAAATAATTATTTGAAAAAGCAGTAGCTAAAGAAAGCAGTTCCTACTATACTAGCTGGAAACTGTTACTACCATACCATCTGAGGACCTACAACTATACAATCTGAGAAACTACTACCATACTAGTCGAAAATAACTGCTGACTTGCAAAATTTAGTCTCTATGATAAGGACTACTTAAGATAATTATCAAAAGCATCGAAACGAATCGATGCCTTAAGCTACGGTAATTATTGCACTCATCTTTTGAGGCGTTCGCTGTGAACCTCCCGTCTGTGACAATAATAGCCTACAGTAACTATGTCCGAGTCCACTGTTGCTCTTCATCTTTCTTTATATTTCTACTGTGGTATTTATACTTCCTTTGTAACTAGAGTACATCAAGATATTCTTATCATTTCTCCTTAAATTTATCAATGGTCTTCCACATAAAGGATTGCAGACTTGATGCACAGCTCTCGATGGTAAAGGCAAACCAAGGCTGACTTGTTGATCTGTTGGTATACTATAGTCAAGAACTTGTAACTACAGTACCGAGTCTGGGTTCCAATCACAAGGCAGTACCCTACAATTAAGCAGGTTGCAATTGTTTAAGAATATTTACGGATTTCGACTTGCTAGTTCTTTAGTCGTAAAAAATTATGAAAATAATGTATGATTATCTGAAATACAGTAATCTTTAGTCTACCAGCTACACTGATAACTTTAGATTTCTTTATTCTCAGTTATCTTTCTAAAGTAGTTCCCTCTAAGTTGTCAGTCATGTTATAATATTTGTCATTAATGGCATGTCATCACACTTTACCCTGTATCACTAATTAAGAGTTAAATACAGTACATTTAAAAAAAATGAAAGTATACTGAAAAGCACAGTATTCGTTTTTTTATTCACCTGTCTGAGGTGTTGAGTTACGATTACTTTATTCTCTTACAAAGTTTAAACCATTCATGTAAACTTTACTCTTGGATATTATTTTTGTTACCCAAGTTTCCTCTATTTTAGTCCATATTTTCTTAATTCAGCTATTTACCGTTTACATCATCATTATTCCTTATTTACTTCCCTAAAATCCTTAGCATATTCTCCGTATTTACTAATCTACAAATTATTTGCTAAAGTTGTATCAAAAGTAAACTACGTTCCTAATAAGGTTAATGTGTAAATCATATCCCCGTCACCACCATGTGTGTGTGTCTCCGCTACTCTTAATAGCTTACTGGTACAAGAATCTCGAGCAATATCATATAACGGTGACGTCCACATCTGGAACTGTTTCTGAGACGATGTTTTGGCGAATTAAACCCCATAAATGTGAGTATAAGTCAGATTTAAAGGAAAATTGCATGAAATATGTTTATACGAGCATGACCTTTCTTCTATGGCGAAGTCTTCCAATATATAGGTTTTATTTGTTGCTATTTCACCTTACTTGATTGACTCTACGTTACAAAACAGAAGTACAAAGAAAATCCATAAAAACACCCAAATCTTACAGAACTATTAGAAGCTCATATAATCATCTCAAGAAGACAAAAGTTCTCGGAGTCAGGTACATGTCACATCTGAACCGTTCACGCTACCTATGAAATAATAAGTAGAATATGATTGGGTTCCTTCCCTGATGTATTGTCTCACTAAGAAATGTTCGCTGAGTTAATGTTCTTTGTTCGACTCTGCACTGAAATAATTGACTGACCTTCGGCGCTAAACATAATATATATGGGCAGTAAACATTAAATTGTATTTGATTTTATTTATCTAAAAAATAATATTTCAGGGATCTGGATAAAAAAGACTTTGGTGTTCTTTCATAGCGACCAACTTTAACGTTACTATTATTTGACAAATTATCATCACTATCAAATATTATTAATAAGAATTAACATCGTCTTCTAGAATTTTCACACAATTTTCACGTTTAACTTTGACATCTCCGCCCAGGGTTAAGAAACAGTAACAACAGCAGTATCTACTTAGTCTTCGATAGGTTACTATAATGTATCTCCCAACACTAAAATTTATCTGCTCATTGACAACATGTTTTCTTCAGATTACTCGATATTTTCTAGTTATAAAAAGTAACATATTAAATGTCTTCATTATGAGAGAAAATTTTTTATTATACAACGTTTTCCTCACTTCCTTTCTTATATATAAAATAGTCCACAGAGGATATGGCAATAAGACGATTTAAAACACAAAAGAAGCCCCACTATGTGGTAGATGTAAACGCTACAGCGGTCTGTAATGATCAGCAGTCAATCTGTAGTATAACACGCAGTCTCTAATACATCAGTGTTATCTTTTGATGTAAAACTCACTCTATAATATGTCGCTGACAGCCTGCAATATGCGGTATGTCACTGGGTGTATAAGGACATAGCCTAGCAAGAACCACCTGACTAAACTTTGTTCACCTGACTACGATGCGTCAACAAATTAACAAGTGCTGAACGAGGTATTGTTTTTCCATAAAAAAAATAATGATTGTGGAATTCTTTTAATCAATAAAATTTCTGAATTATTCTTTTCCGGTAAATTTCATGACAAAATCCTACTCTGATTCAGAGAAGAACAGATACAAGTAACACTCACCGTAATATGATTCTTGATGAAGCTGTTGTTGTCTTAAATAGCGGAGTCCTTGATGACACACGGCGATAACTGTGGCTTCTTTACGTTCATTAGAGGATCCTTGGGGGGCAGGTGTTTGTCATGCCAGTCCCGTAAACACTATCGAACTGGAGACCATTCCTCCAGTCCTAGTTGTCACCATCACCCTATGTGGTCACTCACTATCACTCGGACACTCACACCTCTTTTCACTATCCGTGGTCACTTTCTGTAAACAAATTACTTTGTCATTAGCTCGTGGTAATATCATCTCAGTCTCCCCATGATTCAGTCTTCACCAAGAGAACACCGCCAGAGATCACATAATTAAGTCACAATTATATTCACTATCAGTAATCACGTCTTATGACATAATGAACCATTCACTCAAAAGGTTCTCAAGACACTGACCAACTCCCCTCCGACTACCTCCCTGTCGCCAACACTTTCTTGAACAACCGGTAGTTGAGTCGTCAAACTCCCTCAAGCGATCTTCGATATAATATTCTTGGGAGCATTTATTATTATTTGAATCTTCTTATTAATAATTATGTATATTATAATCTTAAGACAGTTCTATTAACGACTATATTTTACTTTTATAGGACGATTGTTTCCATATACGATTTAAACGTCATTATAAAAATATCTAAAATTATCTTATGATAAGCATAGCTCATCATCTACCTTTTTTTTAATTTACTTTTTATGTCTTTTTCCAAGCATACTCGTCTGTATTATCTGGTAGCAGAGTACTGAATAATTTGTAATTTAATACTAAGGGTTTTATCTTATGTATATATTTAGGTAATTCTTTTTCATCGTTGTTTTGATAATACAAAATATACAAAAAAACTAATCATAGCATGTTTTATATTATTCTGACTTCATTTCAGGATAATCTTGAGCACTGAGAGAGTGGTAAATATTCCTAAAAACCTTTGTCGAAGATTTTACTTATCTAATAGCATCCACACTATAATATATGATTTTTATGGAAAACCGTGAGAAAATAATCTACAATCATAGCTTTTATGCAAATGGCATATATATATATATATATATATATATATATATATATATATATATATATATATATATATATATATATATATATATATATATATATATATATATATATATAAGTGAAATAATTTTCCCATAACATCAGCTTTCTACATTTCGGAGATGCATGACGATGGGTCTGCATGACCGTAGAGTTTATTTCAAGAAGTCCCGTCGAATTCCAAGAGTGCATTAGTATATTTATTTTGTATTTAGAAAGACTTTGAGCAACCATTCACAGATGTAAAAGATTCAGAGTGTGGGTGACTTTCACTCACTGGAGCGTGAGGGAAAGATGAGAAAATAAGGTTTTATTGTAAGGGTAGTTTGTTGTGTACAGGGACGCCCGAGGTAGCACGTTTAATTTTTTTCTACAGAGCGTGTGAGAAATACGAAGTTATTTTGTAGAACGAGTAGAAAAGTTTGGATATTTAACTTTCCAGAGCTTGTGGTAGTGTTGGGATTTTTTGTTTTTGTTTTTATAAAATGTGTACGGAAGCGTCTTTTTTATTCTGGAAACAGTAGCTGCTGTGGATTATTATTACTATTTTTTCTGTGTATTGAAGAAGCTATGGTTGATACAGATTTATATTACAATGAGATCGGCGAATTTTCAAATACTGTAAAATACATGTGTATAAAACTGTAGAACTACTAATCCACGCTTGTAGCTTAGAGAAAAGTACATGTAAAGTTTAGAAGACGTTGTATCCCGATAAAACTTGTAGTCAGATTTTCCCTGAGTCTACCTGATGCTGCAGAGTAAACTGTCTACGGTTATTAAGGCTGATGTTCATAGTGAGCAGAAGTATAGGTAGGAGGGACAATGGTGAGAGGTAAGTTTATGCTAGGAAATGCAAGAGTGAATGGGAAGATAGTAAGAGCTGAAATATAGAGTTCTTGGGAGTGCACATTTTATATAGAGTAATAGAGTATGGTAAGGTAGTGTATGGTATAGAAGTGCGGAAGGTAATTGGGTTTTGGTAAGAAATGGGAGGATAGTATATTGAAAAGTATGGGGGGTCCACATAGCAACAAGAAAGTGGCATGGGTTAAATTCCCATGTATGGGTGTCGGCTATGGTAGGAGGTGGGGGTCACACTCTAGACTATGTTGGTTAAAAAGTTTATTTCCAGGACGTGTAGAAGGGTTGACAGTTCAGATTGTTTTGGCCATGTAGGTGGAGGGGGAGAGGAGGCAGTGTGTTCACACTCTAAATATTGTGGAAGGGGTGGATGTGTTCACTTTCTGAACCCTTTGAAAAGCAAGACAGTTTCATATTCTTGTATTACTTTAGTTCAGAAACGTGTTATCATAAGATTCATATTGTTAATAACATGTAAGTCGAAACTTAACTTACCTAGACGATGATTTAGATGAATTTAAATGTAAAGTAGATTTTTAGATCTATAGTATAGTTGTATAGACCATAATAAATTATTCAGTGTCTGAACAATTTTAAGTTATTAAATCTCATGAGATTAAAGTGTTTTTCTTGGTAAGGGTCTCGAGACACTTACCCAGCGTTAAGAAAGAGCAAAAATTTGCTTGGCAAAATTAGAAACTTAAAAGAAACTTCAAAGACCATGCTTAATGTTAACATTAGCAGAAAACTTTGAATTCTATGCTCTGATTTCCAAAATACGCAACACTGTCCGAGTCCGAACATAACAGACTGCCGTGATGTGTGTACGAAATCTCGATTATTCTTTAATAAGCGCACTTTTTGGGGGTCGATATTATCTATTTTTGAAATATGAAACATATTATTCCGCGTTGGCAATGACAAACAGTTAAGTTGTCATAAGTGTGACACATACTCATAACAACAAATCGGGACTTTCTACAAACACACCCATATTCTTATATACAGTATAGTCTAGATCTGCTCTCATTAGGAGGTTCCTCTCTAGACACATTGTACGAACAACCAACAAATTTTTGAAAAAGTTAAAACATAGATACAGAAATCTTGAATTCAGTGAACTGAAAATAAAGATTTGAAAACAGAAGTCTATGAATACAGAGTTTGAGATATGGAAAGCTGGGAATCAGGCAACTGGAAAGTTTGGAATTTCGAGAATTGCGACTTGTGGAATCGGATTTGAAAATTGAAAATAGGGAATATTGAATTTCAAAGGATCAGTCTGTTTATTTGTCTTTGAAGGACAAGATTTTTAATTCACGTTATATGATGGACTTCTTTTTTATTGGTAACGCTACAGTTTCTGAAAAAAAAATACGCAAATATTTGTTTTCCAATTCATTAAGATAATTGCAGCAAAGTTAACCGCATGAAGGGTTGTAGCTTCTTAATTTAACATAGATATAAAACAAATATACATACGAGTAACTTAATCAATTAGATTAAAAGAGCACCCAAAAAAATCACATTAATAATTAACTTAATTTGATGACACCGTACTTACAATGTCCAGCCTCAAAACACTGTATATGCTGTGTGTTGTTATTTAATATAGTTGAGAGCGGACGTGCAAAATATTCCATAAAAAAATACTTTCCCGATACTTTTAAAACGAGCTTGAAGTATCAGGGAATGTAGTCGCCTGTGAATCCTGGTGGATGGCTCTGACCTGACAATTGTTCATATAAAAACCGAACGACATATCGGGTGGTTTTATAGCGACCCCACAGAGCGACACAAGTTGTAAAGAGAGTGGGGTCAGGAACAGGGGAAAGGAGTCGACCGCTCTCACACAACTCATGAGGTAGATGTCTTCTTCCTTCAGCTCTCGCACATAATGTCTCCCACGCCCTCTCACACGCCACCCTCCCTTCCCCACAAACTTCTTACATTTCCTTAACGAACATCTACTATAAACCGTCTCTCTCTCCCTCCCTCTCACACACACACACACCTCTTATGTAGCCCCTCTTACACACATCTAACGCACTCTCTCACGCACCTCTCGACTCACCCCCATACACATATAGTAAGTTTACAACTTCAAGTGTTTTCTTTCTACAGGCAAAACACACCTTTAATTTTTGTGCATGTCTGCAACGTAAAATAGGAAATTTTTTACTTTACATAATCTTACAATAAAATAAATGAGTTCTTTGTCTACATATTACAGAACTGTTTTTCTTTTCTATTTTCTACCAATTTTGATTTTCTTCTCTCGTTTATCCTTTCATTTGCTTTATTCTGTATGCCCGCAAAATCACACACGTATATATTTTCATTCTCCCTTCATCTCTCTGCAGTCCTATTTTTCTATGCCTCACTTTCTCTTTATCTTCCCTTGTCTATTTCTCTGATTTTTTCTTCTTTCTATTTATTTCTTTTTCCTTCTCTCCATTTCTCTCTCATTCGCTCTTTCACTTTCCATGATACACCTGCATATATTTACATGTATCCCCAAACATGCATCTGTTGAGGCTAATCTAGACTTTGGTCACCTGGTCCGGATGATCCGGCGAGGGCCACACTGCTGGCTCAAACCGTGTACATCACCACCATCCGATTTACCACAAAAAATGGAACAATAGCAACGAAACACGTTATCAACATCGAGTCTTATCAATAATACAACAACGCAGAGTTTTTTCTATAATGCTTGACTGTAAAGAAATGTTTAAACCTTATGATATGGAAGTAGCGTTAGAACGCCAAGAAAAAGAAAGAGTCCATTATCTGAAAATTGGGGGATTTTTATATCATATAATGGTTTAAATATATCGTTTCTAGTTATCTCTTACGTTAAACTCATAGAGTTTCAAGTAGTGAAATTGGGAACTTGTATTTATTGTAACCTATTCTTTTTCTTCTTCTAATTGTTATTATTATTTTTATTATTATTACTATTGTTATTTAGTATGCTATTCCATTAACTGTTTCATAATTTCATAAAGGAGGATAGCGAAGGATATTTTCGGTCCCGATTTTGTTATTAATTCTTATAAGCTATTACTTGTGAATGAACCTTAATAGTTAGGGTGTATTCTTAGTTATTGTGAACATTTAATGGTACGAGATACGGCCGCTGTTCTCAACTAATGTATATTTGTTGAGGCTTTGATAGGCATGTTAAATTTCTTTAAAAAAATTATGTTATGGCTCCTGATACCATTATAGTATAAAATAAGTAAAAGTTTATGTGACACACCATTCAACACAGCATAATGCATACACACACATACACACACACACTTTCAATTTTACCATAATACAAATATACCTGAATTATTGTTCATCTATATCAGTAAACAGTTTAATTCTATTTCTACCTACATACATTAGAAACTGTATAGAGTTGCTCTAAACTGAAATATATGAATAATAACTAATTCTTATAATACAACTGGGAAATTATGACCATGCCAGAAGCAATTTGCCAGTAGTTAGTAATTTTTAATTATTATATCCTTGAAACTCACTGTTAAAGTATATAGGTTAAATACACCAATAAGAATACATTTCTAGACTAAATGTGCAATGGGCATAGTGTATATTGCCTATCTCCAACCTATATCAAAAGATAATGTAATTAATGTAATTAATATATATATATATATATATATATATATATATATATATATATATATATATATATATATATATATATATATATATATATATATATACAAGACTTCGACTTTTTTATATCTAGCCTTGTTTTATTAGAGCTGCAGTACAAAGATTTTATTAGTTTGTGGGAACGTTTGAGCAGGACTAGGCAGGGAACACCACCGGCGCTGACGACAATTAGCACATCATGAATATTATATATTGATCCCGTATTCTCACTGTTTGATGAAGAATGTGTAACAATATTAGTGCGAACAGAATCCTTAAGTCTGGTAAATAGTTGGACTTGCTGCTTCACGTTTGTGTGAGCATGTGCAAACAAAACACACACACGCACGCACACACACACACACACACACGCACGCACACATAAGCATGCGCAAGTGCATTAATAATTAGATGAGCGCAGACGCATTCGCGCATACTGACAAGTAGTGGTTGGTCTATCAGTCTATCTATCTATCTATATACGTATATGCCTGTCTGTGTATATATATATATATATATATATATATATATATATATATATATATATATATATATATATATATATATATATATATATATATATATATATATATATATATATATATATATATATATATATAGATAGATAGATAGATAGATAGATAGATAGATAGATAGAATGTGTAATGTAATTGAAATAATCATCATATAAACAGATAAACACAAAGGAAAACTATTCAAATTATTTTTCAGAGGAGACTCAAGATAATCGGTGTTGATCAATAAACATTAACAGACTGAACGACTGAGGAAGATTTATGCTTGCTGATCATCAGAGTATTTTCCTCGAAAAACTATACACATAGAAATAGTTTTATACCGACACATGTGTCTTCCCAACCATGAGTAGTTCCCATGCATCAGTGACTTTCATTATATCGTTGTTTTACCCTGACACTTGATAAGGAGCAGCATTTATTTATTTATTTTTATTTGAACGGGATATGGACATATCGAGAATAAATTGGCTCTCTTGACAATGGATGTATTTAATAAAGGCAAGTCATGATAAACACACGTTACGTTAACATAATTGATAAATTTAGAGAGAAAATTTACAAACATGAGTCAAACTCGGGAGTATAACATTAAACGTGTGGATCTCCTAGGGCGGCGGCCATATTGAACGGCTGTGGGAGCAACTCACTTTTGGCACCCAGACATAAACAGACATTATTTTGCAGTAAGTTCTCTTTCCCATCACTTTTGGGTTGAGGTCTGTAGTGTATTATTCGGTCTGGATATGTCTAAGGCGTTGCTTCACTCGGTAATGGTTCGTCACTAGTGGCCAGAGTGAGCAGGTACCGGAAGCAGACCAACGCTGGCTGGGAATGTACTGTACGTGGAGCGTTCATACCTTCACCTACAGGCTTACCCCGGGTTCTTCACGTCTTACCTCAGATCGTGGCTGTTAATCATGTGTCGTTTATAAGCTTCAGCTCATGCATGTGTTATATCAGGTTATCTGTTTCTTCTCAGGTGGTTCGTATACCTCATCTCAGGTGGTTCATAAGCTGTATCTCAGATGATTCATATGCTTCATCTCGTGTCTCGTAACTTTACTTTTCCAAACGACATCTTCACCGACACTCAAAAGTCGCCCAAAATTAAGAGTTTGTCAGATTTTATCGCCATAGTTTTGTTAATTCCTTTCTTCGGGAGGTTCCTTGACATAGATACAGTCAAGGAACACGCCAACTGTAGTATACAAGAAAACTATATTTATTTCATTTCTGTCTCGCTATGGATTAAAAAAAATATTGAATGAGTTTGGAAAATACAGCTTAGTAAAGATATCCAGACACTTTCCTAACCTCTGATTCACTGCATCAGAAAGTGAGAAGTCAAAAGAGGAAGCAGCTGTAGGAAAACTGACCCTGGTGGCGTCAGCAAGTCTTCAGCGATACTAAAGAAAGTTATGATAGTTTTCCTTTTCGTCAGTATGTTTGTATCCCAAGGGCCTATGGTCCATGCTCTAATGTATTTATGCCCCACAACAACAAGGGTCTTTTAAAAACATCTGCTACGTCATTTTATGCATTAGACGATAGCTATTAGAAATTAAGAAAAGTACATCTCTGCAACGAAAAGCCTCAGGGAGTCTCAGTACATTATTCTGACAGAGCATTAATTACTTTTTTTTTAATTTTGTGGTATATAGCTTAAAGAGTACAACAGTGACTAAGTATTATTCAATAAGAAGAAACTCATTTTGTCATTCAGATAAAATACTTAGATTAATAGTAAATTCGATTTTTTTATTGTGAATAATATCCAAGTCAATGGAAATGTATAGGTTTTGGTTAAGATAGGATAAGGCCAATTGTCACCAAAACCCCGAGTTTATTTAAGGAAATAAATTTTTTAAACATTGAAACATTTTTTACTAATCTCAAGGTAACAAAACACAAGATTATTTTTTTTTAATATACAATCAGTGGACGGGCATGAAACGAGAGAATTAGCTGGTGCTGATAAGATGCTCGCCACTATCACGTCAATATTTAGGAAGCAGGATACAATTGGTACTGCATTATAGGTCTGGCGATGAATCAATCTCTCTACTCTATTATTATTCATGCTTCGTCAGTTATAAGCCTTTGATAAACTTCTTCCAGAAAATATGGTTATGAATATTTGCTTCCTTATATAAATACAGTAATAGTATAAAGTATTTTTGATATTGAATCGATTTCTGAAGCTCAAGTTCATACATTCAATAATTTAAAATAGCTGTATATATATATATATATATATATATATATATATATATATATATATATATATATATATATATATATATATATATTATTCTTATTGAGTAATGTAATAGTCATCAAAAAAACATTCCGTCCCCATGGTAGGATAAACATAAGAACCCATACTCGAACCAAAACCAACGAACAGCGGGCAAGGTTTGCGATCCGATTCTCACATTCGCGCAGTAAAACAAGCTCTCACCGCACCTCAACACTTATATCCTGGTCTTCTAAGGGTATAAAGGACAGGTATCCACCTCCTTCTGAACTTCTGGCGTCAGGTTGGGTTGCCTTATACCCAAAGAGAGGGGGGCAGAGCGGATGGGGGAAAGGAAACCCTGACATGGCGGACACTCGCCGCGCCTTACTCACTGACGTCATCGGTCAATAATTTCGAGGAAAAAAGATCTCCTCTTCCTTTGATTTTGTGAAGGTTTAGTCACTTTACACGAAGCCGTCATACGTATAGTGGTAATGTGTGTGTTAGGTCGTGTCACTGTCCCGGTGTAGCTATCGTAGTGTTAGTACAGGAAGCGGCTTGTTCTTCTTACCCTTAAAGAATTTTGTGATAATAAATATAACATCCTCCAATACACATATATGTACATATAATCTAAGAATTATATAAAACATGCGCCAAGACGGACTAAAACACATGTGGTTTGTTTTTAATTAAACTTAACGACAAAATCAACATTACTATCTTCGAAAGCCAATTATTTTTGGTATACTCTTAAATTTTAATAGACAACTACAAAATATCAATACAGATGAATTGTCATTATTAATAACAAACATTTTTAATCTCCGTAGATGACCAGTCATTACTGTAGTGGAATAACCGACTACTCGCCAATCATAGAGAATGGAGATTATACTGTACATGCATATTTGTCAATAACTTTAATAAAATATTTTTCGGTGCTTAGCGTTTTCGTAAAAGGTGGTTTCCTTTTATTAGTACGGTTAGGTAGTTCAGATGGAGTTGAAAATTAATGTACATAGAATAAATACAATATTAAAAGAGGAAAAAATAGAAATAATTTGTAAGACGAAAGAGAAGTAAATAAATGAAGAGCATAACAGGCTAAGCAATTGACCAAATGCTACTGCTGCTATTATTATTATTATTATTATTATTATTATTATTATTATTATTATTATTATTATTATTGCTGTTACTACTACTGTTGCAACTATTACTACTACTACTACCACCACAACAACAACTACTACTACTAGTACTTCTACTACTACTACTATTAATAATAATAATAATAATAATAATAATAATAATAATAATTAATAATAGTAATAATTGAATATTAATAATTTCAGACAAAATGCAAAAACATAAAACAAGTTGCACCAAGCAACCTAATCAACAAACAATACAGAATACAAAGGAAAAGTAAAATAAATGACAAAAATATTCCCTCAACAACAAAATTTAAGTAACATAATATATACAGTAGAAGGTGAAGAAGGAGGCAGACGGAGAAGATAGAAATAGGAGAATAATAATAGACAATAATAATAATATAGGTACTTCTACTAGTAATAATTTCAATAATGAAAATTGCAATGATGAAAAAATCAGTAATCCATAAAATAAAATGAAATTAGTAATGATAATAATAATAATAATAATAATAATATAAATAATAATAATAATAATAATTTCACTCTAGGATAGCTACTTATGTATTAGGATATTTAATATTAAGGTAATAAAATGGTGGCGAAGGAATGGCTATTGGGGGAGGCTGGAGGCCATTTAAAAAAAATAGTAGTAGTAGTAGTATTCTTACAGTAGTGATTATGTAGATATTTTTGTTTTAATCTACATTAACTGCGGACGTTATTAACCATATCATGCTTCGTAATTTTGCTACAACGACATTGTTCGGTTTAAAACGATATCCCAAATAAATTGCATAGTACGTGGCAACTTTTCTAGTATTATCATATTTTTAAATATTGTTTTTTCTCTGAGAATCTTTTCATCAAATTCAAAGTCTTATAACAGGTGTCTATTAATAAGCTTCACAGTGAAAAAATAAACGTATATTGGAAAAAATTTCGAAGCCTTAAAATTGCATTAATGGTAAGAATATCATGAAAAAATTCTTAATACCGAATTAACAGATAAGCAGAAAAGTTTATTTGCCATATAATTATATTACTACATCTCGACTAGACTTCATATAATCTACACCTTACATGGTTAATACACTAAGATGACTGGTGTAGATTGTTACAACACTGTTCATAACGTCTTCCGTCCCGTCAGGAGGAAAGAGATCCCATAACACTAACACAACTCTCAGCCGAAAGATGGTTTTTCTTACTTCTTACTGGTGTTACCACTGTGTGTTCAGGACGAAGAAATTATAACTTTTCACTTTATCATTAATATTTCCTGTATGGTACCAGAAATATAAGGCCATGCAATGTTATACTAAATAAAGTGAAAATATAGTAAACTTTGGTCTTTTAAGTTTGAATAAAAATATATATATTTTCCGATTAACTGGATATCTTTGCCCATATATTGAGTGACTGAATCAATGAATAGTGAAGTAAGCACATGTGCAGACATTTAAGAGTCTCCAGACATTACATGACAAGAAACAGTTGCTTGGTCACTTTGCTGCATTATATACCAGTAGCACAGCGCCCCGTCACCACGGTTGTCAATTACTGCCTATTACCCACCCCTGTTTAGGATCAAAACTGAAAACGGGTAAATGATTCAGATATCTTGGCAATACTACCAATAGATATCAATAGGTCATTGTCAGGCTCATCACTATATATTCACACATACTGTACAGTAGTATAAATGGGCTTTTAATCAACATAGACTATTTATGGTCAGATATATTATTATAACATTATAATTTGAACATCCAGATTTATGTAATTCTTAGGATATTAAAATAGAACAGCTTTTTAATGGTGGCCACCTCTCACCCTCACTGGGATGTTTGTTATATAATATTCATAGCTATACTTAATACAGTATCCACAATAACCAGCCATTAATGTATATACTGTATGTGTCAGTTGTAGACGTATTATGAAGCAGCTCATAATGTGTGGACACAATTTCTCCTTCACATTATTGAAAAAAAATATTCAGTGTATATATATATAATCTTATTATGGGTTTGTCCATGGGTGTGTGTGTGTGTGTGTGTGTGTGTGTGTGTGTGTAAATAAAGTTTTTATAACGCACATATATTCATATTGCATCGAAGAAGTTGGTCAGCACTTAAAGAAACTAACATTTCCTTCAACGATGTTAATCCTTAGAGCACATATTAGGTACAAATATCATGGCGAAATATAGATTAGGAAGCTCATATAGCTGATTCATAACTTTTAATTGCTTTTAATAACGTTCAATGTATTTCCTTGTCATTATTCTACAAAAAAAATATCTTCATTATGATTTTAATTTACACAAAATGGAACGAAAGGTTTTATATAAAGGATTTTTCTAATATAAACTATAATTGTAACTGCAAGGAAAAACTCCTTAAAATAAATATTTAATGTTTCATTTATAACTGAACAAGACTCTTCACACCTCCTTCAGATATACAGAAGTGAAACTAACGATAAAGATATTTGATTGAACGGTTTTCCCAACATTACTCAATAAGGAATAGTTGAGCACTTGAAAAAATAATTATATGTTTCAACACAGTATTAGTAGAAAAATAGAAGTTATAAGATCATTTTCATATTGTTTTTAAATTTGCGCTTCTATCATTTAATATTAACACTTCCTCTGAATATCTAGTTAAAACAAACTAGTGACAGAAACACACTTCGACCTCAACAATATACTGTATAACATCATGACAGAGTTGCTGTTCCTCTGGAACAGAATGTTGAATCTTCACAGCATCTTTAAATATAATGAATCATATGATAATTTTAGATACAGGATTATTTTTTCTCGTCTTCGAATGTCACACACCATATTAGAAGCGATATTAGAGTCAATTTTTAATGACACTAGCAAACTGTGTCTACCATAATAACTGCAAGATATGTGTCTTCCTAAATTTGTAATTGTTGATGTTCAGAGTAATACCTTACCTGTTGAGCACAGTAAATAAGTATATCATCAATCAGGGATGTTACTCTAAATCACTTCCCTCCTCAGATGCTGTATGTTGACGTTACGGATATAATATACCTCTGCGCTTCAACAACTAAAGCCTTGAAGCGTGTCTACTAGATTAGTAAATACACGAGTCTTAACAATTAGAAAATAAGAGAGGCATCTTCCCCAGGCAGGCAAAGTTACGTACAAACATATATGAATTCCACACATTTTCAAAAGATCAGGTATTTTTCTTAAAAAACAACACTGGTGATACATTAATATGCTCTCTCGAACTACATACAATACAGTATTTATAAAATTTGCTTTGGTAGTTCAGTTGGATATATTTTAATTCTTTGAAGTTGATTGTAGGAAGTGAAGGATTTTCACTACTTTACTTATGATAAATCTGTAACAATACTAACTATAGCGGGATTATTAGGTGTAAAGGAATATGAGATGGGAGGCAGAAGCAGCACAAACTCAATAACAAGTGTGGGACTGAGGAATTCAACTGTATGTTGCTATATTTTTATTTGTCTTAAGTATCTCAGTAATATTTGGTAGTACTATTACCTCGCCGACACATCCCTATAAAGTTACTTCTATTATAAGTGTTAAGCTTTACTAACATTCAATGGGGTGAGAACTTGTATGTCACTTACAATATTATTTGAATTCATTTTCATTGAATGTTGTCATTGCAGACAGACAGGAAATGAAGAAAAGGAAATATCATCAAGATATCGCAAACTGGCGTTTTGTGCAAAATGGTAACTAGATTTTTTCCATCTCTTGTGCAACAATACCGAATATTCGTGTCTATCTGACAGACTAGGGAATGACAACTTGGCATCTGTGAGCATTTTATGAAATTTGCTTAAAGAAACAGTATTTATTTAGTTCGAAAGTCTGTGTCGACATGACAAACGTCCTTCCCTTTTGATGACAGTCTTGTCTTGTCTGGAAGGAAAAAAAATCATCTGTAACTTTACAATTCACAATTATAATTTTGTTTTTAAATTAATCGAAAATAAATCTTTGTCAAGTGGTTGTGTCGCATGTTTTGCTTATTTTTCAAATATAACTGACATATATTTTTTTTTATGTGCAATGCATTGGAGTTTTCAACCACAATAGTTGGTGGATGTTGTGAAGTCCCGGAAAATTGGTATCGACTGTCAGTGGACCTTCTGCAAGATCTTCTAGTAAAGCGAGTTGTGGCGTTATATTATTCAAGGAAACCTGGAAGGTGCCACACACACTTCAGAAAGAATTTGAGCCGCAGGAGAATGTTTGTGTCTGGCTTCTGCCTCACCACTCTGAGGCACATCGATCTTTATTATATAATCTAGAAGGTCGCTTCATCACAGCGACTTTAAAATAAATAGGATGTTTGAAAGTTATATTAAAATATGTTTGAAGAAGGAGAATTTCAGTGAAGTAACAGGAGGATACAAGGATCATCATCCACATATAGTTGATGTTCCACGCTACTAGAACACACGTTAAGGATCTTATCATTATCAAATTGTATAACTGACTTTCCAATCACGCGGGAGAACAGATTCTAACAGCTTGTATATAGTTTTAATAGTATAATTCCATGACGGTTAACTCTAATTACCAGTAATGATGCAATTATAAGAGTACATTTAAATGAAGTCTATGAACATTATCAAGATTTAGATTGATAATAATTCATAATGCTGTATATTTCGAGTACTAGAGTAAACAGTCTTACCACTTTCATTGATAAAAAATAAATTATATTCGGGACGGTAAGGTCATATCTTGTGTCGATACCACCGAGGAACATACCACAAGGATCTGGAGTCAACATCTCCAAACCATTAGAGTAAATCTCACTGGACCTAAGGCCAAATATCAACAAGACTTGGTGTCAGTCATCACTAAAATTTGAGACATGAAACCAATTACCAAAAAAGACTCTGAAGTTAAATAGCAATTAGGGGTAAGACTTTGGGTTAATTATTGCTAAGTATTTGAGTAAGACATCATCGACCATGTGTCACAGAGTCCTAAAAAACTGGTGTTGGTGATGTCTAAGACTTGGTGGTTAAGCATTAATAAGAACTGGGATTTGATATCAGTAAGACAAAGGGTTAGACATCATTAAGAAGTAATGCTAGTTTGGAAGTCAATAAGATTTAGGGTCAAGAGTAAAAAAGTGCAGTAATTAAATATCAATAAATTTCTACTTGGTATCACTAAGTCCCTATTATACTCAGTGCTTAGTGTCACTAACGAAATATCACTAACTCATGAAAGCTTCAGGGAAAACGTACTGAATTTTGACTTGACATTAAAAACAATAGACTCGGGTGTATGCATCTCTAAGCTCAAGTACTTCACCATTAATTAAACATTTCATAAAACACAGACATTACGACATTTATATTATAATATGCATACGTATACAAATAAAATAAAGGTATATCTTTGGCCACGGAAAATATAAGAATATTTAATTGATGGTCTACTATCAATTGATTATTAAAGAAATTATCAACAAAATAATTACAGGTATTTTTTTTTTTTGTCTTTGCTAAGTGCACCTTCATTAAGTCCCATACTTCAAAAGGCTTGGTAACTTTTTTAATGGACGTCAAATCAAACAAAACTCCCTCATTGAAAGAATTAGATAAATCAGCTCATTGTTATCGACATATCTACATTTTTTTCCTGGCATTCATGTCTTACCATTAAAACGTAAAATAATTATGAAATATTTTGTAGCTTCAACATCCCATAACTTAATGTGTGTAAATATATAAAAAAACAGAAATATAAACATTAAAGAAAAAACGTGAGGATAAGTGCTTCTAAATTTAAAAGAAAAAAATTCTATAAATATGAGAATTTAAATCATAAATACAACAAAATAGATTTAAATAGGAAAAAGAGAGGCTAGATGAAGTTGAATACCACAAAGACGAAACATGGATCACTCCCTCCGTCTCTACCACTGTCACACACGAGTCGGGAAAAAAGTGAAGGAATATGATTTATAACTTAAGACATTGTTGTTAAGTATGATGATATTAGAGAAGATGTTGATGGGGGGGGGATGGGGAGATTAATGGCTTTATTGATGATGATGTTGATGGTGGAGATAATGATGATGACGATGGTGGTGGTGGTGATGATGGTGGTGATGATGATGAAGGTGGTGGTGGTTGTAGTGCTAAAGTCGATGTTTTGATGACAATGATGTAGTGATTTTGAAGATTATGATGATGATAATGATGAAGGCAAAGTTTATCACAAGAATGGTAATGATGGCAATGATAATAAAAATGACGACGATGTTGTTGCTAAGTATGATAATGACGATTGTGATAATGAGAATGAAAAATATAGTGAGAATGATGATGACTGTCGAATTAACAAAATGAGCCCTGAAAATAAGGGTAATAAAGGAAAATAACAATCTTTAATAATGACTTGCATATATATATATATATATATATATATAGTAATTCGTTAAATAATCGCTTGATCTGTGAAATTCATTTTGTACTGTCAATTACCTTCTTTAATACCGTAATCGTGATATAAAATGACAAATAATTGTAATTAATATATCGAATAACTGCTTGTTATGTGCCAAATAATCAGTAACGTTGAAACAAATTACCAACACATGACAATAATAATGAAATCTTTGCAAAATAATACTTAAAAATTAAGAATCAATTGCCAATTTTGAAACAATATGCCACCATTATTAAAGTAACTACATACCATTCCACAAATAACTACTAAGATATATCAACAACAATAAAAAAAAATCCTACATACTCCTTAGGCGTAACCATTAATTTGACAACTTACAAATAACTCAGGAATTTTTGCTATGTACACAATGGTAGTTATACAATGGAACTCTAACGTAAGTAACAAAAATTAATAAAAATCATAAATTATTTGGGCTAATATTAATAAACTTAATATGAGAAATAATTGCTTAAGATGTAAATATGGATGAATTTAACAAGGAAAACAAATATATTAACAAATCATTTTTTTAAAGAAACAGTAAAGAGGAAACATTAGACATTGAAAAGAGTACTAGGGAAAATAAACGTAAGAAACATTATTAGACCAAAAATCAATGAGCAAAATATCCATCATCATGAAAAAATATATTGTATATTAAATAATCATATAGACAAAAATATATGATTATAGTAAATAAGCCAGATTAATAACAGATTATAATGATAACTAGATGGTAAAGCATCGATAATTTCTTCAGTTGGTGGATACAATTAATTCCGTTTTTGGACATTAATAAACTCAAAGTTCAATACAATAAAACTCCTTGGCAACGTATAAAAATTATAATATAGAAGGCTGAAACCCAAGTCATGTCAAGTTGTTACTGCGTTGTGTATGTGTGTGTGTGTGTATGTGTGCGTGTGTGTGTGTGTACGTGCGTGTGTGTGTGTGTGTGTGTGTGTGTGTGTGTGTGTGTGTGTGTGTGTGTGTGTGTTAAACCATTATACTTCAAAAGATTATATATTACTCTGAAACTGCAGCTGATTCTTTGGTCATTATTTGGCCCGTGCATTATACATACTGACCTTCAGAACATGTCCGACAACTCAAGTACAGCTTTGATGAATAAAACTTACGGAGGTGATCACTAACTACAACTTTGAGATTCTCGGATTCATGTAAATTTCAGTCTGGTCACCCGGCTGACACATTAGCCATCGATTCGGCCACTAACATAAGTTCACTTCAAGTTATTTTCTTTAACATTATCATTAAAGTGAATATCAGCTTTTAATCTATTTACGAAACATATATGCATATACTGTATATATATATCAGGCTGAAAGACAATATATTTACAAATAAGTCAAGATCCTGTAAGAAAGAAAATCATTATACATAAGATTTTTAAGCATTCAAAAAATGAAGACCATTAATCGTCAAACGTGAGACCTTTATAATGTAGAGCACAGCGCCAATTACACTTCCCCAAGCAGACGGCGGCTGGCCCTTAGAGTGCATCTAATGTTTATTCATTACACGGTCAATAAGTAATCATGGTGAGAGGTATTATCTTCCCCCCACAAAAATCAACATCATTCTCAATCCAAGTTCGACACCAAAATACAATGGCAGAGGTATTATGAATTAAAACTATGATATCACATACCTTGATGATGCTGAAGGTCTTTGGCGCGGTTGTCTGAGACGCGGACTGGCGTGGTGGTGGTGGTCGTGGGGTGGATGGGGGGCGGGGTGGCCTGCCTCCAATCCCCCAACCTGCCTGACTCGTCATGCAGGTCAGCCAGGGGCAGCTACTGGGAAAGACTTCTTTTTTGGGGGCAGCCATGAGCACCCCATCATGCAGGGGAGATTCAAGGGCAGGGGTGAGTGTAGTACTACTACAACTGCTGCTGTTGTGTGCTGGTATGAAGGGGTCAGTGCAAGAGTTTACTTTATAAAGTTTTCCAATATATAGTCACAATGCCAGCTGAGAGAGGATGGATAGGGATGAAGAACATAATGTCTGCCGGAAAAGTTGTATTCCTGTCGAAACGGTACCTTTTTTTTAAGAGAAAGTTTTCGTAGTATGTAAGATAAATTTTGTTGATATATAGATACTTTTTTATACTCTTATAGAAATATTGTCGCTTATGAAAAGAAAATCTTTTAAAAAGGTTATACTGTAGGTGTATCCTGACCCATGGGGTAATGTTGTCGTTCACATAAAGGAGATCTCGTTTGAAAGTATTTGACGAAACTTCTAAACGACCTTTTATTTAAGGTACGGCCTCTCTTATCTCCACGTCTCCTGGTAGATTGTACACCAGATTCTGTCTTTATAATATTCTCCTCTCTTCACACACACGGTATTTTGTGGAAAAATATGTTCATTTACTCTTTCTTCCACACCCGATCAAAGAACAACACCTTTGATTTTAACTTTACTTTCTCTTCCATTTGAGAAAGATTCATTGCATTATGAGCCATGAGATCATTAGTAAGAAAATTATAGATACAACCTGAAGATGCATGCGTGTGTGTGTGTGTGTGTGTGTGTGTGTGTGTGTGTGTGTGTGTGTGTGTGTGTGTGTGTGTGTGTGTGTGTGTGTGTGTGTGTGTGTGTGTGTGTGTGTGTGTGTGTGTGTGTGTGTGTGTGTGTGTGTGTGTGTGTGTGTGTGTGTGTGTGTGTGTGTGTGTGTGTGTGTGTGTGTGTGTGTTCCATTAATTATAATCAGGGAAAGAGGAAGCAGTGGTCGTAGATACACGGTGGTGGTCAAATATTTTTACTTGAGACAAAACTGCCAAGGAAGACTGAGAGCAAATCATACTACAAGTTGGGAATTTTACACGTTATTTACCTGCTCGGGCACCTGAGTATATCCACAGAAATCATAGAAAGTCAGAGAAAAACAAACCTCATGGGAGTGTGAGAGACACATTACAAACGTACGTGTTCATCCTCGCACATGGTAACAACAATTGCGTAATTGAGTAGGATTCCATTCATTATATACTTTGTAATCTAATATTTATCTCATTATCAAAACACCAACCGCATGACTCGCGAAGGCAACATCATATTCGTTTTCATCGTGACTTATAATATACTTCACATACTGGTCACCGTATAATGCTTTTATAACATGTGAAATTATGGATGGAGGATAAAATTTACATCAGATATTTCGGAGAAAATTTTTTAATGGAATTTGAAGCAAAAAAACTGACAGTATTATTTCCTTGGATAACAAATATTAAAGCAACCTTTTCCTCAGCGACTCAAGTTTATTTCATAGACACCGAGTGAGAGTGAAAAGATTTCGAAGTTGAGAATAGTTCTCTTCACGCACAAACAGTGTACGAGTATCAGTAACAGCACCGGTCATGTTTACCACAACAAGATCATCTTATCCGACCATTAAGAATATAAACCCTCAATAACTACACTCCTATTTCATATTAAATGAATTATATGATCAAATTGTCATTATATTTAAACTAAAACAATTGAGTGGTGTACTTGTGGGTTTATTGTTCATGAGCAAGGAAAGTGAAAATCAGTTAAATATAAGTGTTGCAAGTTTCCATTGATTCAAAAGAAATTAGGGTAATAGGATTTTAATAATTAATCTAATAAATGGATTAATTCATGGTATCAGGTTACAGACTAAAATAATCCATACATAGAGGAATGATGCCAATTACAAAGGCATGCTTTACCCACCTTTGTAATTGGTCTGAGGTTAGATTACGAATAGAATTAAAACAACGCATACTGTGCTATGCTTCAGTCCCTCAACAATATCACGTGATCGTGTATATTTTCAGATAAAAAAGGTAATTTTCTACTTTGTTTATCTGTAGTTTTCACGTGTGAAGTTTTTGTCACTGTATATTAAACTGACAGATTCGTTTTTTGGCCATGAATTTAATTTTACTATGATTATTATTTAACGACTTTCCATTGGCACATCAATTTTGAGGTTATGTCTGCAACTTGTGCATTTCCCAAACTGATCTACATCACAAAGGAGAACAGAACAGATACTAACTTCATAACTATATTCAACTTGAAATCATTTAATCCATACTGGAAATGTTTAAAAGCATTGTTTTCTAAGAGACTCTTCGAGTTCTACTGACCTTGACAAAAATAAACAAAAATAAATTCTTACTTATTGAAGTCTTTATCATGTTTTCTTAGTGTAATACCGGGAAGAAATAATAATGGGTGCATCGATTGTGTGGTTGTTGGAAATTAAACTTGAAAGGCCAATTTGTAATTTTTATTGCGATCACTCCACTTATATATATACATATATATATATATATATATATATATATATATATATATATATATATATATATATATATATATATATATATATATATATATATCAATGGCGGAACAAGCTTTTTCTTTCTATATTAAGAACATATCAAATTTCTTATGGGGATGTTCATGAGATTCTGAGGAATAGAAGTATATACAATTGTTATTATAACGCACTACCTAATCTTTGTTCTGAGAATAAGAGTGATATGCTGTGCTAAAATGTCAGGCCTTATTAAAAATACATTTTGGGTGGCATTGATAACACCATTTACACCTAATAAGTGGAAATTGATGATCCAGATTTCATGTTGGTATATAAGCTGGATTTATACTTTAGTTGTTTGATGGAGACATCCAACTAATTCTTTATTTGATTTTAATTCCATCAACATGTGTAATTTTATTAAAGGTAAATAGCCGGAGGGAAGCTTGTGGATGACGATTATACCCAGAAAATCTCTCTTTTATATACAATAATGTATAATGTATTCCTCCAAGTATTTGTTCCCAATGATCTATAGTTTTGCTGATATGGGATCATTCATGTCCATTTGTATATGTGATGTAACCTTGCTATCCTATCTCCCTCCATTTCCTTTCATTCCATCTTCACCCTCGTCCTCCCCCACACCACATACCAGCACACACAGAAAATTTTAACAAAAAGATATTCGTGGGACATCCGTTCGTTGAATTTCTAATCTAGTTCAGGTTGGTATTTGTCAAATATGTAATGGTGTATGGAATGCTCAAGCTAATAATAATAATAATAATAATAATAATAATAATAATAATAATAATAATAATAATAATACCCAATATGTGTATTGTTGGTTTAACTTAACAAAATCCTAATCCCACACGAGGGACTTTCCATCGTGTATATCTGTCTTCTGTATGTTTTACCACACTGCCACCTTGTCCCGTCACCTATCCTTAACCTTTACTTGTGTCTATTGGTAAATTTATCGAGAACTTCGGATACAGGAACTTTAACTAAATGGGCTTCATCCGAAGGATGTGAAATCATTAACATGATGTCTTTATCCTATGCAAACCAGGTGGTCTAGACTCTTGTTTGTCTCACATTTGAAACAAGAGAGTGATATTTCGGAGTCATATAAATATATATATATATATATATATATATATATATATATATATATATATATATATATATATATATATATATATATATATATATATATATATATATATATATATATATATATATATATATATATATATATATATATATATATATATATATATATATATATATATATATATATATATATATGCTGATATATTCCCAAGCGCTGTGTAATTCATCTTCAGGGGTGAATATGTGATATGTATGTACATATATACAGTATATATATATATATATATATATATATATATATATATATATATATATATATATATATATATATATATATATGTGTGTGTGTGTGTGTGTGTGTGTGTATGTAATCTTCAGTGCATTAGACAAGATAAAGGTTGTGTCAGCTTCGTCGTTAATGCTAAGAATTTCTATCAGTTCTCAGGACATCCTTTACGACACATTTTCAGTGTAAGTGACCAATTCAACAATATTCATTCAAGAATTATAATTATCTCCATATTCCCCATGACTATATTACATACCATGTTACGAAATGTGGTCTTATTCACTTACTTAAGTATTAAGAATGACGACGGTATCTTTATAACACATGTACCCTATTGCATTGGGCAGAGTCTTAATAGGAACTATAGGGATTAAATTCCGTAATAGGAATAGAAGCGAAGGACCATACTTGAAAAATTAAGTCCATAAATTTTCGGAAATGTTCTTGGTTACTACCAACATGAATGTGAAGGATTAGATAGTAAGAACCACTCTGGGTATTTAACTTATCTATTAATTTTTGTTCCTAATGGCTAAATTTTTTAAATTGCTCGACTAATTTCTGAAGATGTCAGGGATGAAGGATATTGATGCCTGATGTGTTGATCTGTTAAAAGGAGGATTAGGAGAAAAAAATTATTGTTGGAATTTTCAAAAGTTAGTCACAGAGAAGAAGTCCTGCACGTAAATTAGTTCATAAATTTTTTAGTCTTATAGTCTGTAATTCTAATGTTGTATATGATGACAAATGAAAAGTCTTTTTAATCTTACAAAGCTTTGTGTACAAGAAGCTGTTATGTATTTAATATTAATAATAATAATAATAAAGACAATCTTACAAAAGTTTTATCTTATTTGCATTTATATTATAATATGATATAATTTATCTTAATTTTAATTAAAAAAAAGTTAAAGGACCTTTCTGTTAATTTACTTCAGTGGCGTTCATTATAAGTTGATAAAATTCAATTTATCTGTGAAACTTTGTGTCCATAGAACAGACAATGAGAGACAATACCTTAAGATGACAAAGATACTGACATACCTTTGTGGTTTACAAAGATAAATATTGTTCTGTATCATAAAATGAAATTGATATATTAAAAAATACAGACCTTGCCGTTATATATATATATATATATATAACAAGATTCACGAGCAGGCAGTCTCTATAGCACCCCTAATTTTCAAAACTGTATGGTAGTGTAAAACATTCATGTTTGTATCAAAATGAATTTAAAAGTGTGGAAAATTTATAAACATATAATATATAAAAAATTTACTTCCAAATTTTATATTGGCACAAATAATGATACCAGTAAGGTCAATGATACTGTTCAGGATTTTTCTAATTTTTTATTTAAGGTACATTGGATACGTAAAAAATGTGTGACAGAAACTAGGAAAAATAACCTTCATGCATCTGTTCAATATAACACGAATATCAGACAATTTTATGGAGACGTCGAAAATATTATTCAACTCCTGAAAAAAAAGCAGTTGAAGATAAATCTCTTGTGCATTGCTCATAAACGTCTAGAAACAGCTTATTCAACTTACAATGTTCTGTTGTCTGTTGTATATTATCATGTTGTCATACATAAAAGTCATACTTAGCCAGTTTCACCACATAAATATAACAAACACGTCTTATGCAACTTCTAGAAGTACCTCAGGTATCTAATCTTAATTATGAAGAAAAGACGTTGAATATGTATGTACAAATAAATCATCTGGGAGAATCATGAGAAACAGGACACGAAAAAAAAAGGTGAGACTCTTCACAGCGATTTTTGAAGACAGATGCAGCTAAGATTACAACTAGTATTGTCAACTTTGGATGTGATGGGGATAGAATAATGTTGAGAGAGAGAGAGAGAGAGAGAGAGAGAGAGAGAGAGAGAGAGAGAGAGAGAGAGAGAGAGACGCAAGTTTTAACTTCTAAGAATGCCTTAACAAAACCTGACACTTCATAATAAAGATCCAACAATGGTTTGATAAACAAGAAAAAGCGGGAGAAAAATAAGGCTTTGCTTGCAATGGACAGAACAAATGTTTCACGTCAGAGTAATAGTGTTAATAGTCTTAATAATAAATTATAGTCATAGCTACTCTAAGACATGTTAGTGTAAAGTTTTATTATTAAAGTTATGATCACTAGCTATCATACCCAGTGAGAGGTCTAGTGGTCTCCTCAAACTTAATTAGAAAATAACGTAAACCTTAGAACAATATTTTGTGACCTACATTTATGAAATACTAGAACATACTTCCTAAGTTTCTTTTTGTGTCATAAATTTATCTCCATTTCATAAAGCCCTAGAAAAGGAAAAATCGTTTTCAAGATCTCATTGCATGTAAGCCATCAGTTATTACATTATTTTTATTTCTTTTTACGTATCCTTAGTGCGATGAAAATATAACTAGTTTAGTAAATATAGACCTCTGAGTTTCACTGAAAATTGCTTGTATTTTGTGTATATATATATATATATATATATATATATATATATATATATATATATATATATATATATATATATATATATATATATATATATATATATATATATGCATATATATATATATATATATATATATATATATATATATATATATATATATATATATATATATATATATATATCACATCTTCAGAGGCTGTCTTGAATAAAGACGAAAGCCAAGGTACCCGTTTCCATTTTCCCGTGATTTATCAAGATATATATATATATATATTCATTGTATTTTCATGAAATATATATATATATATATATATATATATATATATATATATATATATATATATATATATATATATATATATATATACTGTATATATATATTTTATGTACTCTGTGTTTGAATTTTTAGATTATAAATTTAGATAATTATTCTCAAAATAAATAGGGGGAAAGAGCTCCGTAAGATAACAACTCCAAGCCTTTTTTCTTGTTGTTGCCTCAGAGAGCGTGCGTGGCTGGTCCGGTTAAGAAATCAGGGAGGCGAGTGTCCCTGGTCTTACCTGGCCACAGCCAAACATAAGGCGGAACTTGTCGCTCCTTCGACAAACCTGAGGGTTTTTTGAAGAAGAGTGACAAGGCTTTGATTTCTCTGGGCTCTGTTCTCTTAGATAAAGTAGATCTGTTTGGTCTTTGCTGAATATCTTTATTGGATTGAGATAGTGGAACAGTAGAGGTAAAAGATGCTAATTGATTGGATCTTACAGGTACACCAAACTGTGGAGGATCGACTATTTTAATAGCATTCTTATTAACTTCGAAACTAAAATTTTCGATTTGCTTCGGGACAGCCGCTGTATTGCTGAAAGACCTCAGAATGTCATTATTTTTTTCGGCATTCTGCTCAAGTTTCTGGAAGGCAGGTTCGAATTCCTTAGTGTTTTGCGGTTGTAGAGCTTCGAGAGCTTTAAGAATAGATACTCCTTCCAGGTTCTCGCTTCTTAAGAAAGGAGAATCGTTCAGGATAGGGACATCTTGAAGGAATATTCTTGTAGGCACAGGAGTAGAACTTGAAGGGGGAGGGGAGGCTGGTCTTTGCTGATTCTGCAGCTGGTCTTGAAGGAGTACTGGCCGGAGACTGCTGGTCCTGGGACAGAAACAGTCATCAGGTATTACAACAGGTGCTTGAAATTCGACATGCTTCAGCTTTATCTTAACTGGCACCTTGACTGTCGGTATTGTTCCAGTACATAATACGCATATTGTGACTACTATAGTATAGGAACATTTGTTAATATTTGGACATGAGCTATTATACTGTAGAGCTAACCTAAACAGATTATTTGAGGTATTGTCTCATTTTTCCAATATAGATTAAATATGTATGACAGTTTGTATGTTAAGGCATTGGAAATTCAATTATCATACACAATATATATATATATATATATATATATATATATATATATATATATATATATATATATATGTGTGTGTGTGTGTGTGTGTGTGTGTGTGTGTGTGTGTTTTTCCTTGCCTAATTGTTGCATAACTTAGGGCAATGTGTCATAACCCATGAGTTTGGGTTTGTTATGATACTCCCTACACCTGCAGTCTCACTGACTCACCTGGTGTCACTGGTCTGCTCGTCGTTAACCACCGTCACCTTCTCCGGGAACACCACCTTTCCTCCTGAACTTGCTAATAAAAGACGCTGGGAATCCTGCAATCCCAAGGGAACAGGGAAGGAGGAGGAGGACTGCAGAGGTAGCTGAGAGATGTCCGGTGTTGTGACGAAGGCTTGAACATTGCCAGTCTGTACGGAAGAGCAACACAGGGATATAACGTAAATGGACTGTTATGGATTTCTATGAAGGCTGGTACGGGGCGACTAACTGTGAGGTGTGTAGCTATGCAAACATATGCCACACGCGGTTGGATCATCCCAAAAACTGCAAATAGCTGTATATGAATTTTTGATGCTGTTGACCAAAAAATGCATGTTTACATATCAATTCTCTCCGTTATATATGCAGAAAGAAAACAGACTCAGGAATTCTCTACAAATATGTGTGTGAGCGTGCGTGTGTGAACGAGTGCGTGCGTGCGTGCGTGCGTGCGTGCGACCCATGCATGTATGCGTGTATTTGAGAACAGTGGGCAATGTGGCGCAATAGTCAACATGCTCGCCTCAAAAGAGAGTAGTTCCGGGTTCGATCCCCGAGCAGGGTAAAACTATGAGTAAATTTCTTAACACTATTTGTCTCTATATACCTAGCAGTAACTGGGAACCTGGATTTTTATAGATCAACAGATCGTATTCGGGGTTATGGTTAGCCAGTGCAGTTGAGGAATTGTCCGATCATATATTATTCTTTGAGACCGGGTCATGGAAATTGTTAACATAGGGTGCACATGTTGTGTTTGCGACTGCTTCGACATCTTAACAAATTCACGCCTAGGTGGCCCTAGGGCTACCATTTAATTTTATTATTAATTTGTTTTAATGAGTCCTTGAACATGTTTATGTGCGTGTCTGTGGAATGTACCAACAAAAATAGGAGAACGTTTTAATATGGAAAATTATTGAATGTAAACTATAATTTTTTTGTTTAATTAATATTGAAGAATTATAATTCCTCAATATTAATTAAACAAAAAAATCAAACTAAACAAGTATTTATAAGCCACATCCTTATGAAGTCATATTAAAAAACTCGAGTCTTGTTAGAAAAATTATATTGAATTATGTAATCTATATATAGTATATCGTTCACAGAAAAATTATATGCATTTAATAAAGCAATTCTCTCTCTCTCTCTCTCTCTCTCTCTCTCTCTCTCTCTTACACACTCATAGAACACAGCCTGCACAGATAATGGGTGAACATGGTCAGAACTAGTATTGTTCAAAAGAGCGGGATTCTTCCTCCCTGCCCATAGTGTTGTTAATCAAATTTGTCTAAAGGTGATTTATTGATCAATTTCTATAATCTAATTTTATTTGCTTATAAACCTGCGATAACGTTAGGTTATCTCTGTTATTTATCTCATATATTTATATAAAAAATAAATATTAATTTATAAAATGTAATAAGTAATTTTTTCCTACAATTATCTTTGCAATATTTTTATCACTGTAGGGCTGAGGGATAGTCTAGAAAGACGACTAAACTCAGGGATAAGTTGAAAAACGGTGCACACACCCTTCGTCAGCGGCTTGGTCACCTAAGAACTTTTTAATTCCGGTAGAATAATCGAACTAACGTTATGATTAAATTTTATTTGCAACGTTACTGAGTTTTTCCTTAGTTTTTGGTAATATCCGCACATAAGATATATAAGGACCGTGCATTAGTTATCAGTACCTGTGACCATTCAGGTGCCTCTGCATAACGATACAATTTACTCGTGAAAAATCTTTAATCTGGTGAAAAAATATGTCCACAGTTTACTATCACTAATGGACACTTTTGTACTGGCGGAATATTAACTAATGAGCTATAATTCAGCTGCTAATTTTCTAGTGTACACCGGTGGAGGGGGAAACTGGAATCATTTTCACAAGGATTATCATGATGTGATTGTTTTTATACGAGTGTTATCATCAAGACACTCGCCTTATGACTGATCATCTGCTAGAGAAGCTCACCTCACTGTAGAGATATGCGGCAGAAATCAACATCAAGTTGTCCTACATAACAAGGAACAGGTTATATTTTACATCAAGATTATAATTCCTTGATCATTGTCAACAGGTCTTGCTATGTAGATGAAGTGAATTAGTGAACTTGGTTAATTTATTTAGTTGTTAAAACAGAAATATACAAACACAGTAGTAGTGAAATAATTATCTGATACTAATAAATTGTACTTGAACGGCATGTGATATTAACCACTGAAGTAATATTAAAAAATTAAATTATTATTTCGAATTTAAAATATTTGTACTTAGAATGATGTCGTATATATATATATATATATATATATATATATATATATATATATATATATATATATATATATATATATATATATATATATATATATATATATATATATATATATATATATATATATATATTAAAATATTCTTGTAGAAATAACCAGATCACCTTATTACGCTGTATTCGCTATTGCTATTAACTTGGAAAAACAAAAACTTGAAACTTGACGTAGTATTTATCAAGTGAGCAAAGCCGCCGAGAAAGTCTTGTTAATCTTTTCATCATTGATCAGAGTTATTTTGAAATGTTCTGATGTCTGATATGACTGATTTGAAGGAATTAATATTTCTAAAATCAGAAGAGAAATAAGAATTTTAGTTATCTCATGAAAGATTCAGAACATAACAATCCAAAGATAACTAACTTAAATGTCTTGAATATTTGTCTTTTTTTATGTAATGAACATCTGTGGTTAAAATAACACTTTTATTCTCACTCACTTAAAAGTAATTGGATTGTATTTTTAGATTTAAAGGAGGTGACTTCTCCCATAACATGGTCGATAATATGTAATTAGCGAATTGAATTTCCGCTCATATAACTTGGGAGAAAATGATACTACTAACAGCAGACAGACATTTGTAACTTGTGAATTTGATCTTACCTGAGACTGTCTTAAGGGCAAAGACATCCCACGCCTAAGGTCCGAAACAGACTGCGTCAGGTGAGTCTTGGTGAAACCAATGAAGGGTGCTTGCTGACCTGGACCGTTGAGAGGGCCAACTTCCCTAAGGGCAATGGAGGCAGATGCCCCAGGCCTCCCAAAGGGTCACTTGGGTTTGACGTCTCCAAAGGTAACTTGGAGATGTCTATGGAGAGCGGGCGAAACTTGGAGATATCTATGGAGAGCGGGCGAAACTTGGAAGAATCCTGGAGTTGGGGGAGTGGCAGGGCTCTAGGTGAGCTGCCCCGTGGTCGTGCTGCCGCCACACTGAAGGAAGATTCGAGCGCTGCAGGTCTCCTGAGGGGGTGTAGGGAGGACGGAGACTGGGCCAGGAGGGAGGACCCACCAGCAGGAGCACGAGAAGACCGCTGAGGGAGCGAGGAGGGACGCCTGGATGGATCAATTTGCCGGCCAGATCGCTGACTCCCCCAGACCCAGCGCTCTCCTGGGGAAGCGCGTGGTAGCGGGCGGGCGTCAGGGAAGAGAACGGAAAAAATATAATAAAAGGCAGTAAAACGTGAATTAAAACTAAACATGCACGTTCAGTGGTAAATAAAAATGACTGCTATGAATAAAAATATTATGATAGGTGAGCAAAATGTGGAAAATTATTGCAGGATATAAAGCTAAAAGCCTCCCGAAACTAAATTAATAAACCTTAAAAGTGTGGTGGAAATTTTTATGAAGTACATTCAAAGAGTTTATAGCAAAGCATTAATGAACCGTTATTCAGGTTCAAACAACAAATCAAAACTTAAAATTACAAGCCAAAATCAATTACCAAATGTGTGATGTGCGAAAATATGCAATAATAGGGAAACTAGAACATGCAAAAAGGTGTATATTGCTTCGTTATAAATTGCAACATTATTATTCATTACAGTTTATAGTTCAAAAACAAAATATAAATATGGTAACCAGGAATGAGAACGAAGCGCTGGTCTTATATGGCGATGTACCCAAACGAAAAGTTATGACAAATTTATGACAAGTTAATATTAACTCTGATATATTGGTTGATATTCCTAGTCATTTACCTGACTCGGGGGGCCATCAACGACACTGTTCACCTTAACTACTTGAAGTGGTTTAAATCACGTTTAAGACATCGATGTAATTTAGTTTTTTTTTTTGGTGTATGATTTTTTGTTCCTTGGGTAATATTGTTAATTTAGTTTTTTTTCGGTTTCATAAGTAGTTAAAATAAATTATAAATGTTAAGTTACAATTTGAACGATTTATTTCGATTTATCATTTATTAATCAACCAGTTTCTTACACTCATTTCAAGCATTGAGTTTTCCTGCTGGTAATGTTGAAGAGAAACAACACGTTACTAATTTATGCTCAGGACTTCCTCTTATATTTAAAAGACTTATAAATTGTATCTAACTTTACTAATATGTAAGATTTCAAACATTTTTAATTTTCTCCGAAAGTTTTCATTGGTTCAGAATTTCTCTCTGATTTTTCGAATGGTGAATATTCTCCCCAAGTCTTTCACCATGCAAAGTTATTGCAGCAATTATTTTTAGTTTTCGTTTTCATAATTTTGGGGGCTAATCAGGATCAAGCCTGCAATTTATATTGTGTTTGCATTTTGAGTAAAGGAAGTTGTTGCCTAAGGTTTTCCAAAAATGGTTCTTCTCTTTCACGTTTAAATACATTATACCAGGAAGATGTGTGTGTGCGTGCGTGAGTGCGTGTGTAGGCCTTTTACAAGAAACAAAAGCATTATCGATTCACAGATAAACTGGTAACTGGGAAAAGTAACATCACTACTAACAAAGACATCTAACTTTATTCTCTTCCTCACTTTGATAAAAGTTAAACTCCTGATTAAATACAATTCCAGTACGTAAGTATTTTTTAAAGAAATAATGTTAACCACACATCACAGGAGATAGTAATGAACTGATATAAATACTTCCTGACTTCATTATATTTCAAACAACACCGACGGACTCTAAGCAAAGCCTTTCAGTTGACTAATTACTCCCACCCTCCTCCATAATTAACCCAATATTCTCGAGAAACTTGCTTAACTTGATTGGCCAAACAATAATGGACTTGGGAAGGTTTCATTACCGTCCGGAGGCTCAATGGCTAACTTCTCCAATTCTCAAACGTCTTTTGAAATTTCTTTTACAGGTGGAGTAGAACGAAGTGCTGCGGGCGGGCTGCTGCTCTTACTCCCCCAAAGACCAAAGTTTGCAGCATAATTACGTTCCGTCTGATGCTATTACAGAAGCGGCCTCAACTTCCTCCCACTAAGTTTGATAGAAATAATGGGGGAATTAAGAGTCTTTGTTCTTGACTTCTTTTGTTTGAGAACGACGGTTTGACGTTGGTTAAGAGAAAAGCACACCCCCCCCCCCCTTGTTTCGATTTTTTAAGCACATATATAATACGAGTTGTGATATATTCAAATCGTTTTTATTCCTTTTATTAATCCGAGAAGACACAGAGGAGTTCAACATATCTGTACTACTGTATATTAATATTCATAATATTTCATCATGATACCTGTAGTTTACTAGTTTTGTTTAGCTGGAGTTTTATGAAAGATTTATTATAACCAACCTTTATCGTTTAATTCCCTGGAGTTCATAAAATAACATTACATGAATTCTTACTGATTCTATATTTATCGCTATTAATAATGTGAAACCACCTTAATATAATAAACGAGCTAATACTAATGAGATCTTCAATAACATGAATTTTCTAGATCCATCTCTCCAGAACTCTCCATAACTGTAGTATCTGAGGGAACACCTAATACTGACTAAGTAATGACCCGCTTCCTGCAACACTTTACCAAATTGTATATGACAGTCTGAGAATTAGTTGTCAAAGGTTTTGTTAGAGACATGAATGTACTATTTTGGATAAATTATGGAAGTGTGTAATACTCATGACGTTTATTAGTATTTTTTTTTTTAACAAGCACGGGGTTGTGTTGGGTGTTGTGTGAAGGAGGAGGAAGACAAGGTTATCAGTTGGTGTTTGGAGAGACTATCACTACAACCACCATAACACTGTAGTTGATATACTGTACACAATATCCCTTACAAACAGGCCACCATCTTTGCAAAACTTAATTGAAATGCTGTCAGTAATTTCTTTTGATGGAAAAAGGTCTTAGTATATTGTATATGAAAAATATGTCACTATCGTCATTGTCATTTGAAGGTGGCACATGAGCAAGGTGTAGTTAACATGGTATAATTATTAATGTTTTGTGAGAGTGGGATTAATTTTTATCACGACACATCGACGGTCAGTAATGATACTTATAACCAGAAGGATGTATCACTCTTAATTGTTGGTGACTAGTGTTATCATTAACCTAGAATACTTGCTGAGCTGCAGTAATGTATCCTCACATTAACATGAACAGGTAAGTCTATATCTATAACCCTGAGACTTCCTTAAATGTTTGTTCCCTGAAGAAGGTCGGTTCCCCTTGTACAGACTGATGACTGCTTAAGTAATGAGGACTTAACCTATTACGTAGGTTGATATGTTTGCATGTATGAGTATGATATTCTAATTAATATAAGTATGACTACCTTAAGAACTATAATTATGGTAACATAATTAGCTCGTGTCAGTATAAATAAGAAAGAAAATAATAACAATTAATAAGAAATCAAAGCAAGAGCGAGAACATATGAACAAATTACTCATGCTACTGAGGTCGGAATATATTACCAATGACAGATGTAAATATAAATAAGAAGGAAATTATGGAAGAGGTATGAATATTTCGTGCTAAATGTTTTCACAAGACACTGATATTTTCTCTTGAGGTAAAGATTCCATCATCAAGCGGGAGAAGCTGATGTGTTGTTTTAAAGAAGGGAGCCATTGTCACCCTAATTCAGGTGTCCTGTTAAGTAGGAATCAGTTTCTTTGATACATATGTTCCTATATCTAGATTAAGACGCTACTTCTGTGAGTGTATCACCATTTTGGAATATCTTTTCATGTACATTATACCAAAATATCTAATAATACTTACATTTACAAGTAAAGATTTTGGATTATTATAATGGATTCATTTAGTGAAGTATAATGTAAGGTTATGTAGTGAACTGGACACTGTATCAAACTATAGAGTCAACTAAGCCTTCTTGTGGTTTATATAAACAATTAGGAAAGTATGTAACGTCAAGTGGTAAGCATAAATGTTGTGTCGAGTCATGTGGTGAGCTTGACCTTTGTATGAGGTCACGTAGGAAGTTTCTTTGTGCCAGATTATGTTTGGATTTCAAAATTTGTCTAAGTCAATGTGGAGAATTTGACCTCTGTGTCAGGTCATGTAGGGAGTTTGACCCTTGTGTGAGGTCATGTGGGAGTTTGACCTTTGTGTCAGGTCATGTGGGAGTTTGACCTCTGTGTCAGGTCATGTAGGGAGGTTGACCCTTGTGTCAGGTCATGTGGGAGTTTGACCTTTGAGTCAGGTTGTGTAGGGAGGTTGACTCATGCATGAAGTCCCAGACTGAATTATTCTCAGGTAGTCATGAGCAGGTGTTAGCCCTAGGGGGTAAGGTAGGGTTATTCATGTCTCTCTCTCGCCTGCTTGTCTCATGCTCTCTCTCTCTTTATCTCTCTTAAAATACCAACTTCATTGAAAGAGAATTTAGCAAGATAAATTATCCACATTGGTATAAAGCTGATGTATGTATGTATGTATGTATGTATGTATGTATGTATGTATGTATGTATGTATATATATATATATATATATATATATATATATATATATATATATATATATATATATATATATATATATATATATATATGTATATATTAAAAATAACTAATGATAATGAATACAGATGCGTCTGCCTGGCACACGTAAAGTAGCACCATGAGTTTAGACAAATGTTATTGACAATAATCAATTAGTGGTTTTGTATCGTGTTATGATTTTCCTTGGGGGTATCAGTTTGGACACATTGTTTATTATCAAAGGAACTCGCAAATATATCCCTGTATGTAAATGAATGAAAGTAGAGTGACCAATGTTCCATTTGAGACGGGAAAATGTGCAACATTTTGAAGACACTGTTTGTAAAAAAGCGTCACACAGGCAACGCACACAATGACAAGATGATTTTTGTGGAGTATATTTACGTCGGTGTTCAATCACTGCATAACCAGAACTAGTTCTGCTACATAATATGCAATGCATTTTATTCATCATGACAATATCATCACTCGCAGCGTGAAGTCAATCACATGCATTATTTACTGTTATCAGACTCTATAATTAAAATAACTTATTGTACTGACTGTCACATCCTGCCCCAGATGAACTAACAAACACATGTGCCAAATAAAACAACTACGTTCTGTGCATTATTTGTGCTTGTCAGACTATCAACATCGTAATCCAATGTAACAACTGTTTGAAATATTCATCGAGGCACAGAGGCAGTCATCTGCCACATACCGAAGCATGGCAGTAACTGGTGCCTGTTGAGCTTCTCCAGCTAACAGGTAGACACAGTTGCACGTAAGAGCGCCAGCGCTGGCTGTAATTGAATTCATTTTCATGCTCATAGGGATGAGCTTTCCTAACCCAACCAAAAACAACGTTTTTTTCCTTCTTTTTGTCGTACATATTCACTTCAATGAATATAACTAAACAAACACCATTCATGTGTTTGATTAAATATTAGATCAGCTACTATCACCAAGACTTAAAGTTATCTTTTTACTCAGAACCCATAAGGTACCTGTTGATATAAGATCAGAGGTGATAAAATATATATGTTTTGTCTGAACTTGAAGGAATATCTAACATTATACCTGTATAGTGAAGTAAGATAACACAGACAAATGATCCTGTATTGAATTTTACAAGAATGACAGAATTGTGGTTCCTACGTAAATACACGACTTAGACGAAATCGATGGAAAGAAATTATAAGTCAGGTATTAACTATTGTAGAAAGTATAATTGAATGACCGGAACAAAATTGAGTAAAATGACATACACGATGATGGCTATCTGTTATAATGGGATAGATATGAGATAGATATGAATATAGACTTCTTAGTTAGATGGGAAAACTCTTTAAGGATTATGAATACATCTGACTATAAAAATAAGCTATCTGAAAGTAATTTAATATTTGAAGAATTGGCAATGATTGTGATTGTAGATAGAAAAGATAACATTATTTGGAGAAGCACACACACACACACACACACACACACACACACAAAAGAGTTCAGGAGTAAATGTGATGCAGGAACGATGTGCGTGCTGCAGAAATTCAATATTTAATTGAATAGCAACCAATTTTTCCCTCAAATTATAGAGATTGAAGACTCAGAGTATTTTCTGAAGTAGGAAGAACATAGCGATGACAGTAGTATGCTTGGTGCAAAATAAATCAAACATTTAAGCCTTAGATACAAAAATGAAGATTAAAAAAAAAATAATAATATGGCATGGAAACTCCTACATGACAGTGCGGTTAGCAAGCAATATGTCACCATGGAATATATTACGTTCAGTTGGACCGCGTGTATGTACATATTTGTTTGTGGTTTTGTCCAGATGCTCAGTTTTAAAACCTTTTGGATATCTTTATGGAATTCGGCAAACATATTGGAGTTGGACGCACCAGGAAGCTTATGTTTTTTAATCAGGAAATTTACCTGTTTTCTCCTGGATTTTAGATTCACTTACGAGTTTCTGACGATATTGGAAAAACACGAAACAGAAGAATCGTAAACACAATTATTCATTCAAAAGTCTTCGTTTTTTGTTGTTATTAATAAAACCCTTCTATCATTTTCACGAACTATTATTTTAATAAGAGTTCTGTTACAATTTCAACATTAGTAAAACATTAAATAAAAGAGATATCCTTCATTCATCCAGTTAAGTATAAAAAGCGGGTTGTTTTAATATTCTATTTTATAATATTTGACTTAAATAAGATCATCCTTTCTTTATATAATATTACGTAATTTTACCGAAGTTTTAAACTAAGAGTCATAATTACTTTGCACATGTGAGGAATATTGTTACGCGAAGCTTAGTTTTGTTCTTACAATATGCCAATGTTCTTGTTTTTATTATTAATATTGAGACCTTTATCTTGGATACTTCTCCCCGTCATCAAGGAACACCATACAATATACCAGGATAACTCCCCTTTATTATCAAGATATGTTAACTTAAATAATTCATTGGTTATCAAATCATAATATATCATGATAACCATTGAAGTGTATGTTAAACACTGATGCTTAATTTTTGCCATCAGAACTATATACAGTGATAACGAACCTCTACCATAAAGAAACTTATGACATAAGTACACTAGAAATATCATGAAATATACACTAAGATAAATAACTCTTAACGTAAAGATGTGCAAAGATACTTGTAACATATTCATTATCTATATACTGATAAGCAGCTATAGCTTATTTAGGTAAACTATATAAGCTTTAAGGTAAATTACTTAAGAAACACATTAATCTCGGCATTAACAATAATTTAGATATCTAAGTACAATCAATTGACTTAGAATTAGAAAACTTAGTGAATCTTAAATAAATTAACGGGGGAGAGGGAGACCAGATCCTTAACGAAGACGTGAAAATATGTAACTTAGATCAATTTCTACAATATGAGGATCTTAGGATGATACTGATGAGTTATGTTCTAAAGAAACCTTTGAAGATCTTAAGAGTAATATATATTATGTTAAAAAATATTTGAAGAAGGTTTAGTAAAAGTAATTTACCTTGTACTATCATAGTGAACTTGGTCACACAGAGAGGCTCCAAAAGATCCCTGAGTTTAGCATTTACATAAACCGGCAATAAGCAAGGCTCTACATAATCATTTGAAACCGTGTAGGTTAAGAAGCAACTAGAGGAAATAAGTAAACTGGTATCAGATAGAGGCCCTTTAAGGATGAGCCTTAGTGATCAGACAATATTGCTTTATTTTCGAGACATGATATGATAGATAGACAGAGTATTTGGTCCCCAGTTAATAGATAATTTCCTGCAAGACGTTAGGAAACTTTGCGCCAGGGAAGGAATTTTAAAGATTACTATGAAGAATTTATCTGTAAACATAATCTGTAGTAACTTAAAAACGCTGTGATCTTTAAAGTGGCCTCAGGAGATTATCTCAATAAATATAATCCTTAGTGGGATCTAAGTGGAATATGATATCACAAGCCTTTCCATTAAAGGCTCAGACAAAATCGAACATGAAAAATCAACTTATCAAATTATTCAAGAACACCGACATGGCTAAAACTAGACGATATATAATATGACATACAGTATATACCTTATCCCTGTAAACCTAAGGCTGTGACACGTGTATTGTAGTACATAACAGAACTTCATATAATCCAAGTCAAAACATAAACTAGGGTGGGTCATATAATGAAGAATCTACAAAAAAATTACACAACTAACAAGTCAAGCTCAGGAACATCTAATCCAACTTATAAAGTAAATGACTTTCGAGATGAAAAACTGTTGCAGCTTAACCTAGTAAATAGTGTTATTGGTGAGCTGCCCTAGCATGGCAATCTTATCCTTTCAGTTAAGAAATTATTCACGAGTTAACAATTAATCAGACATCTTGAAGAACACCATCTCCCTCTTGAGACCTATATTATGGCTTCCCTTTCAGTTGTTACACTCAAACCTCCACTCTTCTAACACACACAAAGAAAATCTACCTTGAAATCGACAACTTTGGCGAAGTTTGTCTTGTTCTTTTGTCCAGATCTATTATCAGTCTTTCCCTGTCAAACTTCCTTCTGTAGCTCTCCCTTATTATCTAGTTACCTGCTTATCTTCCTTTCTCTCTTATCTCCACATCCGTTCAGGTAGGAATGTTATTTTTCTTTCAGTATTCAAGTATCTTTCTACCTTCTTATTTCATATGAATAAGCTCATCTCTATTCCTAACAGTACACACGCATTACTATCCCGCTAGTGATTCAAACTTACACAACAGTTTATCCTTCCCCTCTTATACTGTCACTCAATCAAGAGATCCCACCTTTAATGCCACTAAGAAAAAATGAATCGCCTGAAGAATTTCCACCCCATCTCGCTCCACCTGAAGAATTCCCCTCTCTACAGCACTTTTATAGCTGTATAGTTTGCTTAACAAAATTGAAAAATATTGATGGTTCTTTTTTATATCTTTATTAGTAGGTTACCAAAAGATACAAGATAAAAATTATTATGCCACATGAATTCTTGGGGGTAAGAATTCAAAAAGTCACGTTTACGGGCACATATTGTCTTGATGTTGTTTGCGAGTGCACACCAGTACACACGCAACGTTATGTGATATCAGTGGGTCTTAGGTCATGTGTGTGCGTCAGTTAAACAGGTTAGATTAAGGTCATATAGTCGAGGCATATTTGCACTGACCTCACCTGAAGAATGATACTCTTAGTTTCTATGGTTAACAAGATAATTTCCAGATTACACTTTCATTCGACAACACCTTATTATTCTAGCCACCTGTCTAAATATGTTAGGTGTTGCTGTAATCAGAATCCTCCCCTGGAAATAGCAGTCTAAACAATGTAACGAATTCGGTGTCCACTTCTGTACAACCTCTTAATCTTTTGTAACAGTCACATTAATCTTATTTTCATTCACATATAAGATGCTCCTTCACTGTCCTTCTTATCATTGATAGACAAGATATAGTAAAGAAATAATACGTCTCCTCAATAGCCAGTCACTCGCTTCTTCGGTAGTTTCTTGGTCCTTGCACTCATAGACGCCAAGTTCATCAGTCTACCTCTCACACCAAGTCACATCACACCACACCACACCGTCTCTCGTCTGTACAAATTTCCTTTAATCAAATTTGTTATAAGGTTCTTCTTAATCCTTACATTACTTGAGTATAGAGAATGATCTGCCCTCTTGACACGTTTTGATTCACCAACCTTCTACACCTCCATGCTGCCCAAATATGGCAGAGAAAAAGCTAGTTGCATTTTTTTTCTCGGAATTTTATATAATTGATGGAAGCATATTTAAGAAAAATAATTTTGACATGGTATCAGTGTTATATCATGTGGTCTGTTGTCAAAATATCATAAATTTGATGTATCATTATTTGGTGAGGAGAATCAAAGGAAGGACACATCTTTACTGACTGTAGGAAATGTGCAATATGTTATTTACTTGCTCTTGTCATTGTAGGGAAGAATAGAGGTGTAGATTGTACGTGAATCAAAAGGTGAATAAATATGAATGATGATAAAGGACCTACCATCCATCTTAACTTAGCATATATTTATAACTTACTTATCATTGGTGTAATAACTAAGTCTAGGTCACTCGGTAAAATTTCCTTAAAGAGGGAATCTTGCCATGATCCATCACAACGTTTAGAAAATTAAATTCTAGTCGTTTATTTTTAACTTTCTTGATCTTCAAACCTGTACTTATTTTTGTTGTTGGAAGACCTAAGACACATCTTAGTAAGGCTGACAACTGTCCCAATATTTATTTATTTTATTTATTTTTTTTTTTTATTTAGTTTTTTTTTACAGGGTATCATAAAATTATCTTCATGGGAACTAAGGCTGTGTAAACAAACTGAACCTGAAGAACACACTGTCTCGTAATGACAAGTACATCTACATTAGTTAGAAATATGGTGGATTATTAAAATATTTTAACCAAGTAAAGTTAAGAAGTATTTGATGAGTTACTGATCTTGTGTAAACCCAGAATGGGGTACAATAAGATATGTGTATCATGTTGACGTATAAAACGAAAGTTTGATAAGTATTTGTGGTAAGTAAATGCAGTTGAGTTTAAGATAATATACGGGAAGATGCTGACTTGGAGGATAACCTGTAATTAATATTATAAAAAAAGCTAAGGACCAAACCTAAGGTAACATAATTTAACTCATTTAACTTAGTTGCTTCTAGTACGTCCTAACATATGGGATACTGATGGGATGTAGACGCAGATAAGTGAACGACGATGACTTTTATTACTGATTTATTAGTTCGGGTAAGGTAGTGAACAATGAACCTGCATAAGCAAATGCTTTTCTTTCATATAACCAGATGGACCTGGGCAAACAGGCAGAATATATACTAAGACCGTAAAAAAAGTCTCCCAACGGTGAGACTATATTTAACCTAAGGAAACGTAAGAACAGTAAGAGAGTTTTATCATCTCAATCTTCTTGAATATTTCCAATACCTGCTGGATCTTCCCTGTGCAGGTAAAGAACATCAGGTGCAACAACTGCAATACAATCATCGGTAATCTCTATTCTAGATTATATTAACAGTTCACAGGAAAGAGTATACAGTAGAGATTGTTTTTATCCATGTGACAAGACTTTCCAGGAACAGACAGCGACATGTACTGTAGACGGGAGCGTGTAGCTTACTGCTTTCATTTTCCTGTGAGATGTGACAATAGCCTATTCCACAATACTACCCTCTTCCTGTAATATTCCGGCTTATGGAACTCCCGCAGATACGATTAATTCTAGTGTTAGTTTTACTGGACGGTCATAGACGGCGAGCGACCGTACATGAGAAATGAAGCCCTCGTCTCTTATGGTATATGTACCAAGATGCTTAAGACTGTATCATGTTATAATTGAAGACTCATCATCATCATTGTTATTTTCTTCTATGTTTGTGAGTAGTGTGGCCCTCGTTGCGTGTATTAGGGCAACGGGGTGGACACACGCCACTGTCAGCCATTTATCATGGGGTGGGGGTCCGTGAAAACCATGCATGATGCTCACACAGAATTGCATCGTTTGGTATTTGGAGAGTATTTGCCGAGGAGCTTCTGCAGGTCGGCGACACCAGTTGTCCACCTCTGGAAATATGCCTCAGACAGCGTCCCGAACATTTACTCGGTCGTGTTGCGAATGTCTTCCTGAGAAATAAATTGACTCGAAAAAATCGTACCTGCAGAAGATTTGCTGCTATGTAGCCATTCTTGGTCTCGTCAGGAAAAATTTTTCCTTCAATTATGATCACAAGTATAAGTCTAGCTTTATGATTTGACATTTCTTGAAAAATGGTGTTCGCAGCTAAGCATCTTAGCTGTGTTTGTCTTTTCAACGAGTAGATAACTTGCGGCGTTAAAAAATAAACAGGAAATTTTACACTAGTTTTTGTTATGAATGAAAACACAGAATTTTGACCAGATACCGAAAAGAGCCTTGACAGGTGTCTGTTAAATAGGATAAGGAAATAAAAATACATGTGTTGTTAGAAATTTATGATTAGTTATATCATCAATTCTCCTGCTATATCCTGTTGGCAGATAGCTTGTATGTGTCTGAGACGTAAACACACACTGATGAAAAGGAAAAACAAATAGCTAGAAAGGATATTCTCCAACATCAAGACACATTAAAAAGACACAACACCTACAGCTTCCTTTGGTCTCACTTATCCACGTGATTGAAGGAAGTTCGGATACATAGTACCAAGCTTAGAAAAACAAATTATATATATACGTACATATATATATATATATATATATATATATATATATATATATATATATATATATATATATATATATATATATATATATATATATATCGAGGACATTAAACATTACATATAATACAAAAGGAGAAGCCAACCTTCATGTGAATGGTAAGACTGAGACGTTATGTGTACACTTGGTATCAGTATATTATTGAAATAATTATTTGAAATGTTTTAAATATACCATAATTCTCCCGCATGTAGGATTAAAACAAGGTTTTTATGATAAGTGATTAGTAAGGTAAGACTTTATTTTCTTTTGAAACTCTTAAGTTTTCCATTACTGACATAAATAAAGGAATATAAGGAAGTTATAAAAAGTGAGGAATGTTTCGTTTAGTTAATGTATTTACAGTGTTGATAATATTTCCAGGTTTGTAATCTTTTAAGATATTGTTTAACGAATTTGAAAATTTATTCACTTTAAAGCAATATTTAAGATTTTGAGAGTAATCGCATATGGTTGATAAAGTATTTAAACATAAACAAACAAAGTTAATTAATATACTTTGGTTATACAGCGAAAGCCTTAAAAATAGGAAGATAATCAGTGAGAATAAAACACAAGACACACTGGCATAACACGGTCATGTGACGACTCATCTCACCTTCCCTGGACACAGGTAGACTCATGTCTGACTAATGTAGCATCCAGTGTACCACAAGCAAGACCCAAACCTCCTACAGATATACCATAATAAACCAGCAGGAGCTCACACAGGCAAGCCAACATGGACTACCACCTCAATTATTACTCAGACAAAGCAAGGTGGCCTCCTCAACATCTCTCGCTCTTCTGTTTTGTTAATTTTACATGATATCTTTGGAAGAAAAATAAGGTGAAAATATTTCAGTAGAATATCTAAGATGGTGTAGCTGGAGAGACAAGGTTTCACTCTGACTTTATGCATATGTGTCAAAATAGTATTATGGGAGGTGAAGATTCTTATCTTGAAACACACTTATATATATTGAAAATTGATAACTAATTAGGCACTCGGGAATCAGAGAGAGAGAGAGAGAGAGAGAGAGCTCAAAGTGTATTAGTTTTATCTCCATCTTGTACTAGATTTGTCTTATACCTTTACTGCACAGTCTTCACCATCTTAAGTTACATTCACCTTCATAATTGTAATACTGAAGTAAAACGAGGAAACAAACAAACTTGTAGCAATATGTATCAACAAACAAAATAAGTATATTAATATTTAATGATCATTACTTACACGTTTAAAACTCTACTTTATCTTCAATGAATATTCTAAGATACAAATTTGCCAACATTTTAATTTCGAAGATTGCTGAGATCTTTAACTGTGATCGTATTTGATGGGTTTCATTCCGGATTTTCTTACCAGTATGTGTGAAGAAACTAAGCATAAAGTATTACTTAAAACATATTCTTTTACTCTCGGATTCTTACACCGCAAGAAACTAGATATTTCGCTGGAATTTGAATTTGAATATAAAAAACCCGAAGCATAAACTGATCATGAGCAGTAATACATATCATTATTACGTAAGCTTTTCCTCTTTACCACTCGTAATAATTATACTAATATAATAATATTCATGATAATAAAAACAATAATAATAATAATAATAATAATAATAATATTATTATTATTATTTATTATTATTATTATTTATTATTATTATTATTATTATTATTATTATTATTTATTATTTATTAAGCTCATTGCTTGTTCTTCAAAACGAAATTACAATAGCACAAAAGTGATCAGTTTTTGTAGTACTTGGCAATAGCTGGGGTGAAGAGCCACATCTCGTATACTGGGCGACGATTTTTTTTTTATTTAAGTTGAAGACCTATTGCTGGTAAGTACCGCATTCTTAGGGATTAACAGCTTTACCCGTTTCGAGATTCTTAGCAATATTTTGTAATTCTCTGATATTATGAAGGAGAACGGTAAGGAATAATCTAAAGATAGAATTCTCATAAAACACGTCTACGAATTTTTTCTGAAATTTCCAGGATGAAAGTCATTAGTATGAAGAGTATGTACGGTGAAGGCATTAGTGGCGGGAATTATAATTTGAGTTATTGTATTTTGTTTGTTATAATCGGAGGTGGTCTGACTGGGCTATTATTATTATTAATTATTATTATTATTTTCATTTTTATTTTCATTTTCTTTTTCACATTATTATCCTTATTATTATTATTATTTTCATTTTTACATTATTATTATTATTATTATTATTATTATTATTATTATTATTATTATTATTATTAATTTTTCTGGTAAATAATTTTAATTAACAAATAATTCAAAACTAGTCTCCCTGGAACTATCATATCTTGTGCACATACATACACACAAAATAAATGTCCATTGACCGAGTTAAGACGCATTTACGATAAAGATAACCGGATAAAGCAAGTATTCAACTCACTAAAAGCCCCCCCCCCCCTAAAAACATACCCATGGAAGTTTTAAGCAAGGTTGGTGAGGAAGTAGGGGAAGGGTGTATATAATTTCCTACATATGGTGCAGTGGGGGCGTGGGTAGGATATTGGTGTAAAGGCTGTGATGAATTGTTGTCAGTGCAGTGGTAGTAGTGGTGGTGGAGGTGGTGTAGTCAGTAGTATTCTGGTTGTGATGGTAGTGTAATCATTGTAACAGTGTAGTCAATGGTAATATTGTAGCCAATGGTCATGGTGGTTGTGTTTTTTTTATGCTGCTAGTAGTCATGGTAGCTATTGGATGTGGTGTAACTCAGTGAAGCTTAATTTTAGTATTGGGAACCACATGTGTCACTTAGGTAAAAGTTGAAGGATTTATTCAAGGTGAAATTACGCTTGGTCTTGTACCTGTGCTCCTGAGTGTATTGGGGGGATAACCTTTAAAAATTACGTATATATTTTCAGAGGGAGAAACATTGATTATTTAAACCACAATTACTAGTGAATGTGATACAGACCGACTGACATGTTCATTCATCCATGATAACATTGAAAACTCATACAAATTCACACACCCATACGCACACAAAATCCTAATTCTCACACGCGCGTACATACACATATATCCATGTCACAGAAAAAAGATAAAGGTTCATTGACACATACACACACACACACACACACACACACACACACACGCACACACACACACACACACACACACACACACACACACACGCACACACACACACACACACACGCACACACACACGCACACTTACACGCACACACACGCACACACACACACACACACACACTTACACGCACACACACACACACACACACACACACACACACACACTTGCACATCCCTAGAAACACTCACATATACATATCCACAAATACATACGTCCATACACATCCACAAACACACATACATAAATCCACCATCACATGCACATATACACATACATGTAATTGCACTATACACATGTACATACATTCAGATATACAGGTACGTACACATAAGTACACATACTGTAGAATCCACATTTTCTATACTGTCTCCATTTAACTCAAATATAATTATACTGTTGGATGATCTGGTGGTGTGAACTATTAAAATTGCACTATGTGGGTATATTCCATCTGTTCTATAACGGAATAATAGCCTATAATTTTCCACATGAAGAGTAGAATTAGTAATTACTAATTATTAGCAATTATTAATAACGTCTATAGCCATTTTAATATAAAGTAATGCAGTAATCCCCCGGTAAATTAATAAAATGGTACCAACATTTGCTCTCCGCTGTAAGACAAACTATATATATATATATATATATATGGGAAAACATTATTCTGAGGTGGTTGAGGGTTTATGGAAAGAACAAATAAACGAAGACAATCAAGGGGATAAGGAGAGTTGAAGGTGTAAGGTGTTAACTGAGTCAGGTCGTAAGAGAGAGAATATTAGTATGGAGGATAGTGCTGTGTTGTACAAAAGGATTCTTGGAGGAGACTTGGCACAAGTCATCCTAGAGGTGTGTTGAAGAGATTGTCCTGGATAGCGAGAAATACAACAGATCTTGAATATTAACAGACATCAACACAATAAAACTGAACTAAAACAGGGGGGGATTTTCTCGCTTCCTTGTTTATTTCTTCCGTAGACATATTTATAAACAATATTGTTCTATATTAACACATCGTAGATAAGGACACCTCTTCCCTGTAACACTAGGGACTGAAGAGAGGATCAAATTGAGGAATATGAAGTCAGTGATAGTATAGATTCGCTTTACAGGGACAGATAGAATGCTTCACTGATGGATGCTACAGGCGAGTTGGAGGAGAATTGCAGAAGATTACTGGGAGTGAGGGTTGTAGAGGTAAGAGGCACAAGAGGCTGAACCTGCAACATGTAAGGGCTGCAAGGACTGTGACTGCGAGAGTTGGTGTTGTAATTGGTAAGTGATGGAGGTTACAGGGTGTGGGTGGTGTATGGGTTGGATGTTGCAGAGCAGGAGGGTTACACTGGGTAGAGGACGCTGTAAGAGGTACATACTGCAGGTCGTATGATTGACAAGAGGTTAGGGATGTGAGATAAGATATTTGTAAACGTAGAGACAATAAGTAGTAGAGATTAAATTAAATAAAGGTTGAAATAAATCTCTGGTATTATAGGTCGATTACTCAAGGGTGAAAATACAAACATGATATTTTCTATGGTTGTAACTATAACAGCGGAGGATTATAAGGTTACAAGAGTAAAGTTCTACAAGGGATAATATTGCATTGGGTAGAGACCGCTAGATAGAACTGCGAAAAACTCGAAAGAGTGATTGTGAGGGGTGGTGCAAAGATGACTGGAAAAAGCTACAAGAAAAAAGTCACAATTCTGGCTAGGTTAGGTTAGGTTAGGTTAGGTTAGGTTAGGTTAGGTCAGGTTAAATTAGGATAGAACAGTATATATTAGGTTAAGTTAGCATTGGTTTGGTTAGGTTGGAATAGGTTAGGCTAGGTTAGGGGGCTTTATCCCTAGATTCGATACAAATAGCAGAGTTAAGTGACTGGGGTGAAGTTAGATTTTACTTTCATTATTTATATAAACAACAATGTCTGCAAACTGTGATCAACATTTGACCTTTTTATATGATGGACTAATGAACTTTCTTCTCATAAAACCTCTTGATTATTCAACCAACACACTATATGACATTTACAAAAGACCTATTACAACACACCATTAAGATAGATAAAGTATGAGATGGAAGTAGCTTATAAAAGAAGAAAAACATTAACGCCGTTCTTATTATAAAACCAATTATAGGGACATTTGTGATTCATTCCTCAGCTAAAACGATTGACTTTACCGGACAGCCGGGTAACTAGATGAGGTGTTTCTTATAATTTCCATGAATGAATCTGTAACTAAAAACGTATAGTAAATCGTATATTGACTATATTTTTATGAACTGAATATATTAGGATGAGATATTAATAAAGATAAAAATAGAGATCACGAAGAGGAGTCGGAGAAATGAGGAGGAATATATCACAGGCTGATGGTCCCTCCTAGAAATATTTAACACGACCAGGCGGGCTGGCTCACTGACATGACATCTTCCCCTACAATATTAGCAAGATTTACTGGGCAGAATTGCTTGAATTATTGGTGCCATCAGTCAGTCTTCAGAGACTGAATATATATTGATAACTATCTCCTGTAATTAATAATCATGTCTATAATTTCCTTTGTTTCTTCTTTCTTCTTATTATTAGTTGTAGAAGTATAATTTTTACTTCAGATACTACTACTGCTCTACCACTAATAACAATAATAATACCACTATGTCCACTCTTAATAAGAAACTAAGGGTGATAAGAATCACACTGGTCAAAGAGTTATTTATATATCATATTAATATTTGTATTAGCATTTAAGAGTAAACAAATTACCCATATAGAATAACTATATATATATATATATATATATATATATATATATATATATATATATATATATATATATATATATATATATATATATATATATATATATATATATATCATGTAGTAGATCCACAATGAAAACGTGGATAAGATAAATCTTGATAAAATCACACGGGAAAAGGGAAACAAGGGAGCACCTTAGCTTTCGTCTTTATTCAAGACATCTTCAGAGGCAAGATGTCTTGAATAATGACGAAAGCTAAGGTGCTCCCTTGTTTCCCTTTTCCCGTGTGATTTTATCAATAAATATATATATATATATATATATATATATATATATATATATATATATATATATATATATATACAGTAACTTTTCCCATTTCGTGTAGGGGTGAGTACAGACTGTACTCACCCCTGAAGATGTGAATTCACTGAAAAATGTGTTTTTTCTTTTCCTTGTGGTTATCAGCATATACCTGGATCATAGTGATTTATTTGCATATATATATATATATATATATATATATATATATATATATATATATATATATATATATATATATATATATATATATATATATAGTACAAATACACACGCAGACTTACTGTGTGTTAAATTTATGCCCCCAAAAAACAATAAATAACATAATTAGATATCTACAGTATATACCTGTGTGTATACAGTAGGGTAATTGATATAGATATAGAAGCGCACCAGTAGAGAGGGGAGAGTAGGGTGCCAGGATCGACTATATCATGTTACCGTATATCATGGGGACAGCTAGACCAGTGTCAGTAGTTAGTCGTCAGCACCACACTGGCCTGCTGCCTCTCACTCTCCACACACCCACTGTGAGTATTAATAAAATATATTATTGGTGTACTGAGTGAATAGCTATTTACACGTATTCTCAAAGATCCAAAGATGGCTTCCAGGGTAATCTGACGGTCTGTACACCAAGTCCGTGTTTTTCAGAATGATATTCATGATCCAGGAATGAATACCGTGATGTATATTTATATGAATATGATCAAATTTCACTTATAAATGTGCTTATACTGTCGTTGCTTATCCTGTTCTATTTCTTCTTGATTATAAATTAATTATCATCAATGTTTTCATTAGCTTAAGTAATAGGTAACGTCTTATATCGATCAGTAAATTAAGATAATAAATTATAGCAACAACAATGAACGAGGTGGTGGACAGGAGAGAGCGTCTAGTGTCTACTTCACCGCGGATTCGACCTTTTGATCTGCGGAGGGAATTGGGGAATTAATCAATAACCTTCAAGATATTTAGCAAAGTCATTAACATAAGGTGTGTCCATCGACCTAGGTGTCTGACTGTCTGACGTGTTCCGCTCCCTACGTTCTCCTTTGTCGCCGGGTTGTTTAAAAAAAAATCACAAATATCGTATTCAGAAAAATACAAAACAGAAAATGTGAGTTTCTACCGTGCTCTCTCTCACACTACTGTACATGGGGTGCTATGCAAGTACACTGAGGATTACATTTGTTTTCGTCTATATTTTACTCTATATCTTGCTTTATGCATCACAAAGTGAACACGGAAGTCTTTTGCAAGCTAAAGAAAGTTTGTGACTGCCAGTCCCGTAAGACCATGCGCAAACGTTGTATTGATTAAACTTTGATGCAGGAACACTGTCCGACGGTTCATGTTCCCTGGTCAAACTTCCTTGTAGGAGATGTAACGACCCAAGATGTTGTTGTTTACTGAGGGAGGAAAAAATAATTATGAGAGTGTAAGTTCGGCGGATTATCAAGACGTCGTGAGAGGTTTCAGTTATGTTCTTTGGCTCCGCCGTTGTTTCCCGACTCACAAAGTCTGAACGTTGCGCGCGGTGAAATGCTTCACCACCTGCGGACCGGTTTATGGCCAGGTTGTCGAAAACATGAAATGTGATCTAAAGCAGCTCTGTCTTAAGGTAAATTATCTTTATTAAAGAAATGAGAGAGTTTATTTGAATGTTATTTGAAGTAAAACTACTAAATTACAACTGTACTTTCAGGCGAAATTCCCAGCATTTTTTTTTAGACAAATGATTAACCTCTAATGTCACAAGCAGCAGAATACACAGCCAGTGGTGCTATTTGCGATAAATCTCTCAAACTACAGCTTTGTTTACAGCAAATTTGCCTTATTACCCGAATTACAGCGATCAAGCTAAAGTATTGCTTGCGGTAAAATCCACTCTCTGCGGTGCTGGGAGAGGAAAAAATTAAGATGTGATCTAATTTAAGGATAAAGAAGTGTTTCTCCTCTATTCCTGCGGATAGATCATCTGGCTGAAGAGGTTGCTTGTGACATGAAAATGATGAAAACTAATCCTCGAAATAATATATTTTTTGAAGTGGAGTAACAAGAAAGAAAAATTATTTAACAATAACAGTCCAGATATAAGAATTATTTAGAACAACGAGAGTTAAAATTAAGCTTATAAGTTTCACACTAAGCAGGGTTTAAAACTTAAGAAAAGCTTTTGTACTTGAGGTACAACTTTTCATACGACCAGTTAAGCATAAAGTGAATCATGAATACAAAACCTCAAATAAACTTCAACTCGAAAACCTTTTAACTCCAAGTCGTCCACACACACACACACACACACACACACACACACACACACACACACACACACACACACTTACTTTAGCAGTCGAGAGTAAATATATATACTGCTATAAATGACTGAGTTCAGTAAAACGTAATAAATAAGAAATGAAAAAGACGAAGCAGACATCATCACGGAACCTTACCCATACAAATAAAGTAAAACCTTATTCAAAGTGCTTAAGACACATTACTATAACCACTCCTATATTATTAAGGTGTTTAAGATATAGCAGAGTGGTGGTGAAAAAAGTTGATCGTTTAGTAGAGCTGTGTTAGGTGGGGTGTAGTCATCACGTGACTCTCTGTTCAGTGTTCTCATCTAAGACACTAGTGATTTAAACAACCAAGAACATGAAGTGTTAATGGGCAAAACACCTTGTATTAATCATTTTCAACTTTATGAACTTAAATATCATACCATAGTCTGGCACATGTTGAGAAAGCGACTCCTAATCCTAGCTTCTATGCTTGAAGTGATTTGAAGTGAGACATCTCCTTTTTTCCGAAGAGGAAAAGTTTTGGTCGTCCAAATCCTGCAGCAACATTCTCGGGAGATATGGGCGACTAAAGCACTTGATATATATATATATATATATATATATATATATATATATATATATATATATATATATATATATATATATATATATATATATATATATATATATATATATATATTACATCCAATCCACACACCAAATCCAAGAAATTTATTTGTCAGTGGCCCAAGGTTAAAAATGCTTTGAAGCATGTAAGGTAGATGTATGATAGATGATTAGTGGGTCTCATATTTTTTACCTGACGTGACATGACTAGTTATGTCGCCCGTTCTTAAAATCTCTTCTTATGTTTGCTGTGTGGTTGGTGTGTGGATTAGTGGATGTCATGTTTTTTTACTATACCTCGTGTTTTGTAAGATCACCCTGTGTACATAAGCTCTCTGTCAGTCTTTGTAATTCAGTTGCCTCTGAAGGTGTCTTAAATAAAGACGAAAGCTAAGGTTCTCCATTGTTTCCCTTTTCCCTGTGTGATGTTATCAAGATTTATCTTATCCACGTTTTCATTGTGGATCTACACACACACACACACACACACACACACACACACACACACACACACATACACACATATATATATATATATATATATATATATATATATATATATATATATATATATATATATATATATATATATATATATATATATATATATATATATAATGTTTGTGTGTGTGTAGTTCTATTAATTTCCTTAGCTAATGACCAAATGAGCAATATTGTCATTTCTGTATTTCTCAAATCAAATGTATGAAAAAAAATATTATACATTTGTGGAAAAAATCCTCACTCCTCATTATAATGAGAGATTATGTTACAGATTTACACAGATAATCTGGCAATAATCTATGCTCAGTCTTACAACTTGTGCAGTATACTTATACTAAATAACATAAATTGCAACCCTATTTAAAGAAGTCCAAAAGAAATAAAGGGTTGTCTCTAATGATAGTAGATATTATTACTCATAAATAAGCAACATTAAAACCATGTACGAGCCAACAGCTTGTGTGTATGGATTAACAACAAGTGTTGGGAGTATATGTGGAATAAGAAAATTAATTTTTTCGCTGCCCAAGAGTCTCTTCATGAGGATTACCTTTTGAAAGGATTGACTGAAATGTTTTAAAGCGCTCATAGCGATAATGAAACACACACTTGATCGAAAATATTTTATCTCCTGTAAACTGATCATGTCTCAAGTGAGAGACGGAGGAGTAATATATATATATATATATATATATATATATATATATATATATATATATATATATATATATATATATATATATATATATATATATATATATTTATTATTATAAGGATATTCGGCGGATTTAATCTTGACCGGGTTCAGACTCTCTTGCACAATAAGGATACACTTTTGCTACTATTGGATAATTAGCATATATGGCAAACGTGATAATTTCATTAAGATGTCCTTCGTCACCTATCACAACAAAGGTTACTCTAAATTAAGTGAGGCTAGGATAGGCTAGGCTAAGCTAGGCTAGGTTAGGTTAGGTTTAAGTTACGTTAGGTATTGACACACACACACACACACACACACACAAACACGTATGTATATATATATATATATATATATATATATATATATATATATATATATATATATATATATATATATATATATATATATATATATATAGAGTGAGATTGACTAGAGTTAAAATAAAAAAAAATCAGGAACAAGTTGCACTTCTAAGGCTGAAGATATAGATTAGAATATGAAAATAAAACTATCGAAAAAATACAGGAAATACGAAAGATGACGAACAGTTACCGGAGAAAACACACAACACCTGAAAAGAGTACTTTGAAATATATATTAATTGGTAGCATTCCGTCAGACACAGAGATGTATTTTCAACCTAGAGCAAGTGAGAGACACGTAAAAAACCCGTAAAACATCAAACAAGGATGATGGACATGAAAGAGATGTGATAAAAGCTACGGCCATGAGCTCACGGGCAACAGGAAAACAGTAAAAGATGAAGATGAATCAATTTCAAAACATTTCTGAATTGTATATATGTTGTTTGTCAAGTGACTGGATGGATGCACAGTTTCAGTGTAACCCAACCAAAAAGTTGTAAAGAATGCAAAACCTATCGGGGCATTGGTTGGTGAGTATTGCAGAGTAGACAGATGTCAGGGTGGCGTTGAAATGCACGTGCAATGACAGCTGCTGGGAAATGCGTAAAGAACAAACATGATCCATGCGTGGCGTCGTTTTTTTATGGATAAGAGACGTGACGACCGTGCACAAGTAAGAAACACGGATATACCATCACTGAGGCTTGGAAACTGTTACATCTCTCACTGGATAACGCTTATATATAACTTTATACCGATAATTTTTTACTTTGGAGAATTTATCTCGATCGTTCTTGTTCTGTGAAAGATGGAGACGTTTCAGAAGTAACAAATAATAAATGACGTGAAGAGTAGACACCCCAACTTATTTCACCTGGTGATTAAATACCATAACTCTTATGTAACCTAATCTAACCCCTCAAATAGCGTTAAGGTGTTTAATCAAGTGAAATAAACCGGGGTGCCTAATCGTTACTTGAACCGAAACAGGTTTGTATATATTGATAAACTTATAGACAAATTTACATTCCTTATTAAGAATTATATACATAACATCGCTGGTTCTACGAAAACATTACATCATCTACTAGATAACTTTGGCAGATTAATTTATTCACTTCAAGTTTATTAACATTTTTGTTTGATGAGTGAACACGAGCCTTCAAGACGATCAACTCCCTACCAGCCTCTGTAGATGTTGCAGACAATACCGCTTCATCTGGAGAGATATTGAGGAATGACAATTTAATTCCTCAAAATTCGAGGAGTAATACGTATAAACTACTGGAGGCAGAAAGTAATTATAACGGAAGTGATTATTAAATTTATATATATCAAATAATAGTACAACATTTCCTTGAGACGACGACCAAGAGGGGAGAATAGAGTAATGATTTGAAATGAGAATTATTAATCCAGCTTTGAAAGAGATTCTGGAGGAAAATTAAACTTTATTACAACAGGTGAAAGAGAAACACCTACCATCCCTCAGGACAGACACACCCAGCATTAGAATTCACCCAACACTAAGTTTCCAAACTATTGCTAACTAGGAATAGTAGAGAGAGGTTGATGAAGCAGCGTCGTGGGGGAAATGTGAGGGGAGGTTATGGAAAAGTTGAAGGGAGGGAGGAGGAAGAGACGGCATTGACACGTGGAGAGAAAAGGTATGGGATGAGTGACAAGGAAATGTGCATAAGAGAGATGAGTGATAAGTAGGGTGTGGGGTGAGCAAGTGTCAGGCTGAACGACAGGGGGAAAATTGCGTCGGGAGGAGGGTGAGAGGTGAGGAAGAACACGAGGGTTCTGAGTGAGAGGGTGAGAGGTGAGGATGGAAATTAAGACTCCTGGATGAGAGGGTGAGGATGGAAAATTAGAGTTCAAAGTGTGAAGGGAGAATGAGGTGGGAAACTGTGTCTTATGAGTGAGAGGTTAAGGAAACAGCTGGAAACGGGGTTTCCCGTATTTTCTGGTATTTTCAGATTTAGAGAAAGCTTTTGATCGCGTTCCTAGACCAAAGCTGTGGAGAGCCATCATAGCTTTAGAATACGAAATACCCCCAAAGCTGTTGCGAGCCGTAAAAGGTCTATATCAAACATGTCAAAGCACAGTATGATCTCAACAAGGCAAGGAAAACTGGTTTGATGTGATGTCCGCCAAAGAAGTATTTTATCACATTTACTTGTTACTTCACTGATGGATCACGTTCTAAGAAGCATCCAAGCATTAGTTGATGCTCATGGAGTCGAGGCTCTCACACCTGCTTATGATCCTGATGTGACACCAAAATCTGTCAGTGTTGTGCTAATATTAATATGGATAAACTTAACAGTCACGACACAATCAACAAAGAAGAAAGTTGATTAAATGATTCAATTCTGAAACATGTCAAAAGAATAATTTATGTGACGGAGAGAGAGATCATAATAACTAGTACTACGCGCTTAAAGACATCATTCCTTAAAGCTTAGTAATAAATTATAACATCAAAGACAAGAAAGAAAGTAAGTAACTTTTCGTGGAGGTTTAGGGAAATGGTAACTCGGGAGCATAAAATGACCTAAAGCAAGACGAGGAAATTCTTCTAAAGAAACTGAAGAATATGCCTTTTTCAACCTAGGAGAGCTTGACAGCATTCTGAATTGGTAGGCCTAGTGTATGGTGGGATGGTAATAAGGGTAAGAGGTGAGGGAGGAAAGAGACGATTCTGATTAAGATGGTGAGAGATGAGGATGGGTGGTGAAGGTCTGAGTGAAAGTTTGAGATGTGAGGGTCAATAGTGAGTGTTCTGATTACGAGGGTGAGGGTTGTGGGAGGAAAGTGAGAGTTCTCATAGAAAGGGTAAAAGGTATGGAATGATAATGAGGGTTCTAAGTGAGAGAGAGAGAGAAATAACAGAGGAACTTGAGTGTTCTGACGAGGGTATGACGTGTTGTCTTGTTGTTGGTGTTATGAGAAAAAGTCTAAGAAATCAGACCAGGGAAAAAATCAGTAACTACGAAATTAATTCATTAATATAAATCCCAAACTGTTAAAATTTTTATATACGAATAAAGAAAATAGACTCTCAGTCTGCTAACGCAAAGAAATGGAGTTAAAGATGAGCACTGTTGTATTGCTTAAAATGTCTTCTTTGTAAGGTTACTTTAGTCTTTCATATTTACAAGGTATTTCTGAAAAATCGAAAAATCACTGAGGTGTGGGTGAGGGGGAATAGATATTAAACATACAATAATTAATATCTAAAACAGCAGCAGCAGACTTTCGCCTGTTTGAGGGACTTTTTCTGATTATATTGGAATTTTCACTGTTTCTCGAGAGTCTGGGGATTAATTTACACACACACACACACACACACACACATATATATATATATATATATATATATATATATATATATATATATATATATATATATATATATATATATATATATATATATATATATATATATATAACTTCTTTTCCTTTCGTCTATTTATTAATACGAAAAACTCAACCGGAAATCATCTGTACAAATTCAAAAGCCACATACGCCTGTCTGTTCATACGTAATGCTTATTTAACATGATAAAGGAATCCCTCAAAAAAATCTAAAGACAATCATTAAAATGTCAACGTGTGGTTCAAATTCTATTCAAATTATCTGAAATTACATTTGGTTTCTTAAAGCGTGTGGCTCTTCCTATGAAGTCGATCACACCATGGTGTGCAAGAAAGGGGGCTTCATATGCATGAGGCATGACGAAGTAAGGGATCTCACAGCAAATATGTTGAAGGAAATCTGCCGTGATGTCAGGGTAGAACCGACCCTCCTTCCATTGGACGGTGAGATTTTCCAACATAGGACTTAAAACACATCCAACGAAGCCCGTGTTGACGTCAGTGCTCGAGGATTCTACACGCGGGGACAGCAAGCCTTCTTCGACATCAGGATTTTTGATCCCATGGCCGCATGTCACCGTAACTTAGCTCTCGATGCTGCACACAGGAGGAACGAGAACGACAAGATAAGGGCATATGGGGAGAGAATTCAGAACGTTGATCAAGGCAGCTTCACTCCTCTAGTGTTCACAACCTCTGGTGGGATGGGACCAAGTGCAAGATGCTTCTACGCCAGACTCGCGGAGGTGATATCCGAACAAAAGCAGCAGCCCAGAAGTTATGTTACAGCCTGGATGAGATGTCGACTGTCCTTCCCTCTCTTTCGGTCGGCTTTGCTCTGCCTCAGGGGAACGAGAGCATAGGCCCCAAAGCCGACAACGGTTGCAGATATTGACTATGAGGCTACAGTCACTGAATGCCGCATTTATTTGCGGCTCAACTAACCCAACACAGCTAGGATAGCTACTTACATATTAGGATATTTAATATTAAGGTAATAGAATTGTGGCGAACGTGTGGCTATTGGGGGAGGTTGCAGGAAATGACTTTGATACTCGGTTAATGTTTCTCCTGCCCTGCCGACTGGACTGAGGTGATGCCAGTATACTGTACTGTTCATTGAAGCTCCTCTGTATGTAGTAATGGGTAGAAGGAGAGGTAAAGGAAAAATGTTGATGAAGAGAAAAAATAAGTAGAAAGAGGGTAGGAGAACAGACTGGTAGAAGGATAGAAGACTGGTAGAAGGATAGAAGACTGGTAGAAGGATAGAAGACTGGTAGAAGGGTAGGAGAACAGACTGGTAAAAGGTTAGAAGAAGAGACTGGTAGAAGGGTAGAAGACTGGTAGAAGGGTAGAAGACTGGTAGAAGGGTAGAAGACTGGTAGAAGGGTAGAAGACTGGTAGAAGGGTAGAAGAAGAGACTGAAGAAGGTAGAAGACTGGTAGAAGGGTAGAAGAAGAGACTGGTAGAAGGGTAGAAGAAGAGACTGATAGAAGAGTAGCAGAAGAGACTGGTAGAAGGATAGAAGACTGGGAGAAGGGTAGGAGAAGAGACTGGTAGAAGGGTGGAAGACTGGTAGAAGGGTATGAGAAGAGACTGATAGAAGGATAGAAGACCGGGAGAAGGGTAGAAGAAGAGACTGGTAGAAGGGTGGCAGAAGAGACTGGTAGAAGGGTGAAGAAGAGACTGATAGAAGAGTAGCAGAAGAGACTGATAGAAGGATAGAAGAGGATGGTAGAAGGGTAGCAGAAGAGACTGGTAGAAGGGTGAAGAAGAGACTGGTAGAAGGATAGAAGACTGGGAGAAGGGTAGAAGAACAGACTGGTAGAAGGGTAGAAGACTGGTAGGCGGGCAGCGTAAGAGACTGGTAGAAGGCAGAAGACTGGTAGAAGGTAGCAGAAGAGACTGGTAGAAGGGTAGAAGAAGAGACTGATAGAAGAGTAGCAGAAGACCGATAGAAGAGTATAGCAGAAGAGACTGGTAGAAGGATAGAAGAGGATGGTAGAAGGGTAGCAGAAGAGACTGGGTAGAAGGGTAGAAGAAGAGACTGGTAGAAGGGTAGAAGAAGAGACTGGTAGAAGAGGTAAAGAGAATTACAGAAGGATACAAGACTGGTAGAAGGATACAAGACTGGTGAAGTGTGCAGAAGGAGACTGGTAGACGGGTAGGAAAAGAGACTGGTGGAAGGATAGAAGAAGAGACTGGTAGAAGGGTAGCAGAAGAGACTGGTAGAAGGGTAGAAGACTGGTAGAATGGTAGGAGAAGAGACTGGTAGAAGGGTAGTAGAAGAGACTGGTAGAAGAGTAGAAGAAGAGACTGGTAGAAGGGTAGTAGAAGAGACTGGTAGAAGGGTAGTAGAAGAGACTGGTAGAAGAGTAGAAGAAGAGACTGGTAAAAGGGTAAAAGACTGGTAGATGGATAGAAGAGGAGACTGGTAAAAGGGTAGGGGAACAGACTGGTAGAAGAGTGGCAGAAGAGACTGGTAGAAGAGTGGCAGAAGAGACTGGTAGAAGGGTAGAAGACTGGTAGAAGGGAAAGGAGAAGACACTGTTAGAAGGCTGAGAGAAGGTAGAAAATTGTTGTAGAAGGAGGCGACTGCTGTAGTTTCATTTACAGCTCTTTGAATGCCAGTGCTGAGTAATTGACTGGTTCACCGATTTACTGAGACAATGTTTTGATCAATCACTACATGACTCAGCTACAATCATATATCTCCCTTTCTGTCGCTGTCACTTTGTCTCTCTATGGGTATTTTTATGCCTGTCTCTCTACCTTCCTGTCTCTCTCGTTATTTCTCTTAACTCCCGTCTGCCAGTCTATCTATCTTACCTGTCTCTCCTTTCAGTCTCTATCTTCATCTCACTTTATCTTTCATTCTCATTCCTGTGTTATTCTCTCTCTCCTTCACGCGTTTTTTTTCTGTACCGACTGAAGACTTGGGGTGGGTTAAAAAGATGTGACACTGCAAAATACAGAGAAAAGTCCCCATCAACCCTCTATCACGACCCTTGTATCAAACCACACACATAAGAACACTAACCCAACCTACATATACCTTATCATAAGACACACACAACCCCCACCCACCTCCCCACCTGCAAAGACAATATTGACCACTACACCCACCCCACAAAATCACCTCCACCCAACCCCTCCTCCACCCGGAATCCCCTCCCACAAAAAAAAAAAGTTAAATAAAAAAAAATCACACCTAAAAGCTTTAATGAAGAACATGGAACATAAATCTTAGCTAATCGGGATATACAAAAGCAGTATTTGTTCTATAAGGCGTATTATCCCGCGGCGGAGTCACCATATTGGAAGTGCAGATAACGGAAAGCCAATCACAAGCAGTAACTCACTCATTTACCAATAATCGCCTCACCGGATTATTGAGGGAAAGTCCTGTCTATCCCGAGTAGCTGTGGGGAGCGGGGGGGGGGGTGAAAAAAAATCCCACCCAAAATTTTTTTTAGGATTTGCTGAAGGTGGGAAATGTTAATGGTAGATATTGTAGAAAAAAGGAGGAGGAAGAGAGAGAGGAAGACACGAGGAAGGAGATTTATAGACGAAAAGTAATGAGAATGAAGCTAAGAAGAAATCCTGGTAAGAGACAATCTGAGAAAGAAATAGAAAGACAGAGGGAAAGACAGAGGCAAAAAGAAAAAGTCACTCAAGAGAAAGGGAGAGAGAAACAGAGATAGAGAGAGAGAAAAAAAACCAGGAACGTAGGACTCACTTGATGATGTAAATATTTTATAAGGCAAAGTAAATAATGATATACAAATAAATGTGCAGGATTACTGAATAAAAAAATAATATTAGTAATAATACAGAAAAGAGACAGAAAGAAAGAGAGAGAAAAAATATAAATGCTGAACTTAGTTGATATAGTAAATAGTTCATAAGGTAAAATAAATAGAGATATGTACATGAATAAACATCCAGGTTTTCCAGAGAGTAGTAAGTTTTAATAGAAGTAAAGAGATGAATAAACATGTAATAATGAATACACTTTAATTTGATAGAGTAGTTAGGATGTTTACACACCACTCACTACGTGCGACGATAGTGAAGGCGTTGGAGTATCAACCACACTATCTATATGTGCCAAAGACTAACACTTCAGTGCCTCGTGTCCCCACCATCCTATAGGGCCAACTACTGTAAGTTTATTAGTTTCTACACTATATGTCTATGCAGTATATGATAGCTTTGAGAAAATCAGAAACATATCCTTTCAATCTAAATATATAAATAAAATATATGAAGAAAAGTCATTGATTTACCTTATAAATGGAGATTTCAATAGAATTAACAAAATGGAATAGAGGGATAGGCTGATGAACCAAATAGCTAATAAAGTAAAATAAATAAGCAAACTATAGGAAGAAAAGGAAAAAAATAAAAAAATAAAAATAGAGGAATATAGATGAGATTTTATGCAGTAAACAAAGACTAAACTAAACATTTGATAAAGTAAAATAAACAATGATACACAAATAACGATCCAGGAATACTAAGTCAAATCCGAATTGAAAAAGAAGGCGCAATTGATACACATCTTTACAACAAGTTACTATACACAAGTAGTTGATCATTAAAATGCAAAAACATTCAAATAAAGAAGATTAAAGACAAAATTTGAAGGCCAAGTGAATGTTACCTTAGATTAATTATTGATAAACAGTATCATTTACTAGTAAGGTTATCAAGGCATAAGACAAACGGAATATAGAAGTAAAAAAAAACACCTACTAAAAACAATGTATATATTGATAGGTATAGATAACTTTGATAGGTATATGTATTCATAGATCCATAGGAAGGAAGATAAACTAATATAATTAGGAATAGGAAATTAAATTATAAAAAGAGATGTAGATAAATGTACAGATAGAAGGATAGAATGTTAAGCTCATCGTGGAGATAGACAGACTGAGCGAGTGGCACACAGAGATAGATAAACATCACAATAGATGAAAAGTCAGATATACAGAAAATGTTATATAGCACCATAGATTGACTGCTCCATTGATATATATTGAGATAGATATAATCCACAGTATAGCGTCATTACAGTCATTTAGCTTGAGTGTGTTCGCTAACATGCAGACGAAATTACACAACTTTTTGCCGTAATTCAACTTGGTGTGAATGAAGCTACAACTACCGCCAACACTTGCTCGTTACACCTGCGCGTTACACCTGCGTGTTGTACCTGCGTAGTACTCGTTCGTTTTACACCTGTTTTTACACATTCATATTGTACCTGCAGGTATTCTACATGTTGCACCTGCTTGTCACTCTCCTGTGCTCATCTGTATGGCACACCTGAGCTTTACATTTGAGTAGCACTAGTACAGTGTTACCAACGTGTACTATAACCTCTTGATTGAACGAGTGTGATTGAGACAAGTAGTGTATGAGAGTATCAGTAACAGGTATGAGCATGCGAACTTAGAATAGTCCTGGACTTAAATAAACGTCTTCAATAATCTTCACTGCTGTAGCTTCTCTTCTCGTTATCAGTTTTGTTTCATTTGTAGTTCTAATAATGGTGAATGAAACTTAAGAAAATAAAGCATAAAAAATAAAAGCCCAGGCACAATGTTTTCAGTTGAATATACATATGCACATACATGTGTGTGTTTCCGTGTGTGCATATGGATATGCATGAATAAATTTACTATTTTCTGTAAAAGAAGCAAAAAATTTCCAACAATATTAAGATACAATATCTAAGCCTATGTATCCCTACTGAAACTCTCCCGACGTAATCAACACCACGAAATATAGTGCAGACTTTAGGCAATAGTCGAACTATGTATGTGTGGATCACCTGATGAACAGGTTATGATAGATTGTTAGATTAGGTGATGTATGGTTAGGTTAGCAATTGAATGTTTAATCAGCAGGTGACACACACACACATTTAAATATATATATATTTATATATATATATATATATATATATATATATATATATATATATATATATATATATATATAAATATATATATATATATCTTCATAGAATCACACAGGAAAATGGGAAAAAATGGAGCACCTTAGCATTCGTCTTTATTTAAGACATCTTCAGAGGCAATTGAATTACAAGGACTGAGAGAGAGCTTATGTACACAGGGTGACCTTACAAAACATGAGGTCAGGTCAAAGGCGTATTTTTTATGCACTTTTCCATTGTGGATTTACATAATATATATATATATATATATATATATATATATATATATATATATATATATATATAATCAATGAGTACAGTCTGTACTCACCCCTGAAGATAATTACACCTTGGGAATCTTTCCAGGATCACGCGCACAGTGATTTATTGTATATATATATATATATATATATATATATATATATATATATATATATATATATATATATATATATATGATAATATTCATCAGGGGTGAGTACAGTCTGTACTCACCCTGAAGATGAATTACACGAAAGCGCTTGGGAACCCTGTGTTTTCTTTCCTGGTTATCAGCATATACCTAGATCACGCGCACCTAGTGATTTATTTGCATATATATATATATATATATATATATATATATATATATATATATATATATATATATATATATATATATATATATATATATATATGAACAAAGTACTTCCACTTTGCCTTAGAATGTAGAACTACACTCCTGAAAGTTACAGAAAAACGTCAAAAAGGTAAATGTTAGGGTATCAGGTGATGAAACCCTGGGACTATAGTGGGAGGTGAGCGGTAGAGGAGTGTGCCGTGCACCAGAGCCACTGTTGATGCTCTGGCTTACCCACTCATCCCGCTCCGCCCTCACCGCCACCCATGAACCACTCACTCACGCATTCATTTGTCTTTTTTTGTATTTCACGTTTCGTTGGTTATTTATATGGATAAAAATTATGAACATAGTGAGAAAGGAAAGATTAAGTGGAGGGAAGCGGAGAGTGTGAATTGTTAGATGATGCTACGTAGGGTAGCTTACTACGGCTCAAAAACACCCCCAAGAAAGAGAGAAAGGAAGGCAACAAGGCGTGTTTCGTTGTCAGGATGAATTTAGCCCCTGAAATCCCGGCTTTTGTAAGGGCCACCTACTCCATAAAAAGCATATCTAGCTTTTCCCTCTTTCCGGTTCTAGTTTAGTGTGTAGTGTGGCTCCCCCAGCACACACACACTCACTCACCCACTTATACAAAAAATATAAGTTTTGGTCTGTTACGACCCGTTGTCAATCCCAGGCCAGCGGACAGGCTGGCTCACAGCCCCGTGGGATGCAAGTCTAACTTTTTCTTTCTTTTAGGGTCTCAGAGAAACAGAACCACGACTTTTTTATACCAAGAGTTTTGTCTATATATATATATATATATATATATATATATATATATATATATATATATATATATATATATATATATATATATATAGTGAATCACTGAAGAGTGAGGGTGAGACCTGGTCTCACCCTCCTCTGTATATATACACCTTGGTTTGTATTTTCTTTAGTCTGTACTCACCCCTGAAGATGTGAATTACACGAAAGCGCTTTGGGAACTTCGTGTTTTCTTTTCTTTTAGATATATATATATATATATATATATATATATATATATATATATATATATATATATATATATATATATATATATATGAGAGAAGTTGTAAGTGATAATGAAGGACTAAATGTTAATGGTAAAGTAATATCAGATATATGCTGTGCAGATGATGCTGCTCTTATCACAGATAGTGAAGAGGCATTACAAAAACTCGTTAACAGATTAGCGGAAAAGAGTGAAAAATATGGTTTAAGAGTTAATGCTGTAAAGACTAGAGTAATGTTTTTTTTTTACCAAATTGGAAATAAATCCCCAAATAGGAATTTTGTTAGGTAACAGGGAACTTAAACAAGTCAAAAATTGTGTGTATTTGGGAAGTAACATTAGCTGTGATGGTAGATGTACGTAAGAAATCAAAACAGGAATAGGACAAGCAAAAATCTGAAAGACCTAATGAAAAGGGACATTAACTTCAATTTGAGAAAAAAGCTTCTGAAAGTCTTTACATGATAAGGACTGATGTATGGGTCAGAGCATGGACACTTTCAGGAGATACCAGAAAGAGGTTGGAGGTCTTTGAAATAAGCTACACTGACAGGAAAACAAATGATGAAATACTACGATTAGCAAAAACTTCAAGAATAAATACTTGAAATGTATAGAAAAGAAGAATGAGAAACTTTGGTCATATAATTAGGGATTAAGGAATGATAACAGAAATATTAAAGCAAAGATGAGGGTAGGAGAGCTAGGGGAAGGCAGAGACTAGGTTGGATGAGTTAAATTAAAAACTTGGTCCCCATAGAGATACAAAACCTTATGATATTTGTATAAACAGCCCAAGAACGTTTATCACCAGTTATCTAACCTAAGAAATTTGCTATCATATTTCTTATAATCATTTCATTAAGTCAGTTAGGCAAGTGATAGATATAGTAATTTTCTTACAGTTTTTCATGTATGTTAACTTTATTGAAGGAGCTCTGTGATTAAATGGAATCCAAAAAAAAATGACAAATACTCTGGTCATAAAAGATTGATACAATGTGCCGAGTCTCAGGTATCTCTTGGTTTTCCCACCGAGCTTCTTGGTGAGAACATACTAAAAGTTTCACCTAGATTTTGCTTCACTTTTATTATTAACAGTTGTGTCATAAATTCATTTTACTCTTCAAATACAATTAATTTTCTTACTATAAGCTTAACATGGAAATCAACAAAATATAATTGGCATAATGTTCTTGTAAGATTCACTCATTCACTATTGTCAAGCCACCCATTATATAAACATCACATCTAGTACCATAAAGTATATTAATCTTATTCGGTAACGAGAATAATGTTGTACAGTTTCATAGAGACATTAAATCTGTCATTCCACGGCGACGTTCTTCAAATTACTGTAAGTCTTACCCTCATAACTTCTGAACCATGTCAAGTATATAACAAAATTTTCTCTCCTGTACCATTATATATAGATAAGTAACTTATATGGATTTTCGCTTCATATTCTTCACTATAGTTATATAAATTAAATCTTACCAAATAATGTGCTGGAGAAGTTTATAACTTACCCGAGAAAACCGAATCAGATTACACAAACGAATAGTCATCAGTTCTACCATTCTTCAACGATGCTCATATGATTATAAAAAAACACTCGACGTAATTTTCCGTACATCATTCCATCCTGTATCAGTGTTGTCGATTCAGTTCTACGACGTTAGAACAGACACCAACAAGATAATGGTGCGTTGGTGATGTTCAAGACTTTTAATCATCATCTATGACTGTTTCTTCAATATTCCAAATTCCATCAAAGTTTTAAATGTCTCGTAAACTTTGTCTGTTGTTTTCTTGTCATACTTACATTCATTGTGGTGCTTTACCTGCTTATGTTCAGAAGTCACTACGGTAGCATACTTACCCATGAACTAACTCAGTATACAGTAATTCTAGACGTAAGATTTGATGAATATTCGTGTTATACTCACTGGCTGAAGCAGAGAAGACGACCGCCATGAGAAGTAGCCATACCTGGTGACTTCTCTTCATCCTGATGATCTGTAAAGAGAAGTGTTTTACTTAGCTAAAATCCTTCAATGTTCTACAGACTTATGAGTCGGAAATATCACATTAACAACGAGAATAAGTCTAAGAAAACACTATAGATGAGAAGCGAGAAAACATGATTTTCCTTATGGTTGATATACGTTCATTGTAGTATTTAATCAAAGTAAAGTATATACATAATCTTGTATACACGTTTTAGAAAGGAATTAAGATTTCAGTACATTTTGGATATATCTGAAGGAGAATTATTACTTCCCTGTAGCAATCATAAGCTAAAGGAATGAGTACACAGTATGATACCGGGTATTATTAGATTATTTTCCACTGCACCTATTCAGAAATAATCTCAAATGTAGGAAGGTATAAGTTACATTTAGTGATGCCGTTATAATCAATACGTTCTAGTTACTTATGTTTATTTGTGTAGTGTGGTGCAGTGATTAGTGAGCACAGTGTAGCAGATGGCTTCTCCTGTGAAATCTTAGTGGTTCCAGTGGTAGGTTGTGTTAAATCATACATATTATTCCTACTGGTACATCCTTACTTTGATTTTCTAAACAATATGGTTGGTATAAGTAACGGTATAAACTAAATCAAAATTAGAAATGATAAATTCGTTCGATTATTCCCTAAAGGAGAGGAAAGGTGAAGAGATTGGCGAGAGAAATTAATTAAGCTTTGAAATAAGTGACTTTCACGAGAGTAAAGACCTTCTATAAAAGATGAATTAATTTATCTACTGATGTATATAAAACAATTAACAAGTGTTTTCAGCAAGAATATTTTCCTCAAAATATTCATATATAAGTTACTTATTACCTTAATCCTTTCCTCTTGCCTTGTCTTTAACTGACATGTGAATTTATTATCTAGAATAATTAATACAAAGGATTTCATCATGCGATATAATACTTCATATCAAAGTTCTATTTTTCAGTTAATTTGTTTTCCCTTGGGTGATACTTAACCCTTGTCTTCGGGACAAGCCATTCACAATTATTTTTCTCAGCGCACATTTACTTATTAGTGTCTCAACTTATTGGTATTTTCCTTACAATTTATGGACGTTTTCACAGTTACGTATTATCACCCTTAATTGTCTTGGATTATATCAACAAACATCATTAGTTTAAACACAAAGTGGCATAGTAATGAATCTTACACTCAGGTTAAGAACTGCACACACACACTAACAAATTACTACAATGTCTTAGAATATGTTAAACTGAGGCAAAAAGAAATCTCAAATATGATGATGATAACTGAAAACTCGGACGAGCATAAGTAAATTCTTAAGAAATAACATTTAATTACTCTAAATGTGAAGCAGTGAAACCGTCAATCAGCCTTTAATTGAAATCTTAACTGAAACATTTAGACGAATGTTGAACGAACAATTAACTTTTGTTTGGTTCACTTATTGACATAGAGAAGTTACTTTCCTTAGATTGGTATCATAAATCCTTTGCTCTATAACTAAAGTCATAATCAGCAAATAAGGAATATTTATGTACATTATTTCGACATAGACACTAACATACTGCATGGTTGAGTGCAATATTTCACAAATAACTTTTGTATTTTTATCTAGAATTGTCGTTTCTTATTTATGGTCCACGTGTGTTGGTTATGCTTGATCTCATAAATTTTTTAAGAGATTGTGATTTATAATGTTCATGTTTAATGACCTAAAATCCTTCTTAGAAACATTTAAATTTACGTTCACTTATCCAAGAGTTACCTTTTGGGTTCAATTTTGCATTTATTTTCATTAGAACAAGTTTCAAATTATTTAAGATCCATATTATTATAATGAATTCTAGTATTTTCACTAAATCTATTATCCTCTTGTTGTTCTCATGTAAACTCTCTTGTTAACAATCATGTCAACAAATTTGTAATCGAATATTAGTTTTACAAATCATCCCCAACATTAGTTAGTCAACAGAAACTACAAAAAATGGCATAAGAAAAATATATAGGCAAAAATGGCATACTTCAGGAGACATTTAAATGCCATCATTAAAAGTCCATATCATTATTTATTATAGGTATTGATGAGCTGAAGTTACGGCTTTTGTCACACTCACAATTAAGTCAAATTAAATTATGTATTCTGTTGAATGAACAATACATATGTGTAGTTTCTTACAGCCGTAATTGTGTCGTTATATAAAGAAAAACATTTTTGTTCCGCGGAAATGAATTATTTACAAAGATATATGATGTATGGAAGATAAAAAGAGATTAGTAAAGATATACGATTAATACAATATATATATATACATATATATGCAAGTAAATCACTGTAGGTGCGCGTGATCTAGGTATATGCTGATAACCACAAGGAAAGAAGAAACACGAAGTTCCCAAGCGCTGAAGATGTGAATTACACGAAAGCGCTTGGGAACTTCGTGTTTTCTTATTTCCTTGTGGTTATCAGCATATACCTAGATCACGCGCACCTACAGTGATTTACTTGCATATATATATATATATATATATATATATATATATATATATATATATATATATATATATATATATATATATATATATATATATATATATATATATATATATATATATATATAATGGGAATAATCTTACGATAAGTAGTTAAATTGTTTCTAACATATATTTTTGTGATTTATCTTTTAAAGTCATATAATTAACAATTTATGATAATTTAGAACACTAATTACTCTCTGATGTTGTGTTTATGAAGATTTTACCCAAGTTTCTCCTGATATTTATTATATAATAATTACTTAAAAATTATAGATCACCTCCAGAAAAGGAAAAGTGTCAGCAAATTTTGAAATAGAAGTCATACACTACGTCACTTGTTTCTAAACGATATCATCGGTGGTAAAGGAATTGCACGGAAATAGCTACTCCATAATATTTTTCTAAGAATAAATATGTGATGTAGTCGATTACACCGCTTAGTCTGACAGACAAACAAACAATTAACTGTATTATCACCTGCCACTAGGTTAATTGACCGCCGGTGGCCAGCACAACACCTTCTGGTATGAGGTAACAAATATAAAACACATATTTACAGTATATTTAATACTTCCAAAGACATGATTTATCACCGTCACGTAAAGCAAAAGCTTATAGATTTATACACCGTTTAGGCAGCTCACATGTCCCTTCCCCATTAATTTCACTTATAATCAGGTTACTGGGTTTCACTAAGTCATATTACATGAGTTACGATTTAATTATTAATTAACGGTTACAAAAATATAATATAAAATCGTAAGAAGTTGACCAAGGATATATATTAATATAAATTGTTTATAAAAGGATTTTTATATTTAATTAGATAAAAATTAAGCTATATAAAACGTTTTAAATACACCAACTCTGATTTCTTTATGGATTATCGTCTTTAAAAGTAATTAACGCAGCAGAATGTCATAAATAATAAGGCTTTACTGGTTTATTATCATTATTCTACCCGCTGTCCCCTAGGGACTTGATCTCACTCTCCTCTACTGTATATATTAGCCTTGTCAAGTATTACTCCTTAGTCTGTACTCACCCCAGGAGATGTGAATTACACTAAAGGGCATGGGAACTTAGTGTTTTCTTCTTTCCTTGTGGTTATCAGCATTTACTTGGATCACGTGCACCTACAGTGATTTACTTGCATATATATATATATATATATATATATATATATATATATATATATATATATATATATATATATATATATATATATATATATACACAGTATATCATGTATGTATGTGTGTGTGTGTGTGTGTGTGAGTGCGTGGGAAAATGCATTTACGTGCTTGAACACTGTAAACTCACACAAAAACACACCACCATCCCCCAACAAGACCTGTTTACCCCAGTCCCCCTCCTTTCTCATTTGTTAGTGACCATTGTGGACCAAACAGGTCTTGGCGACACTCCCAGACCAAGGCATGACCGCTTGTGCTTGCTACTGCTTTACCCACGTCACCGACACCAGAGAACCCCCCCTTCCCACCCCACACACACGTACATATGAGATAACCAACGCATAAACATGAGGGGAACCACACATAGCCATGAGGTAAACGACACACAAACATAAGAGGAACCACACACAGCCATGAAGTAATCGACACACAAACATGAGAGGAACCACACGCACAGCCATGAAGTAAAATAAATTACACACAAACATAAGAGGAACCACACACAGCCATGAGCTAAATTACACACAAACTTGAGAGGAACCACACACAGCCATGAGTAAAATAAATTACACACAAACATAAGAGGAACCACACACAGCCATGAGCTAAATTACACACAAACTTAGGTTAACTACACACAAACTTGAGAGGAACCACACACACAGCCATGAGCTAAACTACACACAAACATGAGAGGAACCACACACACAACCATGAGCTAAACTACACACAAACTTGAGAGGAACCACACACACAGCCATGAGCTAAACTACACACAAACATGAGAGGAACCACACACAACCATGAGCTAAACTACACACAAACTTGAGAGGAACCACACACAGCCATGAGTTTAACTACACACAAACATGAGAGGAACCATACACAGTCATGAGCTAAATTTCACACAAACATGACGGGAACCACACACAGCTATGAGCTAAACTACACACAAACATGAGAGGAACCACACACAGCCATGAATGCGAACCACCTCCCCTTACTTCCAGTATACCAACACTTTCATTAAACAAGGACGTTAAACTTTACCTCCTTCCTTTGAATAGAAATATATCTAAATAATTTCGCTTTGAAGGTAATACGGGTTTTTGGGTATTGTTTCTAAATAATGGACTAATCTTAATGTTAAAATCATCTATCATAATCGCTATCAATTTTATCAGTACTGTTGTCATTATCACCGTCACTATCATTAATCATTAACCTATATTTATCCATAACTCAATGGTCTCTTCTATATGGCACTTCAGTCTCCTCTGTCTTAAACCCTCTTCGTATATATGCAAATTGTGTTGGGTCTTATAAGATCACCAAGTCATGGGTTTAGTGCATGAAAGATAGAGATATCGCATTTTCCAAAAGTCTTAGTAGGAATTCCTTTTGCATCTATACCAGACACCCATTGTTCTAGTCAGTCCCACATCGTACCTAACTTCCCCAACTTCGCCCAGCCATACCATGTTGTCTTTCTTCAGCCCACCCTGTCCTACCCTATCTTGTCCTGTCTTACCACGTCCTACCCTATCTTACCCTGCTCAGCTTCGTCTTTCCCTGACCCGCCCTGCCTCCGCCTTTCCCTCTCCACTCTACCCTACCCTACCCTACCCTACCCTACCTACCCCCCCCCCCCTTTACCTTGCTCCGGTCAGCTGCGCCCCACCCCGCCCCGTTACGTCATCCTATGGATTTGGGTACTTATCTGTTTTATTTTTTCTCCCTTTGCGCAAAGTAAATACCGAGCTTAACAGATGAACATATCCATCGAGATTTATTTATCTACCTCAACAGGACAACAGATGTAACGCCACTGGTGTATGTATTTTTTCACGGTTTTTAATTTCAGGGAGTTGTGAGTTACGATAGATAGAGAATTTCGTAAATATTTCCTGGTTGATTGTGTATGCTTCAGTGATGAGGACAACCATTTGATGGAGAATGATTCATGATTGGCAGCACAGTCGAACATGTCTCACGTGAAATGTATTACGTCTTCATATTATTGTGTGTGTGTGTGTGTGTGACACACACACACACACTATATCTCGCTCTGACTGTATCACTAAATCTATCGATCTAATACAATCTTACACAAACATAATTGTACTCTCTCTCTCTCTCTCTCTCTCTCTCTCTCTCTCTCTCTCTCTCTCTCTCTCTCTCTCTCTTATTGGCTATATGGCTCTCTCTTTATTTGAAGCTATTTCGCCTCTATTTCTCTTTCTCTATCGGTTCCTTTAAGTTTTCTCTTTATCCTTACTTCACTGTATAAGGCTGACTTACGTTTAAAATTATTTAAAATTAAAACAACTGATGATTAATGAGACTTAAAATTAGCTGAATTTTATCATTCCATATACGAATCAAGTCTAAATTTGGAATCATATGATATCACAAAGTCAAGATTAAGTTCTTAGTTAAGATGAAACTTATTTTTGGGTTAATTCTTCTTTACATCGGAGTGGTATAATTTGGGTAACTCAAACAGGAAAAGTCTTACCAAAATGTATTGCTACCTGACAAAACAACTTTCATGTATAAATAGTAAGATACATTTCTTTATATATGTATATATATATATATATATATATATATATATATATATATATATATATATATATATATATATATATATATATATATATATATATATATATATATATATATATATATATATATATATATATATATATATATATATATATATATATATATATATATATATATATATATAATGTGTGTGTGTGTGTGTGTGTGTTAACTAAGTGTTTAAAACTGCCCTCATGTATTCATTATGCACAACCCGCTTACCCAGGCGCCCGATAATTGCTGTCCCTACTACTAGTGTCCTTTATAACGAGGTGCTGGATTATTTTCGTGACTGTGTTATGATGGTGGTGGCTGATCGTGTTAACGGATAATGTGTGTGTATGTATGTGTATGACAGAAATGAATGATCACGTATAAACTAGGAAGATGCATAAACCCATACGAATATTTAGACAAACACATATACTATATATATATATGTGTGTGTGTGTGTGTGTGTGTGTGTGTGTGTGTGTGTGTGTGTGTGTGTGTGTGCGCATTTTGTACGTATTTTTTGTATTTATTTTATGACTGTGTACATTTTAAACATCAATACTTCTATTTCATAAATGCAAATGGAATCCCTCATCTCAATGAATGAACTGTCAAACTATGTTCTCTGACCGGACGCCGAGCACTGACAAAATCGCTACTGGACCTCTGCTTGCAATCAATATTTATGTCTATTTGATTGTTTATTTTGCTCCCCAGTAACTGACCCTCACACTCGCTGCCCTGCACACCAACACACCACCATCACCACCAAGTGACACATGTTGAGCTTAAGTTGTCTTGGATTTTTGTAAATTCTTTGGTTCCCGTTTGGCTTCGTCGCTCACTGCGCATGGCGGTCGGCGGAGTCCGTGGCGGGTACTAGCTATTTTCCTTACAGGCGACACGAGCTTAGGGCGCACTTGTACATCTGTTGCTAGGTTCCTGATTACAGAATAACTTGTGAATAGTGATAATTAGATGAGATAACTAAGTTGACGTATTTCCTCCTTTATGTGGGTAAACCTCAGGCATAGTTGAGAGTTTTAAGACGAAGTATTTACCACCTTGAGCGTCTGAAAGGTTTTCTTGTGGAGGATTTGGCTCTCGATGATGCACTGCACTTTATAATTACTTCATTATATGACACCAGTTCTACAAACCCTTTAAAATATTCAAGCATTGGTAGCTTTCTTAAGATGACCGACCTTAGATTGACCGTCTTTGTAAGCGGTGTCAATCTTCTTTACACACACACACACACACACACACACACACACACACACACACACACACACACCACATACACACACCCACACCCACCCACACCTCTGTACACCCGACCACCTCCCAGTCGCTCACCTCCCCTCTCTATAGCCACCCCACTAAACAAATTATCTTTTTTGGTATCACCCTCTCGCACCACCACCCTAACCCAGAACACTTTTTCTACTCCTGTCATCTTACACCTTCCAACCAACAAGGTGTAGTAACACATAAATTCACTTTTCACTCCTGTTAGCAATGCGTTATTATTTTTTTTTGTAAATGTATAGTATTGTATTTTTATACTATTACTGTTTATCCATCTTACCATTAATTCACCAGTGTAAATGACAATTAATTGATTTCTCCTGTCATTTACGGAAACCAAAGATATCTCCTACAGTACGCTCGAAAGCAAAGCATCTTAACTAGAAATAGTGCCAATGCATGCACTATATAGACATGGTTTAATAGTTGTTTTAGTTTTTCTTTCAAGCTAGTGACTTCTTTCTTCTTCAATAGGTTTTGCTGATATTCTCTTAGAGGTATAGTATGGATATAACTGAACCTTCTTCAGGCTTATACGAACCAAATACCAAAACTATCGATCAGATACATCATACGATGAACAGGAAATATCGTTCACGTCAAAGCAAAAAGGTCCGAAGATGTTGATATAGAAAGTAAACGTGATGGAGTATTGCCTACTAAATAACGCACAGGTGGGCCATATAACAAGTAAAACGCAGGTAAAAACCAGGTGACGGCCTGGTAAAACACATGTACCTTTGATAAAACAAGCGACTGCTATATAAAACCCTTGTGCACTTTTAAAACACATGCACACCAGGTAAAAGCACGACAACTGCCAAAGAAAACGCTTGTATGTCAGATAAACACATGCAGAACCACGAAAACCACATAGCGTACACGCCACACAAAGCACAGCCACGACCTGTAAAACATAACCATGATGTAAAACACAACCACGCCTTGTAAAACTCAATCACTACATGCAAAACATACTACTGACATACAAAACACAACCATGACTTGTAAAACATAACCACGGCATTCAAAACATAACCATTTCGTGAAACAGCTAAGGCAAATAAAACCACACACACACCATGGCTGGTAAAACTCACACAATGAAAACTAAAACACACCCATTGAAAAAATTATTTACATTTACGAGAATGAAACTTCATGACGATACACACTACGACAAATACAACACGTCCTTATCACATTCAACATAACCATAACAATTTATACATAGTCACGTTAATCAAAACACAGTCAAGACAAGTAGAAAACAGGTATGACAAGTGTAGTGCACAGATAAAACATTTAACACAGCCAAGAAAAAAATACAACATCGTCCTGACATGTAAAGCACAGATATTAAAAGTTAAACACCTTTCTTGCCAGGTAAAACACTGCAATGATAAATAAAACACAGTAATGACTTAGTTAAACACAGCTGTGGCAAGTCCATAATATGATAAGGTAAACACTGGTAAGATAAGGAAAACACAATTATGACAATCTTAACACAGCCATGAGAGTA
>NW_024748870.1:4940872-5003372 GCF_018991925.1 Homarus americanus
GTGTGTGTGTGTGTGTGTGTGTGTGTGTGTGTGTGTGTTCTGTGTGTGTGTGTGTTGTGTGTGTGTGTGTGTAAGCATATTCTTTTTGTACATATATATTTGAGTTATATGTGTATAATATGAGCTTTTTATGACTGTGATTGAATGGGTGAGTATATGTGAAATTTATGAGGGTACGTGTGTGTGTGTGTGTGTGTGTGTGTGTGTGTAGTGGGATAGATAGATAGATAGATAGATGGATGGGTGTGTAAACAATAGAGAGATGAAGACTAGTATGAGCCGAAAAAACATAATTGACAAGGGAGGAATATGACGTTCATTGATGGGAAGGTCAAGATAATGCGAGAGAGGAAGGAGTGATGGGTTGTATTGAACGATGGACCGCGTGTAATTGGTGTTTGTTAATTAATCACACACACACACACACACACACACACACACACACACACAACATATCTGCATATGCATGACATGTGTAATGTTGACAAGAGTAAACGCATGTTGAAAATATGAAAAACTAGACTAACATACAACCACACGTATTTGTTGATTAAAAATTATCGTTACATTACGGGAAAACTTATCTACTTTTTTATATGTGTGGAATTTAATAATAAATAAGGGAGAGATGGAATGAGAGAGAGAGAGAGAGAGAGAGAGAGAGAGAGAGAGAGAGAGAGAGAGAGAGAGATAATTGAATGAAGGAAAGAAAAGTAGACTATCACGCACACACACACACAAGACAAATATCTTTAATGTTTAATAGTTTATCAAAATTTTAGTGAGAAAAAAAAAGAGGAATAAAAGGAAGAAATATGTAGTAAAAGTAGCAAATGGAACAAGAATGTACAAATTGTTCTGATAATAATACTCTAGCTATAGTAATTAAACTAAAATAATAATTGTATGGATAATACGAGCATAAATTAATAATAATAGTAATAATAATAATAATGTTTTAACAAGAAGAGAGAGAAGACAGGTATAATGTAAAGAAGAATGAGCATATTTGAGCAAGTAAAAGAAGAAAACATAGTGAATAGAAAGGAAAGCAAGATAACAAGAACAAAATTGTTCAAGAAGAAATGGAAAAGAATGCTATTGTAAATAATAATGATCAAGGATTGAACATTATAATTGCCGTAACAATGACAACGTATTACCACTATAACCACCACCACTACTAGTACTACGACTACTGTTTAATGATAATAACATGATAATAATTGTTTTGATTATGAAAATAATGATTGTGTTCGCTGACGATAAAGGTGATAAAGTTAGGTAATAAGAAAAAATACCAAGAATAAGAAACAGGTTTAAGTAAAAGAAATATATCAGAATTGTGATACCGGAAACGAAAGCATTTATCTGCTGTTAGAGTATCTTGTAACGCTGATCTTTCTGTTTATTTGTTTACGAGTCTATACGTCCAGGTTCATGTATAACACAAGGTGATGACCAGTTGGGAAGGTGTATGTCGGGACAACCAGATAAATGAACACTGGGAAGGTTTTTAGTGATATTCTGACAACATCACAACTCAAAAAGAGATCAATAATCTAAATACTTGGGACAACCCCCCCTCCGCTCTGCTTCCCACACTCTCTAATGCGTCCTGGAGGGGGGGGTAAAAAAAAGTTTGTTGGTGTGGAACAGACTCTACAAAAACTATGTGAAAAATGAGCTGCAATTCTAAACTTCTTTTTTGTGGAACTATCATCATTATTCATTAACATCCTTTTTGTGTAAATTTATATTCCGTAGGGGAACTGTTCTTCACTGTCGAACAAATCAAATTAAGGTAGCGCTTCACCGATATACCCGACTCTCTTATATAGCTTGTATCTGTGCTTAGCTGTAGTTGTGAAGGTATTTACCTGGGAAGGTCTTGCTAGCTGGGAGGACGAATAGAGAAGACTCCTTTAGTTGGGCTCAAGAGGTGAGGGAAGTCTAAGATGGCGGCGAGGGAGGAGAGGGGGAATTAGTGGGGGAAGGAGAGGGGAGTGAGTTAGAAGGCGCGGGAGGAGTGTTGGGAGGAGGGGGGAGAAGGAGGAAGGGGAGACGTGGGGAGGGGAGAGATATGTGGGGGTTCGTGAGGGATAGGGGGACGATGGTGGTGGTGGTGTTAGGGGGGGGTAAGGAAAGGACTCCGGTGCACTCTATTATTTCCACAAATTTCTACCTCTTTTAGGCCGACGCGAGGCTAGACTCGAGAGCGAGAGAGAGGCCCCCTGAAAAAAAAAGTCAACACAATTCATGCAAAATAGAATACAGATAGAAACTCATCATGGAACAGAGGGGGAACTTTTTTGCGCGAGAAAATTTCAAATGTATGAGAGGATCCTGGAGTTGCCATCGTCCGCTCGGCGTCTGATATGCATTGTCGGTGAAACAGGTGAAGCAATGTCGTGTCGTCCCGTGTTTCACCGTCGGTTGCAAGTTTATTCATTACGAGTGAAGGACACGATGAAAAATCCTGCCAGAAAATGATGAAATGATGATAATTGTGAGAGGAACATTGTGGAGGCCGGTGGCAGGCGGGGCTCGTATCGACTGCTTGCTTGGCGCATGGCAGGTCCAGTCTGGAGCCCATGCAATTTCCCGTTTTATATGTTTTCGATCAGCGGCGTCCACGTGCACAGAACTCTTGAGCGGCGAGGGAGATAGAGTGGCAGCTGGTGATGGTGGCTGAGAGGGAATAGAGAGAGAGAGAGAGAGAGAGAGAGAGAGAGAGAGAAGTGTGTGTGTGTGTGTAAATGGGAATATAAGAAAGGGAATCAGGTGAGGAAGAAAGTGTTAACAGGTGTATAGGAGGTAGAGAGCGAATAATAAGTATGAATGAATTTAAGAATACACAAGGAAGAATAGTCGAGGAGACATACACTAGGATAAGAAGGAAAAAATATATTAAAAGCAGAGAAGAAAAGTAACAACATGAGTTGCAAACTACAGAACAAACAAAAGAGAGTATTTGGTCAGCCAGACGGAGAGGAAAGGACAGAACTAAATGAGAGAAAGAGAGGAAGATAGGAAGTGCAAAATAACAAGAGAAAACCTCAAACGGGCGAGCCAGAATGAGCTCGGTGCGACAGCCAGCCTCTCCGTTGAGCGATAATACCCGCGGATAAAATAATGCTGGCAGGGACGAAAGCGGGAGAAAATTAGCCCTGGCTCTAATCCTCGGCTTCAAATCTGCACAGCCCGCCAAGGTCCAGTCCAAGCGTCATGACTCCGGTCCATCACAAACTGTTGCATGCATGGAAGCCATTGGCCAGCGCTTGACCAATGGCCGAGCCTCCTCAACCAACGCAGAAGGAAGCGGACAAATCGGGGGGGAGGAAGCTAGCCAGCCCAAGAGGCTTTTGAGAGCACTGGAATATATCCCACCCGGATCCCTACATAATTTTCAAGCCAGACCAATGTTCACTTAGGGTAATGCAGGGGTAATTCAGTGACAGTAGCGATGTTGTAAAAGGCTATGCATTTTTACAAATTTACGCAGCAAGGATTTTTTCGACCAAGGGGCGGGAGATTAGTTTCTGCATATTAGGATATTGAACTGTAAGGGGGCGTCGAGGAGGGGGAGGGGGGTGTGGGTGGGGGTTTGTTGTTGTTGTTGTTGTCGCTCTTGTTTCTCCAATTTCACAGGAGGCTATAGAGGACAATTCAGCCCAGACCCGACAGCTCACAGCGGCTCCAACGAGATGAATTTTCTCTTTAATTTAATACCCGACTACATATATGGCACACAAGTTAAGACCACGGACAGAAAACCCCGAGTAAAAACTGACAACTTTCACATTAAGTACAGCCACATTTCCTACCTGCGAAAATAACAAGACATTTTTCAAAATACAGAATACACATCAACAAATGCAATAATACAGTAGGAAAATTGAGGCTGGACATTAAAAAAAAAGAGCGAGAAACATTAAGGAGTGTACCATTAGCGTTCGTCCGGTGGCGCTGCCTGCATGGTGCCGCCACACACCGTCACGCCGCACCGCTCGCTCAGCCTGCCAATCACAACGCTCCGTCACTCCGACCACGAATTTTATTGGACTATTCCTACCTTTTTTTCTTACTGAAGAACGTTTATTTTGATGTTCTTGCCTTTAATATTAATATGGATGAAATATTCAGCGAATAGATTTCTTGCGGTCGCTGCCAGCCTACATCCCACACAGGACAGCTCCAGTAATATCCAAATACCGGATTTTTATAAAATCTTGGAGTTTTTGATAGGTTGGCAGCGCACGGAGCGTCGTGTTATTGAGCGGATTCGCTAAAATATAGCGGTGTAGAACGGGTGGGCGGGCGTGCTTGGATCATGCAGCTGCTTGAGGTAGGTGTTGGCGAGCGTGGCAGTGGCTGGCCTGCCCTCTAGGCGGCAACCACTTCACCTGCTCCCTCTCCTCCACCTCCTACACACTTCGGTGTTTACTTTATATATATATATATGCAAGTAAATCACTGTAGGTGCGCGTGATCTATGATAAGAAAAGAAAACACGTGTTAATTTCAGGGTGAGTACAGACTGTACTCACCCCTGAAGATGTGAATTACACGAAAGCGCTTGGGAACTTGTGTTTTCTTTCTTTCCTTGTGGTTATCATATATATATATATATATATATATATATATATATATATATATATATATATATATATATATATATATATATATATATATACATATAATATATACTTGCACATACAGATTCAAACTTAAGTATGTAAGTTCACACAATGCATATACATACGGTACATACATAAATTGAATATATGATAAACGTGTATTAATTAAACCTATATCTATGTAACCCAACATGGAAATTTCTTGTTGCTGCGTTTTGTCGAAGGTCGACCTGACTTGACGTCCGCATGGGGCGTCAAGCTCATGGTAGCAACTAGCAACAGGAAGCGATATGCACCGTAACGAGAGAAAAACGGAAGAATGAACAACAGGAAACAAAACCAAATATATACGTAAATGAGAAAAAATTAATTTTCAAGAAATATACGAATTAAGTTCAGAGAAAACGGTACGAAAGTTAATGCAAACAAAAGAATAAGAAAATAAACAAATTCTAAAGGAAGTCTTAGATTAAAATAGGAAAACAAAATAAATGAAGAGTATTTAGAAGAATTTCAGAGTACAATAAACTGTTAAACACAAACGAGAGAACGTATGAATAGAATCCAAGAAATATTTTTAGAATATTAACGAAAACGTCGTAGAGAATCAGTGTAACGAAGTTTGATATCTGGAAATCTTGTATAAGATTCTGTGTGTGTGTGTGTGTGTGTGTATGACTGTCTGTGTAATATGGATTGTGTGGTTTTGTGTTTGTGTATAATTACAAGTATGTATCATGTATGTTATATGAATCATGGATCGTGGTGTATGTGTATGTGAAAATTGTACAGTATTTATTTATATATGTGTGTGTGTGTTTCTACAGCACTAGTCTACAGAACACAACGTTTCTAACTCATGTCTTGACCATCAAAGAGAAAAAAAAACCAAGTTTATATAATCGCCCAAGTAAAAACGGTGAAAAATGAGTACCTGGTGTTTCATTATTTGAGTTGTTTAATCATATCTAGACTGAAAAAAATATGAAGCTTATGACACATAGGCAGGTAATACTTGTTTAATCTTATATGAAAGATATTTTTTCCTTAATTTTTGTGTGGGATGTATTGTTCATATGATTCCTCTCTCGCATATATAATTGGTAAAGACGGAAAGCTATGATATATATATATATACAGTATATATATATACTTACACAACTTACTCGATGGATTCTGGATTCTGTATGAAATAAATACCCTCATACACATACACAAGTAAAACCATACGCCATCAGATATACACACACACATACACACACAAAACAATATAACATGTCAAGAGATACATCTTAGCAACAATATCCAACCAACAAGAAACAGAAACCTCTAGAGTCTAGACACATCATTTATACCTTTAGAAGAAAAACAAGTGTAAAAAGAAAAAAGAAAAAGTAAATCGAAGATTGAAAATCGATGACCACTATGGGAATCTCCCCCTACCGCCAGACCACAGAACGCGGCCGCTTGCCAGGGAGGGAGGGAGGGATTGATGGTCAGTTTCCAACCATGAAGTGTTGGCTCCATAGACTTAACTTGTTAGTGAGGCTTTGCTCGGAAGGTTTTGAAGATGAGTCAAGGAAACTGTGATTAGTTAACTGATTTCACCTTATCTGAATAGTTGGACGCGATTTGTAAATCATTGAATATATATATATATATATATATATATATATATATATATATATATATATATATATATATAAAATATATATATATATATATATATATATATATATATATATATATATATATATATATATATATGCAAGTAAATCACTGTAGGTGCGTGATCTAGGTATATGCTGATAACCACAAGGACTAGTCTGTACTCACCCCTGAAGATGTGAATTACACGAAAGTGCTTGGGAACTTCGTGTTTTCTTCTTTCCTTGTGGTTATCAGCATATATATATATATATATATATATATATATATATATATATATATATATATATATATATATATATATATATATATATATATATATATATATATATATATATATACTACTAGTTGAGCTCCGCAATAATAGCTAAATAATCATATGATGTAAAATAGTTTAACCACCATTTCTTAACCCAGCTAAAAGCTAGAGACCACAATCCCAGACCTCACTAATATACATACTGTAAAATGTACGTAATTATATAATTTAATGAGCGTGTATGTGTCATCAGGGGTTGTAATAATACACGCGGTGTGTTATCTGTTTATCTATTCATGGGGAATTTTCCCAGATTTGGGAAAATTTGCTTGCAATATTAAATGCAATCAATGAGTTCTTTTTCTGTTATGTTGCCTCTTTTACCTGGACGGGGTATAAAATTTTAATTGATTGAATTATAAATGATTATGAACGTGCTTATGAGTTTGAATTTATTAGTTATCCGTCAAATGAAATACACCCATACATCATGCACACATGTACACATTGGGAGGTGCACACGTATTTTATACATACAAGTGAATGCCTTTATAACCATGTACGGGAAGAGAGGCAAGTATACTAATATGAAAACAATCACAAGTACACAAAAATAGAAATGTATGCATGCACAAATACACACTCACACATACACACACACTGTACTTACATGCATGCCGGGATATACGCACGCATACATGTACCTGTAACGTACTTTACATTATACTGTATACATATATTTATTACACTCGTTAATAATGCACACTTCAACACAAACGCCCACAAACAAGACTAAAGAAATAAAGAAACAATTAACTTCATTGCTGTAAAACACTGATTTTTAAAGACAATTTAATGTCTTAAAATACTTATATAAGTTGATTGATGTTTCAGAAGGCAAGTAATTGTTATTTACAATCCAAACTTGGATTCAATTAGTAATTAATACTTAATGAAAGTGATACAAAATCACACTTAATATACCTGTACACACACACACACACACACATATATATATATATATATATATATATATATATATATATATATATATATATATATATATATATATATATATATATATATATATATATATATATATATATATGACCATCGAATTGTTTTCAGCAAATTGTTTATGAACTTTACCTGAATCATTTTGACGGGGTTCAAAATCAGTGTCACTAATATATTTTTGTCGCAGAAATTCGTAAATCAAGCGGAGTGTTTACGAACATAACACAACACCTTGATATACTTCGCCATCAAGATGTTGTATCGCGCCGTCATCATTAATTTTTTAACTGTTAATTAATCGCTTCTATAATATTGTTACGTATCGCAATTAAGATGTTGTATATGACTGTGATCATTACTAACATATTACTTACTACTCAAGAACTGCTCTGTAGTCTGGTGAAGAATACATGTTTAAAATTGGTAGTTAAAACAGACTCAATTTATCCTTAACATATCATCATTACCTGTTTCATTAATCGCGTTGTATATAAAAAGTTCTTTGGTGATACACTTAAATCTCATCAGTTGATAGTTATTTCAGTAATCCTAAAATATAGTAAAATAACAGTTAGAAACCACAAGAGCAGTAAGAAATCTTAGAGGAATTATTTATTGAGTCATTTTATTACGTAAGAATACTCTACTGAGGTATACTGAGAAACTACCCAAGAAAATTCAGTGTAACTCATAAGGATATTTGTTTGAGAGGATTGTTTTCAAGTTCATGCAAAAAGACATCATCTTAATATTTATTTATTTATCGTTACTTGATTATTTTATTCGGAAGCAGCTATTAAATATTTTTATATGTCTCTTATTGAAATTGGCTCAAATATCTATCAGGCTTTATGACGCTAATAGTTTCGTGAGGTTACGTTATCAGGCGAGTCTTCAGATACTGTTATATTAAATGGAAGTAATCCACACATGTTCTTGATACTATGTCTGTTATTTTTATCAGTGTAACATAAAACAGTTTTATGAAAAATTTCGGCGGAAAACTCAAGTGAAACGACATCATTGTGTAGTGAGATGAGTTAAATTTGATAAAGATTTCCGTGAACAGAACGAAAGGCATGCATTTATGATCTTAACAAAAAATACACAAACTGGTGATACCACGATTTCATGATTTTCCACCAGCAATTAATGAACTATGACGTAAATTACCCATAGTGAGTTTACTGATGTGGTTGACATATTGTGGCAGCATTTGTTTGGGTTATTAAAGATAATTAATAAAAACCTTGGCCGCTGAAGCTACCTCGGCACATTACAACAACATTGCACTTCATTATAAACAAATTAACCTTGTGTATCTATAACGTTACATAACACAACCAGAGTAACACTTTATTGTACACTAAATCTATTAGTGATATAAATTCAAACTGGGTCAATGTCACACACTAATTTAGGAACAAATAATGCAAATCATTTATGACTTGTTAACGGAAATACATATGAAGTATTGTTAACTGACCAGGATATACAATGTGTTTTGATAGGGAGTAAGGTAGAGTGGCGTGTGACTATAACGACCACCTGTTCTCTTCCTGTTACTCGAAAATTAGTATTTAAATTTACCAGCAAGGGACAGATAATTCTCTGAAAGTAATGGAATTTACAGAGTGAAAGTATTCCTAAGAAGCGGGTCACACTCTGAGTTACGAGAAGGAACCAAGTTTAGCCTAAATTGAGGTAAATTAGGTAAATTAATATCAAGTCTTATATGTTATATCATTAGAGTTTTTAGAGAGTAACACCAGCGTTCCTCAGTGTCTCCTCTTATCTGCTGTACACGGCTTTAGTCTTTGACCTGTTACCTTAATGTTGTTTATGAATTTTGTGCATCTATGATTAATATGATGATAACGTTATATTAAAATAAACTGCACAGTTATTTCTCAACTTGAGAGATAACTGAAGAAATCAAAATAAAGCTGACGGAGGGAGCATCAATTACACACTGCGGTGTTCTATTACACTTGTTCTTAAGTTCATCAGTATTATACATTCTCTGACAACATACGTGAAAACCTTATTAGTGCACAAGCGTATTAGTAGCCTGAATATGCGTTGATATATATATCCTATCTATACTGCCCTGTCAAGGTGTACACTGCTACTGTCTGCTACTTGGTTGGTACCAAAGCATTACATTTAGAAATAATGATATAATATAAATAAAACCGAATAATGTCTTGAGTTTAAATGGCTCTAGTTTGTGTAAACAAATAATCAAAATCATAATAAAGATATTGAGCTCCAGCTGATATTTAATATCTGGTTAAGGTTATAATGCGGTACCCAGAAATGAAGAAAACTCTAATTTTGAGGATATTAATCGATATGGGCTGTAAGAACAAGAAATATAGTCTTGGAGAATATTTAAGAATATCACATTACCGTCCTTTATATTATTTAGGATATAGAGCAAAGTGCCAGTTAAGATATTAATTGTTCGAAATATACAGTCGCCCAAATTACTTAATATCTAGATATAGTCATTGTAGTCATAGTATGCACTTTATACCATGAATATTAATTTTTTTTATGTAGCAGTATACTGTTTGGGTTTGTGTCATACAGGCAGACCTGGCAGAGAGTCATGCCTCGTGTTCATTTTAAAACGCGTGATGATTACAATATTTCAGTGTTCATTTGTAGTCAGTGATTGGATTGAAATACCTTTAACTAAGATCTCAGTGAAGTATATATCACCAGCTACTGAGGCTACTGCTAGTGCACTGACAACTCCATCTCCTGTCACTATAGCATATACACGGTACATAATTTTGAGATTTATATAAGTAACCATAAAACTGATAATTAATTGCTCATCATCTTCCTATAGAGACTAAATTGTATTTATCATACTTTATACATACAGGAAAAGTCCCTTAAAACATAAGTAAAAAACATAATGATTTAAGGGAGACACAAAACTGAGTTTCTTGGTAAAAAAAATAAATCAACTGACGTTTAACGATTACAATAAAAATAAGTCGATTACTGCAAAGAAATAATCATGCAAATAGAACTTAAAAGTCATGTGTAATAACTAAGATACAGTACAGTAACGTTACCAAGCATAATAAGTTGAAATAAGAAATAATAGCTAATAATTTCTCTTGATATATAATTAGTCACCAATAAAACCAAAGTACGCAATGAAGATATACAATAACAATAACAATTACTTGCAAAATCTTATTACGAATAATACATAATAAGTCATTCAGTCGTACAAGTGACAATAAAGAAAATGTCTTAATAAATTCCCCAAAACTCACACTATATCACAATTAAAACACCAGTCACTATACAGTCACTATAAAATCACAACATCATAAAATAAAGAACCCCAAAACATGTACAAATTCACAATATTTGGATTAAATCGCAATACGAAGACTAAATTACGGATGAATTAACAAAAACGACATCTAGACACAACACGAAATTACGCACAGATGAAATATAAGGAAAGTAAATCGTTACTTAAGGACTATGAGACAATAAGACTTAACTAAGGAAAGATATAAGGAATTGATCGCTACTGAAGCCTTTGATTTAGCACACTGAGATAGATAGATAGATAGATAGATAGATAGATAGATAGATAGATAGAGTTAAGGAAAGAAAGGGAGAATTAAGGAGAGAGAAAGAGAAAGAAAAAGAGGGAAAGGAATGTAGAGCACAATGTAAAAAAAGAAAGGGGAAAATGAGGAATCCTAATAAAAATACAAAAACATCATAAAGGAAGTAAAACAGAATGCGATAAAAAGGAGAAAATAATAATAATAATAATAATGTTGATAATGTTGATAATGATAATAATAAATTTCATTATTGTTATTCTCAATTCTATTATTATTTATATTAATATCATTATTATTGGTAACACTGCAAAACTTGGGAAAAGTCGAACCCTCTGCGTGACGTCATCTTTGTAAAATAAGGAGACCTTGACATAAAATATTTTATATTAATTTCATATATATTTATTAATTTATTAAGAAATATATGACAAATTACCAGTGTTGGACTTCGTGTTTTTGTCTTGGAGAGTTATTTTAGTCTTAGAAATGAAACTTTCAAAAATTACTTATGGTGTGTCATTTTGAAGATAAATTTACACAAACGTGACACATTATGTACCGAGTAACATATTCTCCATTACAAGTATTTTAATTGCATGATTCGAGGGACATATTCATTGAAATGGAGGAAATTAATATGTCATTTTTCTTTAGAATTCGATTAAATTTCCTGTGCACGGCTCGGTTAAAATATAAATATATGAATATTTAAATAAAAAATGATATATTCATTTTCCAAACTGAATCTATGTTTTCATTGAGTATGCATAGGAAGTTAAACTCTTCTGCATTTTAATTATCTCAAGCTAAGCTCTTAATATAGGCCCGTCTTAAGTTCCTAACTCTTGACTTAGAGTTGCCATAGATATTACTGGCAATAATAACAATGTTGCTCGCATCAGCCGCCTCAGATACAGTGCAGAGTAACTTTCATTTATGTGATTCACGTCAACTGGGAATTAAGTATAGTTTTGAAAAAAAATTAAACGAGCCTAATATGTGTGTGTGTGTGTGTGTGTGTGTGTGTGTGTGTGTGTGTGTGTGTGTGTGTGTGTGTGTGTGTGTGTGTGTGTGTGTGTGTGTCGCTAAATATAAGTAATTGCAGAATAATAATAATATATCGTATGTTTCCGAAAATTCCAACTTATCTGCAGGACGATTGTCAACACAAACCTCCTAACAAGTCAAAATGAATAGCATAATCGACAATCCAATTTTATATAGGTGTGGTTTAGTGGTTATGGTGGTAACTATTGTCTAAAGTAAAACAGAACAAACTCTCCAAAATATAAACTTATTCCCCATAAAACTCCTATTTAGTGTGGCATTTATGTTTTATAAGTATCTTTTCACCGATACTTGTTTTCTTAGGAATAATAACCAAAATATCTCGATTTCCAGAGAATTGGTGGCACTGTACATTAGAATCTTTCTCTATATGCAGTTAGCTTTACACGCCTTTATACTTAGAGATCCTTAACACAGCCTTCCCATCTCCTCTCTAAATGCCATTCTTTAAAACTTTCTATTAACATCCATCTATTCCAAATATATAAATAGTTTAGTAAGTTCCATCCTCCAGTTTAGAAACCACTCCCTCTATACTGTATTTTCATTTTGATATCCTTCTTACACTGTTTGTTCACTCGTACTCATCATTTACACACACACACACACACACACACACACACAGAAGTAACACCATCTCCATCATATTAGTTTACCTAGTCCACTCTGCTTGTGCCATCGTATTAAACTTCTAACACGTGGCTTGTCAACACAAGACCCCTTTCTTTATTTACAGAGACGCTGATAAGGGGAGGGGACATTAGATCTCTCTCCCCTTCTCTTTTTCTGTCTCTGTGTCTCTCTTTCTCTGTTTTGTTTCTCTCTTTCTTTTACTTCATCTATTCACTCATTCCTACATCTGTCCTGTCACACGCAAATTTAATGAGTGGAAGAGGTTTCCATAGGGAGGTGCCTACTTCCTACTCTTCCCTTAGTAGAATCTCTTCACGGTTACGTATATTTCTAATCGAATTTCATCAACCACTATATCTAGGCCTAAGTACATACTGTACACACTGGTTGGACATTTCTTTGCTTCTACATTATCGTTATTCTTTTTCTTTCAGAATTTCTCGTGTAAGCATATCTGATCACCACATCCGCCTCCCTGTTATCCCCTCTCTTAGTATGTTTTCTAACGTGTGTGAACTGTGTTACTATACTATAAAACTTACCCCTTGCCCTAAATTAAATTGTATCTCGTTCTGATTTTAATTACATCCGCATGACGTTACATTCACACCCAGCAGGTAATTTAATTCATTCTTGGCATCATAGTTATTTACAATACGTATATTCACACATCTTACCTTGGAACATAACATTCATTCCCAGCCTCTTACCCAGCACCTACCTCAGACCTCACCTACACTACTATACACAACATTGTACTTAATGGTAGGCTTTAAATTTTCCTCTTTACTAAAAATTTATGTTCATTTAATGTGATAAAATTTCATCACTTTAAATTGTATGGTAGTGGTTAAATAATACTGAATTATTGTAGTTGTTTAGTAGAGCTGCGTCATCCTCGGGTTTACTACATACTGCAATCTGCATGAGAACACGTGTGTGGACGATATTTTTCTCTAAAGTTTCAATTATTGAGGTCGAGTGTATATATATCATCGAAGGTAAAACAAATTCCATCTTTTCTTATCACCATAAGTTCCTCAAATGTGGTTCCTCTTTTCCAACATACAAACTCTTGACAGTAGACAACCATTTCAACCAATCCTTCCATCTTTTATACACATTATATGTTTCAGTGACCCGTTCTCTTCCCGTCACTATTTACCACAATTTAGTGTTGAAATACTTCTCCAAGAAATCCATTTACATTCTTTAAAATATACACTGAAATTTATACCCACTCGATTATATTGTAAACTATTGTATTTGTAGTTTCCCTTCATGAACTTTTTTTTTGGCATTCTTACTACAGCAATGCATTATATATTCCATATTTTTTGGTCATTGCCCTCTTCTCTCCCTTATTACTTAATGCTGTATACTTCCCTTTCACTCCCCTCACCCTCATCACACATATCCCTGCCAATACTCTCACAATTATGTTGCTAATCAAAATTTCCCCCACGTCTAATTCACTCCTGGATATTATTATATATTTATAAATTAATCAAGTATGTCTTCATATTAGTGTAGATCAGCCATCACCACCTGATATAAGACAGTTACTCCTAATTACATCTTTCTTCGTCCCTCATATCATTTCCTCTATGTTATTTAACACTCTGTTAATTCATTGTGTTATGCCTTAGTTGTTTGAGGATACATCATTTAGAGCTTCCCCCTCTCCAGTATACACTAATTATTTCTATGGTTTAGTAAACTTGTGCCTAATCATTATATTGAACACCATCCTCAATCAACAGTTGATAATGTAAACATGTTATTCAAAGAGACACACCAACATAGTCTTCGTACACAGACTTTATTGGGATGTGGGGCTTCACCAATATGTGGAACAATACTAATCAATAAGCTGATTGTTATGTCAAGTTCCATATAACCTCTAGGAAGCTTATGGGTGTTTAGAGAGAGAGAGAGAGAGAGAGAGAGAGAGAGAGAGAGAGAGAGAGAGAGAGAGATGACATAGGTGGTAAAACTCGATGAAAAGGAGAGGAATAGAGGAAGGGCGGAAGGTAGTTGTGGTGGTGCTGGACACGTGACGGGTTGACAGATGTCTTGTCGTGTCCCGAGGCAAAACTAATTTCACGTTTCCTTCAGGGCTTCGTCTCGACGGACGGAAACTGGTTGACAAATCGATTGGACACATTTCCCTACTCTTGGTCTCTTTGAAAGATTCTTCACTATTTAAAGGTTTCATTTATAGATATCAAATAGAACCTAATGTAATGTCTCTATCAAGTATCACCTTAACATTAGGAATACAATTAATAAATCCCAAACCTCTAACGAAACCCTAAATGGGATAATAACATCATTTTCTGCTAATTTGGGAAGGAAAAAGGGCAGCTGTGACGATTCCTTTATTAGCTCCATGGCCACACGAGTCCAGAGGTGAAACCCTAACAAGCAGGTGAAACTAATAACTTGTACAAAACGCCAATTAATGGTAATTACTGAGACAAAAGCCAGGAGAGGATGTAGTCAACTCGGCTGTTGCTGCTGCTGTTGTTGTTGCTTATTGGCACGCTCCACTTTCATCCTGTTTTATACATGTTGTGACCTGAAGGGATAGGCCACCAGTCTCTTTAATTAACACAACCAGATACGAACCACAATATGAAATCGACTCACTTTTTAAGCTTAGCTAAATTTGGGGTATTTTTTTTTTTAAGGAGCTGTAATACCTGATAATTCAAGAAACCCAAGTAATGAAATTATGGTAAATTGACGTCAATGATAAGTGTAATCAAGTCAAAGTGGTGTGAGGAAGGGAAGAGAATGAGGAGGAGGAGGAGGAGGAAGAAGAGGAGGAAGAGAAAGAGGAACCTTATTAATAAACACATTAATAATTACTGAGGAAAACACAGATAATTATCATCTCTCATTATAAATCATGTTAGAGTACATTAGAAAACAAGTTGCTCCAGATGGTATGTGACCTTTGGCATGAATTATTACCTCCATCAATGTCATTTTCTTAAGTTTTATAAAGCCGTTTCCTACTTTCGTGTCGTAGATCCCAGCTTATTGTTGTCAGCACTTAGTCTGATAAAGTTATTTGTTAAAAGTCAATGAAGTTCTGTAATATATTTATGCTCTGATATTTTGTTAACTTATGGTCATATACATTGTTATATTGTTATTCTTTCTCCATAAAAATAATCTGCAATTCTCAAATAACCTGTTTTACGATACACTGTGTTATTCTCACTGGTATCAAAACTGATATTTGATGTTGTAAACTTGTTTGAGTGTGTAAATGATGTTTTGATTGGTTTGAGAGAGGAGTGACTGGAGCTTTGATTGTCTCCTGTCTCATGACTGACGTGTTGTGCTTTTTTTTTTGTAGTCCTTAGTTCGCATCGTTGTTTATATTCCTACTTTACTTTATTCCCAATGCATTGATTTTTATTTTTGTTCATTTGATCTTTTTATTACGCATCAATTTCTTTGCTTCCTTGTATACTTTCCTATTGTTGATCGATATGTAATTGATTTATGTTTATTACGAAACATTTACAACAAACTTATAATCTAATGGATAAAGGACATTCTAGACCTCGTACTTGCTTTTAGAACTATATAGTTTTATTTATATATTATATATGGCTTGTGAGATATGTTACCGACTTCCATTATTATAGTGACTGAGTGTAGCCAACAGAGACCCTGAATAGTGACAATTGAAATAGCTTTAAAGTTACTATTAATATGACGTTTTATAATCATATCGGAGAAGAAAATTAGTTTGACCTAAATATGTTCTTAGTGTATCTGTTAACAAATTTAAGGACGGGGATAAATGGTTGGATCTATTTGAACACCAAGGACAAAAAATAGTATGAACCTTAGGAATCAAAATGTAGTATGATTTTTAATGACAATAGTGTAATATGAACTTTAAATACAAAATATGAAATAAAAAAGCAAAGTATATGGTATATGAATTTACTATATAAGACTGAGAGACATGACCAACATCCACATATGAAGCAACTGCCAATAATTAATTCGACTTTCTCACTTCCTTAAAACGACATACTGTAAATAGCGATGCAGAAAGTAAGTTATACCTTACGCTATGAATCTGTTTGAAATTAAATCTATATTTTCCTCGAATAAAGTCGACGTTACCTAACTTGGAAGAATAAACTTGATAACACTGAGGTGGATTGAGTATTAGTAGTATGAATGTGGAAACAATTTCGAATAGATGCAGCTTAATCTTGCTATTTTTTTCTCGATATTTGAGATAATTTAGAGCATCGTAAAAGGAATAGATAAAAGCTATAATACTAGTTAACTGTTGTAAAAAGACTATACTAAGTCTGATGGTTATTCGAAAGTCCTATACTAAAAACATGCAGTAATACATATCTTAGAGGGACATACATTACTACTCACAGCATCATAGGCAATAATTTTGTGTGCCAGAGATTACTTTAGCCCAGAATTACGGATCAGTCTTGTTAGTACTTGTTTCTTAACATCGATAAGAACGAAGGCATAAAGACAGATTTTGAAATATTATTTGTGTTGACATTTGTAAAAAAAAAAAAATTACTGAAAGAATGAATTCAGCCTTGGAAGAAAATGAATTTGTTATGTTTGTTAACTTCCCACCAAAGAATAAACTCATCAGCCACGTTAGCAGAAGAGTGAATTATGTGTTTATGAATTATAGTGATAACAGCACCAATTATTTTACCTGTAATTCATCAATGGCGACGTCTCTGGCTGCAGTAAATAAGACAACTTGTTATCTAATGTGGTACTGATATTTTGGACCTCAAAAGATGAACTGAATATCACATATCACATAAGTTTCATGAATATCATTTCGTTTTCAGGCCTCCTACACTGTCATATGAATCATTTGGTTTTAATATATCTGTATCAGTAGTTATCAACTGACTCAAAGCCGCATAAAATCACTGAAATTAGCAAGTTCATAAGACTGTCACTAGGGTAAGCCAGTTTTCAATTTGATTGTCAGGGTGAAGTCAGGGGGCGCCATGGACTTGACGTCTCATGGTTATCAAGTTTTCAGACTGTACCCATTAAATATGACACAGTTCCAGCGGGGTCCTGCCACTTCTCCCGGATATAAACCACAGTGCACTTTTCAGACAGTATACGACGGATATATACATTTTTTTCATAAATTGTCTTTGGCCAGTAACTTGAGACATTGATGTGACTGCACGGGGGTATAGTTTCATGCGATATTTTATATTTTTTTACCATGACCTGAGGGATGGGGGTGGGCGGCGAAGGTCATATATAATGATAGTAGTCTTAATAATATCGACGTCATTCTTTTGTTATTAAGAATATATCACACTATGAAACTTTCACACTATGGGTCTTCATTACCTTAAGTTGACTGCTGGCAAGTGACTCAAGAGGCCTTTATTGTATCACTGACAGAAACGGTTATTTTACTGAGTTAAGATTCTCACATGTCCTAACATTAAATATTCTTCGCGATAGTTGTTATAAGAACATAAGGTAACTGGCTCACTCATTAATCAGACCATGAGATCTAGATAATGTCCAAATTTCACTGAGACTATATTGTTACTATAAGGGCTTCGTTATCACTCAAATTCAAGAACAAAACTTACGAATTTAGGAAAATCTGGACCGTAGTCCCTCCACATATGGTAAAAGTATCAGGATTGCAAGACGTTTAGGAATTATCTACTTGTCTAAAAGGAATTGCAAAGTTGAACTATGAAACGCTGTACAAAACACAACTTACACAGCCAAATTGAAGATATGATATAGTTCCGGAAGATTTAGCATGACATTAGATTAAGCAATAACTTATAAAGATCAACCTTGTCCTCATCGCCTGAAAAGTGCACACACACACACACACACACACACACACACACACACACACACACACACACACACACACACACACTAAACCTCAGCAAAATTGTGTTAATGTTCTCTTAATTATTCTCTAACTTAATATAAAACCTTACAAAAGAAACTACACACAAGTACTCAGTAAGCAAAAGATAACAATGACCCCTTACTAACACTTCCAGAGAAAATAATGTATCCCTCTCAATTTTTTACTAACAAAGAATACATATTTAAAGACCTTAGTTATTGAAGTGCAGTAATACCTTATAATACAGTGAAAATATAGATGATACTAACCAAGAATTACATGTGTAAAGACCTTAGTTATTGAAGTGCAGTAATACCTTATAATACAGTGAAAATATAGATGATACTAACCAAGAATTACATGTGTAAAGACCTTAGTTGTTAAGCCGGAGTAATAACATATTACACCACCAACAACATCCCAAGTTAGTGATGACTGGGTACTGATGCAACGTTAAGATCAGTTAAGTTTTATCTGACCGACAAAGATTTAAAATACAAATGGATAGATGATGGTTAAGAGTTTATCAAATGTTGTGAAGAAAAATGAGGAGAGAATTTGAATAAAACCAATTGTAAGGAAATAATAATAAGATAAAAAGGAAGATAAAACAAAATTAGAAAAATAAAACATGGTAAAGGAAAAGAGAAGATGAATAAAACAGGAGAGGGAGGAAAATTAGAATAAGAAAAGGAGGAAAAAGAGGAAAAGAAGAATAGCAATCCTAGGATGGGATAATTATTCAAAGAGACAGTGATTCATGTCAACAAGAAGTCAGGAACAACGTCAAAGGAATCAATTATGAGTTAATTAAAAGAGTCAACAATGAGCCAGTTAATTCAGGAAGTTATTTAATTGAAATGTTTAATATGGCATCGACTTATTCCGTAAATATCTAAGTTCTTCATAATAGGATAACTAATTGTTAATAATTGTTTAACAGTTAGTGATATGCCTTCAGCTGAAACTTTACTAATACTAAACAAAAATCGCCTGTTAACATATTATATATAATGCAAATTAGTCGAAATACTGATTATGGATTATAAACTGATCGTAATACGTTTAGTGAATTCATTATTAAAATACAGAGAGCGATTTTTATAAATTGTAATATAATGAGAAGTTTCTGGTTTAATAAATGCAAATTTTGGTGTCATGACTGGATGGATGACCCAATGTTAGAATAAAGTTTTATGACACTGGGACGAACTAATGCGAGGTTGTTTCCAGTCTTCAGCACTGCTTAGATAAGACATTGTTATGTTTTGGATCCTTACGACACTGAATAAAGGCTCAATCGTAAATTATGGCGACTTATATTATATTTGCTTCTGATGGGATTTTCCAACTCAGTTTTCAAACTGGCTCATACATGTCGTGACAAGTTTATCTAAATAAATGCCAATATATATATATATATATATATATATATATATATATATATATATATATATATATATATATATATATATATATATATATATATATATCTTCTTTACTTTATTCAAGACATCTTCAGAGTTGCCTCTGAAGATGTCTTGAATAAAACGAAAGCAACGTGTGATTTTATCAAGATTTATCTATCCACGTCTTCATTGTGGATCTACATGATATATATATATATATATATATATATATATATATATATATATATATATATATATATATATATATATATATATATATACATACATATATTCAAACTTAACATGAGTCAGGCCATATTTCCTAGTTAGCAGTTCATCTGTTAGTTATGTTGTCATGGTAACATGCAAACTTAGATATTTAACCAAAATGTGATTGTTTGCTTTCGGGTGTATCAACGTATTCAGCAGGTAATAATTTAAGGGTTTATGTTATTACTTCATTAGTAAGAAATTGAGAAGTCACCTTCACCTCCCTACTAAAAACAAAGTTTGGTCTCAGTGTGAGAAGATGTTTGGGGATATCCAGGATGTGACAGGCTTACGAAAGGAAGTTGTTAACAATTTCAAACTGATGTAAGTCTACCTTGACATATAATGTCATGGAGCAGGAGAAAATTGAGGTACCTCGCATATTGCCGAGGTATATAACTTTACCAGGTTGCATGACCAGGTTTCTAAACCCATCTTTAACAACAGCATCCATCATTTTGGCAGCTGCACGTATATATATATATATATATATATATATATATATATATATATATATATATATATATATATATATATATATATATATATATATATATATATGTATATATATATGTGTGTGTGTGTGAGTGTGTTGTTTTCTTTTGCATCTTAGCTGTCGTCAAAAAAGGGGCTATGAATATATACGACGGTAATATTACATTGCACCTCTGGGAGCAACAAAGCTTCAGTTAGCTTAATACTTTCTTCTTAGAATTGGATCCTGTTGATGTTGAAATTCAGGAGTCATAAATTCTGGTAGTTCGACCTCTTTAAGCAAGTATGCAATAATCCAGCACTATTTTCCTCAATACAAAGTATAAGTGTGCAATGAAAACTTATGTTCATATTGTACCTTAGTTCAGATATTTGGACTATTTCCCGTTGATTCCATGAAAATCAAATGTAAATGTTTATCTCAAATTAAATAAAAAGATCGTGTGACCTTATCTCTGACGTTTCTGAAGACTCACGGTCCTTATGTCAAACTTAAGGAAGTTCAAAGGAATCTCCGTGATAATGAATCTTTGGTCAACTGTGTGCTTCAATTTCAGTCATTCAAATGTCAATTTAAAAATTAATCTTGAAAATAATTGAGAGTTCATCTACCACGTCTATTCCCAATATGTTACATTAGGCTGTGAACATACAATAAAATATAGCGTCCTCTTGAGATCAAACGAGTAACTATAGATGTAGAAACTCACTAACGTTAAATGAATGATGGCAGGTTTTGTTTCGACTTGAGAGAGATACTGTTGAGTTAGTAAGAACATATTTATCTCGAGAAAGAGTAATTGAAATCCTCAGGTAGTTGTTTCGTTAATTACGGTTCACTTTGAAGACCAGGAGGTGGATTACTATAAAAGTTGACTTCATAAGCAGCCTTTAAGATCTCAAGCCTTGGCGTCTCATTATTAATATATCACCTTTAGAATAAATGGATTTGTAACAGAATCTGATAATACGTAGGAGATAAGATCAATTAGATTTATTTAAATTTATTTGTTAATTTGCGATTTTTTTCTTTATAAACGTTCATTATCTTTCTATGTGTCATCTTCCTACACACTACACACCTATATGTAAAAAAAATCGATTTATCCCTCAACATACAATAGCTAATATAAGATCTATAACTTAAAGCTTCAGTGTATTGTAAATTATAAAAAAAATTCTCAAGTTTATTCTTTTATACAGTGACGTCATTCTATTATCTTGTATATATTGCGTGGAAAAACTAAATCCTCGGATTTTCTCCCTGATGACTTTTCGGGTATTAAGTAACCTGGGTGTATTAATATCAATCTTACTCGGCCCCTTTCACAAAAAGATATTTTATTCTAACGTCAAGAATGTGAAAAAGTAAAACAGGAAACGTACATATTTTCAATTATGTATTTCCCCATACTGTTTTGATGCTGTGAGATACAGTTAACCTGAAAAGTCTGAAGATGACAAAAAGGGAAAGAAATAAGAAAACTCTGGTTGAATATTGTTGTTCATTTATTATCAAGTATGTGTTGCTTGTACACCCTGTATGAGTTTATGACTGAGTCGTTAAGATTGAAGTATGTGATGTTTGGCAACTAGTATAAAAAGGACATTTTTATGTTGAACTCTTGGGTTAAAATTGAAGTTGTGGTGAGTCAGTTGTTGTCCAATGTCTTTATGATTATTTGTTATATTTAGAGAACATTTGATGGTTATTTTGTTATACATATAAAATATTCTTTATCTGAGGAGAGTAAAAAAAAAGTTTCTTCTTCATTAATAGTGACGGAGTTGCTCTCTTGTAGTTTAGATACAGTAAGGGGTACACATACAAATGGTAATGGTAATGATAAATTATAGGTCAAGGTTACAGCTCGGGGTCAAATATATTAAGCATTAATGGATAAAAATGTGTGAGCTTCAGTTTTCATTATATTTTGCAGGTGGGGAAACTACTTCCTGAAAGCTTGGGTTAAAAGGCAAGGTCATTTATTAGGTTTCAAAGCTAGGCAGAAGTCTGAGTCTCTGTATGTTTGAGGAAAAGTCGAATAAATATACTTCGCCTCCACAGGGTGCCACATTAAGAAACACACACACACACACACACACACACACACACACACACACACACACACCTCATGAATTAACCGATAGACAACATGTTTTATCAGTCACACTCTGATATCTAGGATGAACCAAATACGATAAAAAAACGATGAAGAAAATTTCGCCTACTCAAGAAGAGAGCCTCTCGCAGTCCGACCACCCAGTCTGATAAAGCCTTTTCATGGATGCAAACGAACAATCCAAATGTCATTAAGTAGAGTACACACACACCAGTAAAAACCTAACAAATGAACTTTAATATAGACATAATCCAAACACTTTACTCAGACTGCAGGTTGAAAAAAAAAGGGACACCATGTTTGCATCCAGAAGTTCAATTTAAAAGTTTATATGTACTCATATAATAAAGTTTCCCGGTGGGAGAAAAATGCATTGGTACTTAACCCCGCATTCGAATAATTGAAAACAAAATGAAGCACCCTCCACCGGCATCAAAAATCGAAACAGTGATAACTATTGTCCATAATAAATGCTGGGCTTGGAGGGGGCCCGGCCGCTGTTTTTCCTGGTAGCGTGTTGACAGACCCGCCCAGAGGGATATGGACGCCGGCACGAGAGGCACTGCACGCAAACAAACCTGCAAATATTTGCTTCCGGGTCGGCAAACAAGGAGGATAGCCCAAGCTGCGAAACCCACCGAAACTTGCTTGTAAAAGCAGAGGAGGGAGGGGAGGGAGAGAGAGGGAGGGAGGGAGGGAAGGATGGAGGAAAGGGCAGAGGGAGGGAGGGAGGGAGGGAGGGAGAAGAGGGTCCGGTTCGACCCCGTGAAAAAGGAGGTGTTGAGATTAATTGGTTGTTCCGGAGTGCTAATTGCCATCCTGAGACTACTAGGGGCGAGCTGGGCCAAGAGGCTAACAGGTGGTGGGAGAGAGAGGGTGAGAGAGTGTTGGCCAAGAGAGAGAGAGAGAGAGAGAAAGAGGGAGAGAGAGCACTGGCCGCTGGTGTGGAAAACAGAAAGTCTGAGAAAAAATATTGCCCAAGGATGAGAGAGAGAGAGAGAGAGAGAGAGAGTGTGTGTCGTCCAAGAATGAGAGAGAGTTAGAGTGATAGTCGGTCAAGAGTGAGAGTTAGAGAGAATGTGAGAGTGCAGTGCTGGCCATGGTTGAGAGAGAGAGAGAGAGAGAGAGAGAGAGAGAGAGAGAGAGAGAGAGAGAGAGATCATCATTACCGGGTGGAGAGAAACGGTATAAAAAGATAAATATCATGAGGAAGAAAGGAGAAGTGTTGAGAGAAGGGTAAGGAAAAGGAGATAAGAGAGAAAAAAGTAAAGATGAGTAGAGGTAAGCGAGAATAGAAGTCTAAAGAAGAAGCAGAGAGAGAGAGAGAGAGAGAGAGAGAGAGGAATCAGTGAAACAATCAGAGTCTCAGTATGTCTGTCTGTCTGTCTGTTTGTCTCTGTCTGTCTGTCTGTCTGTATGTATGTCTGCTGGATGAAGGTAAAAATGAGGTAGAAAAACGAATAATGGATAATGAAGGAAGAAGCCAAATTCGTAGTTGGAAAAAAAGGTATTAGAAGCTTAACGCACAAAAAAAGAAAAAATCTCTCTACCTTTCCTGGTCTTTGGGGGTTAAGTCACTGCTCTCACACGCTGGGCACCCGGGATCGATAGTGTCCCGTGCTTCTAAGAGTGTGAAGTTACTCTGGTTAGTTGTCTCACTGTAACGACGGTGATCTTGTACTTGTATGGTATTGCTGGACGAATAATCAAGGTTACATCCATAGCAAAACCCACGTGAGTGCTGGTAACACGTGTGCTCAGTGGCTCATGATTGACCTTCCATTACCGACCACCTAAACTTAGACATGTCAACCTGTTCAAGCTTAATTTTTTCCATTTAACCTAATTATAATCTAACCTATCGTATCTGAACTGTCTATCAATTATTATATATTACTTAAACATCTTAAAGCCGACATGTTTTGTCAAACCTAACCTAAGGTAACTTAAGCTAGCCGAGCTGCACCAAGTTGTGGGAGGGACATTAGCAAACGTCATGGTGAGCCAGGACCAATCAACGAGCATCATGGCCACATAAGCATGGATTTTCCTTTTTTTTCAGCCTCGCGGAATTATTAACTCCTACTCATCTAGGTTGATGCCTGTACTTAGCGCGAGGTTATGTCACCCGTCCATCAATTTAGTCTTAGTGATGTTTGTATGTATGGAAAAGCCTTCAAAGGGGCTTTAGGAATATGTGAATGATTCTTTTATTTAATATATATATATATATATATATATATATATATATATATATATATATATATATATATATATATATATATATATATATATATATATATATATATATATATGTATATATATATAATTCTAAGTTTCTAGGTTGGTGTGATACGGTAATATATATCGTATGAAGATTCTACTTGAAAGAATTGCAAAAAATATCTTTTTCCTTTTTTACACAATTACATACTGGAATTGAATAAAAGATGTTAGCAGATTAAAACCGGAAATTGGTTCTGGCCAGCTTTATGCAGCTAAATGTTCGCCACCCCAGACTAGTTAGAGCAAAACTTAGACACTTTTACTATCCCGTTTTTAACTGTTGCAGAAAAATTTGTATTTTTGTCTATTTTTCACTGTTAGTCGTTTTTGCAACATTTAATGGCGCAAGGAAAATAACGGGGAAAGTGAAGAGCAAATGTGCATGAAAAGTTTGAAAACTCATTCAGAATGTAATTATGTTCCGTCGGTAAAAATGTACTGTCCAAGTATCAAATTCAGGCTGATAGGAGGTTGATTATTAAGCGTTTTAGAGCTTAAGCTGCGAACATCCCTAGTGACTAACAGTGGGCAGTGTGCGGAATTTTATGGGGCCGATAATGAGCTGAATCAAAATCCAGCGATAATGTCAGCGGGATAATGCATCATGCCAATCAATAAATCCCAGTGTTCAAACGTCCAAAGGCGAAGCTCCTCTCCCCTTCCACTCTCACTTGTAGCATTACGGTGTTAGATAGAGACAAATACGTTCAATTATAATAACTTCAAAGACGATACTTTTCCTTCATCTTCACGTGATACAGACTGCTACTTGCATAAACACACGTTCAAGCAATCACTTCAAAGTTAATTATTTTTCCCACAGTTTGATGTGATGTACTAACGTGTTATATTCATCTTATATATTCAAGGAATCATTTTAAATGCTATGGCCATTCCCAGTGATTTCATCGTGATATACAATACTACTAAGGTAATATATTGTAGTTAAATCCCAGTGAAGTATGTGTTGTGTTTGATAGTGCTGTAGTAAAGATATAAGATAAATAAATCTTCCAGGGCATTGCGTTCATCCACTTTAATCTGCTTTAATAAAAATTTTGTTCATTTCAAGCAAAGTAAAGACTCTTGGTTTATAGGTGTTAAACCTTTACTTAAGACTTTTAGATAATAAACCAATGTTAAAATAAACTGAATAATATTACCTTTATTTTCTCTGTGTTTTTTCTTCTAATGCAATACTTTTAGAATTTCCGAGTTGGTCACTGATGGAGGTATTTATCATCGTGTCAGGTTGGAGAGTTGATGTGTTAGGGGGGGGAGGGAGGGGCAGGCAGGGATGGTACGTGTGTCTGGGAGGGAGGAAAGAAGGTTAGTGTTTGGGAGGAGGAGGAGGAGAGACGGCGCTCGTGTGTGTGGGTGTGTGTGTGTGTGGGGGGGATGGGGGTAGGAGGCGCAAAAGAAGCTGTGTATGGTAATAGGGATGGTGGTCTTTGAAGGAGGAGAGATGATAGTTATAATAATACTTAAAAGTTTGTTAAAAGAACCATACAGTCAAAAGACCTGAATGTACATAATAAATAGAGATGATAGATATGATAAAAATTACATAACAAGGGGGCGGGGTCACTTGATTGATAAATTACATCCAAATGACGCAATTGGTACATTATTAATATTATGTGTGTGCGTGTGTGTATATGTGTGTTTGTTCGTGTGTGTTTGTGTTTGTGTGTATGTGAGATATACAGTAGTTTATATGGATGGTATAAGGAGTAGAGTGGTAGGCGTGGGAGACGGGATGGTAGGCGTGGGAGACGGGATGGTAGGCGTGGGAGACGGGATGGTAGGCGTGGGAGGGATGGTAGGCGTGGGACAGGATGGGCGTGGGAGACAGGATGGTAGGCGTGGGAGACGGGATGGATGGATAGGCGTGGGGAGACGGGATGGTAGGCGTGGGAGACAGGATGGTAGGCGTAGGCGTGGGAGACGGGATGGTAGGCGTGGGAGACAGGATGGTAGGCGTGGGAGACAGGATGGTGGGAGACGGGATGGTAGGCGTGGGAACAGGATGGTAGGCAGGGTGGTATGCGTGGGAGACAGGATGGTAGGCGGGAGACAGGATGGTAGGCGTGGGAGACCCGGATGGTAGGCGTGGGAGACGGGATGGTAGGCGTGGGAGACGGGATGGTAGGCGTGGGAGACAGGATGGTAGGCGTAGGAATTCCTTTATTTATGTTTAAGTAATTTTCGAATCTTCAGTCAATTTCCTCCTCAGAATCAAAACACTAAACCTCACTGACATAAATTAACTTATTGCTTTCGTTTTAAGTACAAAAATAATGCAGTTGTCATGTTTATTAAGTAGATACCTATATAAAATAAATGTCTTATGAAATACTGAGGTAAAACTTATTTATGAAATTGTGTTGATGATTTTTTTTTTGAGGGCGTTTGTATCTGCCCAGATTTTGAGCTTTGACATTACACATTAACCCTCAGAAAATAAAATGAGATTGTTTGATTATTTTGACCGTGTGGCGGTGATTAGAGCCTCGTCTTTGTTTCCTATTAGATTATCGTCTATATTAGTTTACCGTAATATTTTCTGCAAATTTAAATTGGAAAAATAATCCCCTAAAAAACGTATGGAACAGATTTGATTATATCCGAGTGAATTAGGTTCATTTTCTCATCATCTTTCGTTTACTAAACAACTAAATTATTGTTGCCAGCGCTGGCAACATTGGCGAAGTGGGCGTGTGAGTTCCGCAGAGTTGGTAGCGCTGGAATTAAAGTGAGAACACGATATATTTTTGTCTTGCATATCTGAGTTGTGTTGTTGTTGTTGTTATTGTATTATATTATGTTAATCAAACTATTGCAGATGTTCGTACCATAATCATTATAAATGATAAGGGTCCTTAGCCTGGTCAAAACGCAGAAACAAAATATCAGAATTTGCAGACCTCTTTATGTGTACATGTGATCACAGGTGTAAAGTTTAGGTATGAACACACACGGACAGTTCATGCAGCGTCTTATAAAACACACGCACTAGTTTAACACACACAGACACACACACACACACACACACACACATACACACTTATATATATATATATATATATATATATATATATATATATATATATATATATATATATATATATATATATATCATGTAGATCCACAATGAAAACGTGGATAAGATAAATTTGATAAAATCACACGGGAAAAGGGAAACAACGGAGCACCTTAGCTTTCGTCTTTATTCAAGACATCTTCAGAGGCAACTGAAGATGTCTTGAATAAAGACGAAAGCTAAGGTGCTCCTTGTTTTTATCATATATATATATATATATATATATATATATATATATATATATATATATATATATATATATATATATATATATATATGTAAAATATTATATGAGTGATGGAAATCACCAACAACTCGTGCATGTCAATTCCTACTTAGAATACCATATAGTTCCTTTTTCCACTACAATGGTGTAGTTCTTTTCTTTATTTGGTTTTCACCCTACTGTTGAATGTTGTCGGAAAAAGAGTATATTGTGAGCACGACTAACAACTTTTAACAAAAGTGTGTAATTTATTCTACAGTGTCTGTGATAGATTTATACCTTTCATTACACCCTATAGCTCAAGTTTATTTCCTATCCTTGTTCGGGGGAAAAAGAAAAAGAGGTCAAACTCACGGTGACCCTTCGGAAATGGCAGGGAAATAGAGCAGGTGGTTTATTGTGTGTGCGGGTTTGTGGGCTTCTAGCGAGGGAAAGCAAATTATGGAAATCCTGTTATCCCATCAATATCGATGGGTTTTATGAGTTTATATTGCGTAAGATAGGATACAAACAAACTTAATTAATATTTTGAAGTGTCTATTGCAGTGGATTTTGGCTTTTGGGCTGTGGCCGCCACTATTACTTTGTTTGCACTACATAGATCATCTCCGCTGATTCCGTGGTATTGTGTTTTTGTATTGTATTTACACAGCATACAAATAGTTTATGGAGCAATCAGCTGAGTTCTAGCTACTGTCGGGGGCAAGATAATAGCATGCGAGCCTGGGGATATCTGTAAAGAATGCTCCTTATGGCCAGTGCTCAGACAGGTGATGAGGGAGGCCCGACAGATGTTGTTGTGGGTCAGTATAGTCGCGACAGATGAATAAAAGGCTCTATTTATTTGAATATAGCTAAGCTAAAAATATTAATATTTTTGTGAAAACGATTGCTTTTCTATCCTTAATTTTATTTGGAATTTCTAACTTGTCACAGACAGCAGGTGACAAAGTAATGTATATATACAAGCAATGATTGAAAATAATCGTCCGATTAAGACTTAAAACACAACTAACGTTCTTTTGCGAAAAGGGATATAATTTTTGTTTTTATTTTTATAACTTTTAGGAAATGTGTTCTATCATCTTTCAATTTCTTGTTTTATTTAATATACCGTTTTGCTTCATTAAATAACCAAACTTTACCTAATTTAAATTAGGTTAGGTTAGGTTAGGTTACGTAAGGCTGATAACCACAAGGAAACAAGAAAATACGAAGTTCCCAGGTCTGTACTCACCCCTGAAGATGTGAATTACACGAAAGCGCCTGGGAACTTTTTTTTTCTTGTTTCCTTGTTGTTATCAGCATATACTTGGATCACGCGCACCTACAGTGATTTACTTGCATATATATATATATATATATATATATATATATATATATATATATATATATATATATATATATATATATATATATATATATATATATATATATATATATATATATATATGCATATATATATTTATGTGGTGTGGAATTATACTGTAGTAACCTTTAAAACGTAACTTGATACTCTGACCAACGTCCAAGTATTTATACGGATCAGTGATTATGTAAAATAACATTGCGAATTTGAATTTGATTTATCTGTTTGTTTATGACTGCCTTCGTTCCCTTTCTCGAAAATAATATTGTAGGATGCATCATATTATTCCCCAATAACTATAAACAGTGTCACTAAATTACTAACGAATGAAAAGTTGGATACTTTCGAAACCTGAAACAAACATTAGCAAAGGTCACCTAAAATCAGGTGTTATATCAGCAAAGGTTAATATAGTTTAGGTGTTCACTGTCAATATGTGTGATGACTGAAAGAAGGAAGTTTGTTGACATGACACTGAGAGATGGTTGTGGACAGTGTGTTTGAGCCTACCAAGAACAACAGGAATACAGAACTTACCAGTGTTGAAGCTGGCCCTCGGGCTGACGCTGCTACCACTCTCACCCACACTCCACCACTCATCAAACACCCACTGTATGAGGAGGGTAGTGAAGTTGAGGGGGTGAGGGTGAAGAATGAAAGATGAGGGACGGAGGTAATAGTGAGGAACGAGAGGGAGGGGAAATGGGTAGGGAATGGTAGGGGTAGGAGAAAAGAGGGGAGAGACAGCTAGAAATGGTGGAAAATTGTGTGCGTGCGTGTGTGTGTGTGTATGTGTGTGTGTGTGTGTGTGTGTGTGTGTGTGTGTGTGTGCGTGTGTGTGTGTGTATGTGTGTGTGTGTGTGTGTGTGTGTGTGTGTGTAAGGTTGGGGGAAGGAATGACAAGGAAGCCCACGGATACAAAAACGAGGTGAAACAAAACAAGTTCGATATACTGCAGAAAGAAGAAAGAAAGTATGAGGAGAAGAAGAAGAGAAATGAGAACAAAAATAAAATAAACAAACAAAGCTATAAATAAAGCAAGATAAGACAGCAGAGTCCAGAAGCACACCACGGTCGGAGCCAGAGTCAGGGGGAACTTAGATCATCAGCTGGGAGAGGTGGGTCATGGCTCTCATATTGACGGGGCAACCCACCACCCCTCCTTCCCACCCCAGCTCCATCACATCAACATGTAGCCCCCTTCAACTTCTGGCGGAGGTTGGGAGTAGGGAGCACTGTGTCGGGCCTGGGGAAGTGGAGAGGGTGACGAAGGAGGGAGAGGGAGAGGAGGAGGGAGACTAGAGGATGGGAGAGGGGGAAGGGGCAAGGGAGAGCTTATATATAACTTCCTCTTGCCAATTACGTGGTCGAAGTTCTGCATGATCAGGGTATCAGTGATGAAGTAATTAATACATAGTTCACTGTATTTGAAATATTAACTCAGCCGTGGTTTAACAAATACCAGACAAGTATGATGTTCTACCCTAGGTGTAAAGTATGTTGTTATAGTTGAATTTGATGGTATTAATACATAATAATAATAATAATAATAATAATAATAATAATAATAATAATGATAATAATAATAATAATAATAATAATATATTGGAAAGTAAAGTTTTTACTCTTACCAGGATCTTATTACTGTGATGTAAGTCTTGTAAGATTTGGCAAGACAGAACAAAAAATTATGTAAAACAAACAATGTGACAGACTGGAAAAGTTTTGCATTTAAACTTAGCAGGGAATCTAATTAACTATTTATCACAACAGTGATTTATTTAAGCCGTGCCGTCACCTGTGTCACAATCTACTTTCCAAAATTAAATATATTTATATATTTTCTTGTCTGTAGTGAGAAACTCATTTGTTAACATCATTTGTTAACATCGTAAAGTATTGCCACCGCTTTACAACAGATATCCTTAAGATATGTACACCAGTTAGTTACAAGTAAAAGACAAAAATGTTGAAGTATGAAAAATAAAGAACTTTGACACTAAGGTAGACAAAAATGGTTATTACTATGGTATTCATAACGCGAGGTAATGCAACACAATATATGTATGTGTGTGTTGCTAAGGAAAAAGAGGTGTCCAATTTTTCCCCCGCGTCAGAAATGGCCAGTATCTTGTGCCTACGACCCAGTTATTCGGCAGCCCTTGTTTGTTATTCGTTAGCAGGTTGTTGCGTAGCTCAAAACTCAGCATTATTAGAACACGCCTTTCAGATTTAGTTCCAAGTTACCGAGCATATTTTTTTTGGCTGGCGGGTAATATACTGATGATTTTTGTTTAAGCGAGCGTGTGTCTGATGTCTGGGTTTTTTTTTTATGGCAGGGGGGGGGGGGGTGAGTTATTCTTTTTATTTTTGTGGCGTTTACCATAGTAACTGAAAATTGCAGTATGACAGATCATTAAAAAAAATATGCTATGTAAGTTTTGATGATTGTCAACAGAGGATGAAAAATGAAAGAGAAATCAAAGTGGGGGGAGGGGCGGAGGGAATGATAAATCAGATATATAATTGTCTGAAATAGGGTTCCTCTTGATATGATTGTTTAATAATCCAATTTCAACACAGTTAAATATATCTCACATTGCGCCAGAATACTATGAATATCTCGAATCCTCTACTTAATAAGGAGAGGTTGTACACCCCAGTACTGTATCACCGTATGAAGATTAATAGGTAGAAATTTTGTAAAGAAGTTCATAAATGACAAGTTATATGACTTTCTGATTTCTTCTTAATGGTGTACTGGCTTTAAAGTAATGGCACTTTTTATCGTACCTATTTGATACTCTAATGACAAAAAAATAATAACTAATTATAATGATGATGATAATGGTGATGACGTCGTAATGTCACTCAAAATATCATACGCCTTTACGCATATATAACTCATACACTCACAGTAGGACAATACAGAAACAAGTGGAGTCATTATATACACGATCAGCTACAGAATTCATTACATACGCCATATACACAGGGTACACCCAGTAGTCCATATATACTACACCTAAACAACATACACAACCTACACTACACCTAAACACTTGACATTTGATACATGTAACTCACAACAAAGACACAACCTACACAGTGTATACAGATTTACCACATCACAAAATGCAGAGCCTACACCACAGTTACAGCATAATCTACATATACAATATTACTCAGCATACAACTCATGCAACATATACGAAACATACATTACATACTCCACGTACACTACATACACCACATACACAACATTTATAACATATATACAACAATTCTGCACCATATAAACAACATACACCATATTCACAACATACAAAATACACCACATACAGTATACATTTAAGTAAACAACAAACATTATATACACAATATCCATAACACGTAGCTGAAACACCTCACAAAGTAGGCCACATAAAGCAATTAAGATCATCAATACGTTCTTGGGTGACTTTAATTATTGTGTTCTAACATATCTGGATAACCCAATGTATTGCCCTCACTGTAACAGATGCCCAAACAAGATTTATTTTCACCGAGTACTAAAACAAAGACTTTTCTCTCTCTACGTTAGAATCCAAAACAATATCTGACATCACGAAGATAAACTTTCAAAAGCACTTGTACTCGTCAGATTAACTTTGAAGATAGGGGTTGACACTCTCAATATAGAAATAAAGATATTTCATCATTATGTTTAATTTTACAAAAGTCTTTCATCACCAAGCTGAATATTCAAATGCATGTTATTTTACTTCTCTTTGGTCAAACTTCTAGAGCAAATATTTTCTTCGTAGTATTAAATTTCAAAACAAGTTCTGTGTTCACCAAGTTAAACCAGAATGGTGTGTACACAACATGAGAGAACCAAGCCAGTAGTGTACTCACCAAAGTAGATCCCCCCACAACCAGCTGTACCCCTCACCAAAATTGGACAAGCCCAACAAACCTCATCCACACCAAGTTATGCTACTAACAGGCCAAGTCCTCGGTACCGAACAACCCACCCATCCCCACCTCTCCCTCTCTTCCTCTCCTCTCCTCACCCCTCCTCCCCCTATCCGACGCCTACTTAAGTTGAGACTCGGAATACGTCCCGCGGAGTGCCAAGCGCCTCCAATCCTTACACGACAATAAGAACAGCCCAGCGACAACGACGACAATGGTCCCCAAGTAACATCTCTATGCCAAGTGCCTCCCAGACAACAACGCTGTATGTGCAAATGAAAATGAAGGTCCATGTTCCTCTCTATATATCAAACGGCGAAGACGAGATGAGGTCGTTGGGAAGCAAGGGGGATATGCTACGTATACACACCCTCAGACAATATAACCAACTAGATGCTTACCAGACGAAAAAAATTGTCACTGCTACTGAGGTCAAATTTTTTAGAGGACCAACAATTCCGCCTGACTAAAAAAAAAAAAGCATAAGGAAATCCATGCCTCTTTCATATCTTTTTTTTTTTCAGTAAGATAAATTTCGGTTGGTTTCTCTTGTTCTGAGTGTGGGGTTGGTATTTCTTGTCATCACGGAGAAGTGTGTAGCGAGATGAGGAAGGGTAATCCTAGTTTGACATATTGTGACGGGGAGTAGTCTAGGTAGTGGGTGTATTTTGGTCACATATTCGCACATATTCGACGACTCCAGGAGTTTGTGAGAGTGTGTTCAGTAAATGGTGTAGGCTTCTGTGGAAAGTGAGAGAGAGAGAGAGAGAGAGAGAGAGAGAGAGAGAGAGAGAGAGAGAGAGGCAACACAATATGGTAATAATGATAGCAAAACTAATACATGAATATATAAAAATAGTTAACATTAGGGTAATCGTAACCGCAATTACTACTGTTACTACTTCACATAATAATAATAATAATAATAATAATAATAATAATAATAATAATACCCCTATTAGCATAATCGATATACTAAAGATAACAAAAAGAGAGAATGATAACCAAGACAATATTTCCAGTAACAAAATCAATAATAATAACAGCAATACGCATCTAACGCAATTAGTGACGTCATCATGAGCAACAATAGATAAAACAACAATGATATAAACAACAATAACATCCAGAACAACAACAATCACCAAAATACAAAAAAAAATCACCATAAAAACAAAAACAATAACAGACATCAAGATAACAACAACAACAATAAACCTCACCATAGCTACAACAAATACCACCATCAGGCAGCACAACAACAACAACAACAACAACAACAACAACAACAACAACAACAACAGCAACAACAACAACAGGACAACAACAACAACAAAATCAACCACAACACAACAAACATCACCATAACTACAGCAAATACCACCATCCTTGCTGCACAACCACAACAACAACAACAACAACAACAGGACAACAACAACAACAACACCCACAGCAGAAACAAACATCACCATCATGGCAGCACAGCAACAACAACCTCAACGACAACCACACTAACAACAACAAACTTCACCATCATGACAGCACAGCAACAACAACAACAACAACAACAACAACAGGACAACAACAACAACAACACCCACAGCAGAAACAAACATCACCATCATGACAGCACAGCAACAACAACAACCACAACAACAACAACAACAAGCATCACCATAACTACAACACATACCACCATCCTGGCGGCACAACCACAACAACAACAACAACAACAACAACAAACATCACCATACTTACAACAAATACCACCATCCTGGCGGCACAACCACAACAACAACATCAACAATAAAATAAACATATCAATAACAATATATGTCACCATAAAGACAATATTAACAACAGCAGCAACAATAACAACAATAACAAACACAACCACAGAAACAATAAAAATATCAATACAACGCCATCAAAACAACAACATCAACAACAACAACAAAAGGAAACATCACCTTAACAGTAATAACAACAACACAATACGTCACTATAAAACAGCATTAACAAGCAACAAGAACAACAACAATCACGAGAATATAACAACTTCTTCACCGTAACAACAAAAACACCAATTTGACAATAACAAACACCAACATAACAAAAACAACAATAACAAAAGCCTTAACAAAAACAATATAAATAACAAACACCATCATAACTACAATAACAACACCATGACAATAACAACAACAACTACAAAAGACACCACTATAACAACAACAACAACAACAACTTATTAAACTTTTACCTTCGAGGAAAATTATTATATGACATACTTTTGTTCATCATATAAAAAAAGTAATGAATAGAAAATAAAACTAAGAACTCATAAGAAGTATAATTTGCATAAGTTTGATATTTATAAAAAGTTGCGCGAAATTATGATTTTATATTTTATTTTTATTTGCTTGTTTTTCACTTCTTTATCACGTGTCTCCTTAAAATCCTTCCTTTGTTTTGTTCCATTTCTGTATTTATTATTTTTTTGGGGGGGAGGGGGGGGGTATATGTTATGTATTTTATCTTCTAATTATTTCCTTTTTTAATTTTGCATTCTTCTCCTTTGTTTATTTTGTATCCCAGAAATTTTACATGTTTTATTATTTTTTCTTATTCCTTCGTTTCTTCATCCCTCTCTTCTTCCTTCATTCTTTGTTTATCTATTAGTCTTTGGATTACCTTACTCTTTCTTCCTGATCTTCTTCTTCTTCTTCTTCTTCTCTCTCCTTCTCCTTTTCACTTGTCTTTATTCTTGAGTATCCTCCACCTTCTCTTATTTCTGGTCTTCCTCCCCTTTTTATCCTTCCTTTTCTTCGTGTTTGCTTCCTCATTAACTCTTATTTACTTTATTCATCCTCTTTATCTTCTCTCTCTCTCTCTCTCTCTCTCTCTCTCTCTCTCTCTTCTTTTTACCTTGCACTCATTCTTCCTTATAATCCTTATCTTTGTTATGCTATTTCTCTACATTTTCCTTCTTCCTACTCTTCTTGTTCTCTCTCATTCTTCTCCTTCGTTTTCTTCTTAGTTAATTTTCAGTATAACTCATCATCATTCTCTCTCTATTCTTTCACTTCTTTACCACTCCCCCTTCTTCCTCAGCGCGCGCACACACACACACACACACACACACACACACAGGTAGGCAATGACCTTAGCTACAGTGGCTGATGGGCGCGCCGCGGTGTCATTACGAGACCAGCCCTAATAGGCATCACCCTCAAGAGAAAGCCTAGACGTGACCTAGTTTTTTTTCTTCGGCTTTAATTTTCCTAGAAAGCCGGAATCCATATCAATGAGGTGTCTCCACGAAGATGCAGCCCGTTGTTATATATGCTATGGCTACTATAATCCACATAAGGAGGATAGAATTATATTCGAGATAATTATAGTGTATCATGTTAAATGGTGGATAAATTATACATAATTTTTACTTTTTTTAGATCTAGAATCGACACAAAGATTCATCATACAGGATCTCACCACATTACAGGGAAGAATAAATTTGAACTAAATAATATAATTGATCGACTGGAGATAGTATGGTAATTAGTTGATGCAAAGCCAGTCAGTTACACTATCGATACAATAAACACTTGAACGGAAACAAAGGTCACGTATAATATATGTTCTAGGAAAAAAATCATATATACTTAGCCTTTTATTAAATCAGTTGTATATATACTAGTATGTGCATGTGTATATTTATCGATATCAGTGTATTTGTTGTGTACTCTCTCTCTCTCTCTCTCTCTCTCTCTCTCTCTCTCTCTCTCTCTCTCTCTCTCTCTCTGCATCTCCACCTTGCTTTTAATTATTTTCTTTGTCTATTTTCATGTCCATCATCATATTACTTTCTACTCTTTGTCTACCTATATATTCATTCTGGTGATTTATACAGTATATATATATAATGGTGACTCTTCAATTTAACTATCTAGTCCTCTTGCATTCTAATGAGAGTTCAAAGACGTTCAGTAACATAATTAAAAGTATACAAGACCTTTGTCTCTACCCAAACATTTTAATTTGTGCTATTCATATAATGTTCAGGAGAAGTTAACTAAAGAAGAGCAATATATATCCTTTTTTTCTTCAGATATACTTTTAGTTATCAGAGATGCTTAAATAGTTAGAATAGAGACAGAGTTAAACAAGTTAAAATATCATTCAACTTCTATAATTTTCATCATAAGCAATGAAACATCTCAATAATGGCGACGTAAATTAAGTAAACAATTAGATAAACATTGATAAATACTCTTAGGTCTGAAGAAATAGTTTCATTAATTCATAGAATGTAAATAACGGGGCCCCAGCTGAGCCATACGTACCAAAACAGTATTATAAGAGGGTGAGTCAGCGCGGGTGATGTAGCCCGGACGTGAAAGTGTAAGTGTCCGTATATGGCAGAGCAACGTGGGTAGTGGAGAGAGTGTGTGTGTGTGTGTGTGTGTAGAGGTGGGGAAGTGGTAGTGGTGTGCGTTGGTGTGGAGACGTGTGCGTGTAGAGGAGGTGTGGTTGTGTGTCTTTGTGTGGAGAAGTGTGTTTTTGTGTCTTGTATGGTGGTGGGGTGAGGTGACAGTGGAGGAGATGGTAATATATAGAAGATTAGGTGGTATATGGAGGTGATGGTGATATGTAGAAGAGGTGGTGGTGGAAATAGTGGTGTTGTGTGGAGATCGTGGTGGTGATGTTGGTGATTTGTGGAGTTGTTGGTGGAAGTGATGGTGGTGGTGGAGGTGGTGATGTGTGGAAATGATGTTGGAAGGTGAGCAGTAATGACGAATAATATAATTACGTCAGTATTAACCTTAATCAATCCTCCTATGAGCCATTAAACTGCATCTGGTACGTAGGTAAAGGAATAACATGATAGGATAAGAAATGAACTCACAGGAGAGTGAAAACAAGAGGGGTAATTGTTATCATGCTGACGACCTCCGCAGAAGTGAAACAGTCCTACACATATGAGGGCAGGTGGAGGTTGTCATATATGGAGACACCTAATGGCAAATACTCCCACCTAGGGCTCACCTCTGACACACTCTCTCTCTCTCTCTCATATTGTGTGACGAATTTTCTCTCTTTCTTTCTCTTCTATTTTATCTTAATCTCCTTCCTTCTTGTCCTATTGTTATCGAGTTAGAACAACACAGAAATATCCCATTATTATTCTTCCTTACAATAACTCAACAGGGCGACCTCAAGATAGCTCTCACGGGTGGCTGTAAACAAAGTCACACTCTCGTCAATTAATTACCACCGATGCGAGGCGATGCGAGGCGAAGCGAGGCAAGGCAGGGCAGGGCGAGTCAATGGTCAGTCTGAAGAATGTTTGGGGGTTACGAGAGAGAACTACGTAACTTGGTTTGTGTGTGTGTGTGTGGTACATGTGCATGTATGTGAGGGTGTTTCTATCAACGTGTTTGTTTGTACATGTATATTATTATGCTTGTCGCCGTTTTCTTGTTTGTGTATGTGTGAATTTGTTTTCTGTGCCAATCTGTTTTTTTTTTTTTACGTGCGGGAATTTTGTCTGAAATTTAGTAAGTGCGTTCGTATATACATTTCCATAATTACATGACTGTGTATCTATGAACGCGTGTATACATTAGTCGTAAGCTCTTGTTCATTTACGTGTGTTTTTAAAAGTATGAACTGTGTTTACTAAAAGCTTGCTCATCTCTCAGTTGTACATACACCTCGCTATGTTGCCTCACCATTCCCGAGAGAGAGTGAGTGAGTGATCAGGAGTGAGTGAGTGAGTGAGTGATCAGGAAGCTACTTGCTGAGTTTTCTACTTGCAACTCCAAGTCCTGATTCTGCCCGGTTTGCTCTCTCTCTTCCTGATCACATTCCTCTACTCGACTTGAAGAGACTACACAACCAGTTCTTGTGTGGGAGTGACCTACCCCACATTGTTGTGACTCTCTACACAGGAACAAGACGGGTGCTTGCTACTTCAGGATTGATAGTGATAGCAATAAATAATGATAACAGTTCTTCTTCTTGTTATTATTGTTGTTGTTGTTGTTGTTATTTCCGTTATTGCATTCATCTAGCACTAGATTCCGACGGTAAGGCATCGAAACTCATTTTACAAGAGTATTAAAGAAAGATAATTAAAAAGTCGTCCAGAAAATTATTTTAACTCCATTTTCAAATAATTTCAAGGTATTATTAATATTCATACCTGTACCATATCATACTCTGCTACAAGGTGTTGAAATATAACGGCTGTGAAGTAGGGTATGAGATATGTACCACAGGCCAGTCAGTAAATGTACCTCGTCAAGAGGTTCAATTGGTGTACCACGTGTGCCCTTGTTTACAGCCAGTGTACAGCGGAACATTGACTGTACCATTTAAAAGGAGTTAGTTGATACACCTGTATGCTTGGACTAACACTCACCTTTGACTTAGGACTACTAGGTGTACAGTAGCTATATTCTGTATACATATGTGTACCCTCTTTCAAACAACTCACTGTGGACAGGTGAGTGTATATGGGTTTACAGGAGTCAGGTGTTACTTAAGCGTACTGTCTCTTCTCACACACCACTACTGTAGGTCATCAGGTGCAGAAGAAACCAAGATGTCCTACTTCCAAGCTAGTTCACTGGGAATTACTCTTACAGATCAAGGTTACTTACTGGAGCGATTTTAACAACTTCAGTCTGTTGACGAGTGTTATACGTCATTCGTTATGTTGTAGCAAAAGTGATACTCTTAAGACGATGGTTGTAGTATTATGGTATGTAATGCATCATCTTATAGGAAAAATGATTGGAATTACGAGAGAGAGAGAGAGAGAGAGAGAGAGAGAGCTACTCGTGGCCTATGTCTTCTCTCTCTACAGTACCATGATAGCCACTATATATTTGTATGTATATTCGCATATTACCAAACTCAAACTTAGTCATACAACCAATGTATACACCAGACCCAATCCCTCCTGGGAAAATAAAATTGTCTTCAGCTAGTCAATTGTGTTCCCCCAGCACCCAGGAAACGCACGCACACATACATACATACATACACACACACACACACACACACACACACACACACACACACACACACACACACCAATAAGAAAAACAGACCCATAAAATAGCCTGAAACCTCTCTGTTATTTTTGGAGCAGTGTGAGAGACGCAGCGAGGTGCATCACGGAATGTTTCAGCGAGAGAAAATAAAATGAGTGAAAATCATTTTAAGTAGTGCTGTCGATATGACTCCCGAAAAGAAGAAAAACGAATACGATAGAGATACAGAAATAATGAAATAACTTGTTGGTGTAATGACCTCAAGTGTTATCTAGCAGAGGAAATAAATTTCAAAGTTTTGACACAACAGTGTGCATAGTATAGTAGTAATCACACGGGAAAAGGGAAGCAACGGAGCACCTTAGCTTTCGTCTTTATTCAAGACATCTTCAGAGGCAACTGAAGACGTCTTGAATAAAGACGAAAGCTAAGGTGCTCCGTTGTTTCCCTTTTCCCGTGTGATTTTATCATATATATATATATATATATATATATATATATATATATATATATATATATATATATATATATATCATTGTATCTAACTACACTATAAAAACAGAGACAGGGAGAAAAAATAAGAAACGAAGGAATGAAGAGAGTGGGTAGAAAAGAAAGGAGAAACTTGAATCCCAAATACGTGGAGAGAGAAGACCACCAAGGAGGGGGACTGTCAAAACACACACACAAGCAGCCAGTCATGGTACACAGTAGGTGTACATGACTCTCTTCTAACGTAACATCCTGTTAGTGGCTTGTAATACCAAGACTAATGGTGTTTCGACTATAAACGGCTCACTTAACAACATCATTTATACGAACAATATGCATCGTACTTATGTGTTCCCTGTAGGAGAGAGACAGAATAATTGTACTGAGTTTCTTCTTTCTTTTGTCTTGTAAACAATAAACATTTGATCGTTATTCCTTCACGTTTGGATCAACTTAATTTGAAATTTGGTAGACTTGTATCTTGGTCCAATAACCCCAGACTCCTTTATTACATTAACCTTTTAATATGGTCCTATTAAGGATTTTATGGGAGACAGAAGTTAAGATCCACAAATCAAGCTCCTGGTCAGATAAATCTATTCCAATTAAGATGAAAGTTGCCAAGAATTAATTCTTAAAAGCACCGAACAAAAAACAAACTATAGTTACAAAGTTTTGGCAATTCTATAACGGTCAAAGTTCACCTATTCTTTAGGGATTTCCCTTCTAATTCAACCGATATACGTGAGATATCGTACAGCAATACCCTGGTTCAGACCTTCAACCAAGTTTTTATACACTTTTAACAATTTAACAGAGAAGTCAGTATCCAAAAATGTGTGCTGTTCGGTTTTCGTCTCGTTATTCTACTGTACCCAGGTATGTGGACACCTGAACACCAGTATAGATAAACTTGTATTTTTTGTCTTTTTGACCAATTTAAAGAAGTAAGCCTCACCAGTAACTCATACGTACAAATGAATGGGCTGAGACGTGCTGTATATATTAACTAGTATTGGTGTCTTTAATCTAACTTTTTATTATAAGGAAACCTTGTGACATAGCGTAGACATTTCAGAATTCCCTGCATATGTTAAACACTAACGATAGAGAATACGTGTATCTTTTAGCTACAAGAATATTGGGAATGTTGCATTAAAGGAAAAAGTAACTTACTGCACTATCCATAATGTCAGAAGAGAGGAGTGAATAGTTGAACGATTTTATTTTTTTATTTATTTTTTAATGTGATTAAACCACCAGGGCAAGGTTAATGACTCACAACAGTATGTAAGTTGTGTTGTCAAAGTAATAGAAACAATTGAGACCCCGCAAGTGTGTGTAAATAAGGCAGGAAGTCAGATCAGCAACCTGGGACTTGGTTACAATTTTTGTGTTGCCATATGGAAGCAGGTTTACCATTAGACAGCACATTAAGCTTCCAATATCTTCCCAGAGTAGTATCATTATTCAACTCAAAAGAATCCTAACTCTTCTATTACGTCTAGTGTAAGGAAATTGTGGAAAACGAGATTACTATTAAGAACAGGAGAAAACGATGTGAAGTTTCGCCAGAACATTAATAAGATAATTACCCAAGACACGGCTTCCCTACACACGTAAACTATACACCTGCTCCCTGCTGATTGGTACGTGGCTATTAGTCTCTATACACTTACACGGACACGTCACGAGTACCTGTGTCCATGGAGGTATCATTGTAGTACTACTATTGCTATTGTTTTGAAATGTTCATTAACATTATACCAAGTTCTGTCTTTTTGTTATTCTATGTACCAGGTGGCTTGGTACCATCTCCTAGTCCCTTAGAACAGGTAAAAAAAAAATCTTATATTTCCACATTAATCTTGAATGACATCTCCCCGTGTGTTCTGTTACTCATCCGACCCCCATACTGTAAATGATAAGCTTCTTCCGTTTACCTTTATAGTTATCCAAAATGTTAAAGGTAATTTATACTCGGGTTTCTTCTCCCGTGTTGCGGTAATTTAGTTGTGAACGTAGGCATGTGATGAGAAATATGTAGAGTTAAGTAGGTTAAGAGGTTGCGTTGTACAGAGGTACGGTCAGTGATGCTATGGCTGGCAGAGGAATATTAATGAGCATATGGGTGACTGGCCCACCTGGCTAATTTCTCCTTTTCTAAATCTCTGGAAGTGTTAGATGAGATTATTTAGAAATACGAATATAATTAAAATCTATTCTTTTAGTTTCCTTCTCACTCAATCTTTCATATACCTTCTGTGTACTTCTATCTTTCTCCTTCTCCCTCTTTCTCCCTCTAGGTCAATGATGTGAAGCGAGTCATTACTAACGATCTGGTGTCGCTCCTATGAGTGTGGAGAACGCTCTAGGGGAGTTATGTGTCCGGTTCAGTGAAATACACATATACTGTACATACATATATGCAATTACATACACTTACCTGTACACACACACACACACACACACACACTTGGGAAAGTTGTGAGACAGTTATTACAGTTTTGGCCCCTAGATGAGTGTGTCATGTTGTCAGGTTCAGAGGGGGCTTACACACACACACGCACACACACACCATCAGGTTGCGAGTGGATCTCTCTACCACTAGAACATAGTTACTGTAATTAATATATTAGTTAATCATATCAGAGGTCGAACAATAAATCTGGATTGATCAAGTTCACCTAGTTACGATATTACAACAAATACTGTTTATATTATTATACAAATCCACCTCAAACCGATTTATTTTCTCGCTTGTAATTATTAATAATTGAATTATTTTTAATATTATATATAGTTAAGCATCTTTGGGTTGTAATCATAGGAATTAAAGCTAGTGGACAATACTTAAGAGGTTCATTATCAAAAGAAAAGGAGTTATTTTTATTACACTATTATCACGTGACTTGATGTATAAACACAAGTGTATTTATGTATGACCGTTCAATAAGTGCTACGTATGATTAGTTTAGTCAGTTACTTTACACTTTATTTTCTACACCTGTTGGCTTAAATTACTGTGCAGGTGAAAACACAGTATATGCTTAATACGTGCATTCAATAACTATCAACAAGAAGAGAGATATGCGCACCATCGTTACATTATCTACACAACAACAGTCTTTCCTCAACTCTGTAATCACGCTGTTTCATCATTATTAGAGCTAGCCAGTGGATCCTAATCTCGCCAAGCTATAGCTTATGGTTAACACCTAACTACCTAAAAAGGTGTGTACTCCTTGACCTCGACAATCGTCGACACTTGTGAAGAATACTAAGATGCTGAAGTGATTACAGTGACAGGATGGGTCAGGCTTATTGCTTATTGTAATGTAACCTGTATGATAATTATGACCTATAAGACAGGTATGAGTGAGTATCTATAATCAGCAATAATTACATAATTCTTTGGGTTTAGGTAATTAATATATTTTTCAGATAATTATTTACACATTTATTTGATTTGCCTGCTTTGGTTGTTAGATAAAAACTTATAATACGCACCAAACATCGTAATAAGGTTTACTAATTATAAGAGACGTGACACACTCATACGAAATAGAATCGAATTCCCCTTTTTTCATGTCTGGATCGCAATATATTTTTGTTTTGTGCAATCGATTTGTTATATATATATATATATACTATATATATATATATATATATATATATATATATATATATATATATATATATATATATATATATATATATATATATATATATATATATATATATATATATATATTATTTATTTTTTGCCTGTGTATTCCCGGGGGTTCGATCCCTTATGTACTGGTTGGCATTCAATCTTGTTTGAATCTGATGCCATTTACTTGGAGTCTTGTTCTTCTTGGACAATCACATTCAGCTCACTGGAGTCAGGATTGCTTTCCATGTTCGTTTTTATAGCGTTTGCCGTGATCTGATTTTCCTTCGTGTCGTTTTTGTAGAAAAAGATTAGAACCGATTTTCTTTTTCCGTGTCAGCTGTCGTAGGAACTGAAAAATATCAATTTATTTTGTGTTTTTGTTTACTGTATATCTTTTTAACCCTTGAAATATATATTTTTTTTCATAACAGGTGGTGAGTCGGTGGGGGATTATTTAGTGTGATATTGGCAACAGTGTGAGTTTGCCCAAGATTGCCTCGGTATGTGCACACTAAGAGGAATTATACACCTTTATAACTAAAACACAAGAAAAAAGTTTGTGAGTTTTATGGAGCTAAGAGAAGTTACTCACCACAGAGTTGTTGGTACTAAATATCTGTATTAAAAGACTTCTTCGTTCCTTTACGGGTTCATTATAAAAAATATTTAAAAACACATCTACAGCACTTAATATCTCCACCAACACAAACTTGTATCACAACACTTCTGCACCACACCTGCATTATCAAACAGCTGTAATTGAACACACCTTCATCATCACACAGGTGTATTATTGAACAGATGCATTGAAAAACTCCAGCATTACTATGCACCTATTTCACAACACACCTGCTTCCCTGTAGACTTGAAATCTCATACACTTGTATCACAAACACTTGGGTCACATTGCTTAACCAGGTGAGTAATTTACCTCAACAGTTAAGAGGGAAATTAACAAGTACTTACCTTAATGTCGAAGGTAGAAGTGACGTGTTGTTTTAATACAAGGAAGGGTCAGTTCTGGTCTCAAACTGTGGGAGAGAAATGTCACATTAAGTAAAAATAACACTGAATAAATGTCACAAAAGCGACACGAGATTGTTGAAATTCGTCTTTATCATAATAGAATGATCTGTAAGATGAAGTAACACGAAGGATCTGTAAATATAGGATTAGTAATGGTTGCCTCTCGTGTAACGAGGATGGCCGGCCCTAGGGCCACCTAGGCGTGAATTTGTTTAACGTGAAGAAGTTGTCGTCAACGCAACAACCACACCCTGAGTTAACGAGTTGCATGACCCAGTGTCAAGGAATAGTCCGGGAAGACCGGACAACTCGCCAACTGCACTGGCTAACCATTACCCCGGAATACGATCCGCAAATCGATTAACATCCAAATTCCCAATTAGTGCTGGGTAGACAGAGGCAAATGGCGCAAAGAAACTTGCCCATAGTTTCACCCTGCCCGGGAATCGAACCCGGGTCCGATCGCTTGCAAGGCGAGCATGCTGATCATTACATCACAGGATCAGTGTCATTCGCTAGTAATCTGACTTGTGATTTAACTGACGAGTGGTCTGACTGACTAATGATCTGACTGGCTAATAAGCTTACTAGCCAGTGACTTGAATGGCTGATGACATGATTAGTTACTTCTTTAACTGGCTAGTGATATGATTGGTTAATGACCTGACTGACTGTGGGAAGTAACTGGGTGTGAAGTAAGTGAGAGACAGTCAGGTGGTAGGGGTGTAGGGATGGAGGAGGGAGGAGGCGACGCCGGCCTTGAGACAGCCGACTTAACTTTCACATAATAACTGTGTCTGCAAACATGCCGTCGACCCCCACACCACCAGCCGACCCCACGACCCCCCCTACCCCACGACACCCCTCTACACCAGCCGACCCCACGACACCCCCTCCTCAACACCAGCCGATCCTTCCTCCCTTAATGCCCCTCCCTCCCTGCCTTATATCCCTGTTCCTCGATCTATTCTACCAGGCCACCATCACCCCCCACTAACATACCTATATGGGCAAGTACACGGATAGGCCTCCCCCCACCCCTCCCCGGCCTGCCCCTTCCTCCCTCCCATCTCTCTTTCTACCTACGCATGATCACATAGATGACCCTTCTTACCCCTCCCTACGACTTCACTGATGCACTCTTACTCCTCTCTATGAACTTCTGTAGATAGTCTCCGTCACCTTTGTCTATGATCCTAAATTACATCCTCTTCAGCCCATATTTAAATACCCTGCCCCCCATCTCTGTCTACGACCCCTTAACAAACCTGCTTCATCCCCGCCTACGACCTGACAAATACTCCACCCTTCACCTCTATCTATGGCCTCAAACACACACCCTTATCCTTAAGCAGGGCCCCATAGACCCCCCGCCCCCAGCCGTCTCCTCCTTAAAAAAAAAATGTTTGTTGAGTAGATACGCCCTCTCTTCTGACTACCATATGTGTGGAAACAAACCCTGCGTCACCAGATAGTCTCGCCAGCCGTGTGTGTATTTCAATTTACATTCACAAGCCAACACATACATGTACTCCAATTAAGATAGGCGTTTCTCCCTCGTCACCGTATGTTTATATTCCACGTTCTATAGTTTGTTTTTTCTGTTAGTATTTCTATCAGTATATCTTCCCTTTTATCTCCTTTACCCTTTCTCCTATTTCCTTTCTCTGCCTCTGCTATGGTCAGCTGGTGTACCTGGCCGAGGCACTACACCTGTGAGCCCTCAGGCTGTGAAGGTTACCTGGGGAGACTCACTCCTTTCTCTAGGGAGGAGCCTAAGGAGGTGGCGACGCGGAGGAGACTATTTTGGGAAGGAGGGATTAAGGATTGGGAGGAGGATGACAAGAATCATAGGAGAAGGATGATTTAGTAGGAATAATGGATTAAAAGAATTAGAAAGGGGGATTTATTGGCCTCCCAACCATAGTACCTATCTGGGAGTCTTCCATACATCTTAAGATCCGCCTCGTTTCCCAACAAATGATGAGTGGGTGTGCGTTTGTAGGTAGGTTGGTGTTTTTGTGGGTAGGTGAGTGTTTATAGGTGGGTAGATGTTTTGTTTATAGGTTGGTGGGTGTTTTTGTTTATAGGTGGGTAGGTGTTTTGTTTATAGGTTGGTGGGTGTTTTTGTTCATAGGTGGGTAGGTGTTTTGTTTATAGGTTGGTGGGTGTTTTTGTTTATAGGTGGGTAGGTGTTTTGTTTATAGGTTGGTGGGTGTTTTTGTTCATAGGTGGGTAGGTGTTTATAATCGGTGGATGGGAGTTTGTGGGTGAGTGTGTGTGTTTATGTGTGTATATCTGCCTATGGTCTTGTGTATATATTAGATATATGTGTGTGAGCTTACGCGTGCGTCCATGTTTTACACTATACTTGGGTCTCCGTGTGTGTGTGTGTGGGTCTCCGTGTGTGTGTGTGTGTGGGTCTCCGTGTGTGTGTGTGTGTGTGTGCAGGAATCCCTTTCTCTCTCTGCCCCAGCACCACCTCTCTCACCACAAGCACTACTCAACATAGTCACCTTGTAACTTCGCCTGGTGTTATTGTCAGTAGTCACCTGATCCCATCCACAAGTACTGAGGTGTAGTGATGAATTACACCTGAGATATTCAACCTCCCTGTTCATTCTTGATCTTTAAAACACGTTAATAGTTACATTCATATACAATATATTTATTAATATTCAATCGTACAACAGCGTTAATTTAAGGAAATATTATGTTAATCTAAAATTATGACTATATAAAAAAATATTCAATTTGTTCTTTTTCTCAATATATATTTCGACTCTCCTGGTTACTCATCCTCCAATAGTGTTATTTATTTTTTTACATACTATCAACGTTCACACGAGGTCAAATGGTTTATCTTCCGTTAGTCAATTAGGTGCCATTTGTGTTTCTTTCGACACAAATAATAATAATGGCTGTTATTGTCTATTCACCAACACGTGTACAAGGACAATGACTCCTTTAGAAACGTAATTACTGTGTCCCAGAAAAGTAGTGGAGTAACGGAGATGATGAAATCGACTAAAACTGGAAAGATTTCAACAAGAACGATTTTAAGTAATTATAGTTGTCTACTTATGACGAAAATAGAACTGTTACAGATTACAGCAAGAACAGTTAAGGAGCAGCTAAAACACGAAATAACTTATATCACCCAATAAATTACTAGTGATGTCCACCAAACAAACAAAAAATATACGAACAAAAATAAACTTACTCTATTTTTGACCTCATAGTTACTCTTTTTTCTCTTCTTTTATTTATGAGGTAATTACGAATGCATTATTATATAGTTATACATAATACGTGAACCTTTAGTATTTCCTTTCACACGTTACCAAAGTCTTACAAGGTCCTTCAGGTACAATAGCTGACCTACCTGCAGCTGCATAACGTCACCTTCTGTTGTCCACACTAATTCAACTTTCCCCACACCACACCCTCATCCCTCCCTTATTATTGGTCATTGGTACCTGTATTTTTATCATTTATCGCTTGTGCACGCGCGCGTGTGTGTGTGTGTGTGTGTGTGTGTGTGTGTGTGTGTGTGTGTGTGTGTGTGTGTGTGTAAATTAACTTGTAGAGGGTTTTTAGGAGCAATTAAATTTGTGAAAAGTGGAAAAGTAGGTGAGGTGAATATTACAGTGACTGGTTAGTGAAAGAAGGGAAGTAGACATAAGGGTGAGCGATGGATGATGAAGATGTAATACAGATGAAGAATGAATGATGATGGTGAAGATAATGATGATGATGATGATGATGACGATGATGATGATGATGATGATGATGGTGATAGATAACAGTGATCTGATGGCTCATATGTCCCACGGTGACCTGATGAACTTCATTAACTGACCTGATTAACCACACTGGGTCACAATTACTTTCGCTACATTACATCTGATTCACTTAACAAAATATTAGGACAAAAAGAAACGATTTACTGAAAACAATGCAACAAAATTATTCTGCAACTGTTTTTACATCGTTACAAAAGTAGAATTAAGGGACAAATACAGAGAACATTGAGTTTTTGTTTTGCTTACTGTAATCTCGTGTATGCAACACTGAGTAGAATTGAAACAATGACGGTCAATTAGTCGTGACGCAACGGTGTGTATTCCCATGACGTGTAACTCAGGTTGCTTAAATCGACACCGATATAAACACATTATCCTGTGACATCACTAATACTGACGTCATGGGCACTAATGTCTTTAATACTGACATAACCAATCAGCACTGATGTCACCAACGCTGATGTTAATATCAATGACTTCACCGGCGCTGTCATCATCAACAATGTTATTAGCAACCAAAGATAAATTTCGGAAACGAATGAAAAAAATATATAATATAGCGAATTATGGCCTTTACTGTATATGCATTCATTCACTCGATTTTCGTTACTGTATCCAATAGCTATGTCGTTACACCTATTTTTGGTCTTTTCAAAACTTGCTTGATATGGGCTTTTTACACCTGATATTGATTTCTCTCCTACACTTGTTTCCACTCTTCCTCCTACACCTGTTTCCACTTCCTCCTAGTCCCGTTTTTTTTATCTTCCTCTTACATATTTCCACGCTTCTTCCTACACCTCTTTCTAGTCTTCCTCCTACACCTGTTTCTAGTCTTCCTCCTACACCTGTTCCACTCTTCCTCGTACACCTGTTTCCACTCTTCTTCCTACACCTGTTTCTACTCTTCCTCCTACACCTGTTCCACTCTTCCTCGTACACCTGTTTCCACTCTTCTTCCTACACCTGTTTCTAGTATTCCTCCTACACCTGTTTCCACTCTTCTTCCTACACCTGTTTCTAGTCTTCCTCCTACACCTGTTTCCACTCTTCTTCCTACACCTGTTTCTAGTCTTGTTTCTACACCTGTTTCCACTCTTCCTCATACACCTGTTTCTAATCTTCCTCCTCCACCTGCTTTCATTCTTCCTCCTACACCTGTTTCTAATCTTCCTCCTCCACCTGCTTTCATTCTTCCTCCTACACCTGTTTCCACTCTTCTTCCTACATCTGTTATCTAGTCTTCCTCCTACAACTGCTTCTAGTCTTCCTCCTACAACTGCTTCTAGTCTTCCTCCTACGTCTGTTTCCACTCTTCCTCCTACACCTAATTCTAGTCTTCTTCCTACACCTGTTTCCATTCTTCTTCCTACAACTGTTTCCACTCTTCCTCCTACACCTGTATCCACTCTTCCTTCTGCACCAGTTTCTTGTCTTCCTCCTACATCTGTTTCCACTCTTCCTCCTACACATGTTTCTTGTCTTCCTCCTACACCTGTTTCTAGTCTCCCTCCCACACCTGTTTCCGCTCTTCCTCCTACACCTGTTTCTAGTTTTTCTCCTACACCTGGTTTCTACTCTTCCTCCTTCACCTGTTTCCACTCTTCCTCCTACACATCTTTCTAATCTTCCACCTAATCCTGTTTTCACTCTTTTTCCTACACCTGTTTCCACTCTTTTCCCTACACCTGTTTCCACTCTTCCTCCTACACCTGTTTCTAGTCTTCCTCCTTCACCTGTTTCAACTCTTCATCCTACACCTGTTTCAACTCTTCCTCCTACACCTGTTTCCACTCTTCCTCTTACACCTGTTTCCACTCTTCCTTCTACACCTGTTTCTACTCTTCCTCCTACACATGTTTCTAGTCTTCCTCCTACACCTGTTTCTAGTCTTCCTTCTATACCTGCTTCCACTCTTCCTCCAACACATGTTTCTAGTCTTCCTCCGATACCTGTTTCCACTCTTCCTCCTACACCTGTTTCCCACTCTTCCTGTTACACACCTGTTTCATCCTATTCCTCCTCCTACACTCCAGCATTACTCTTCTACTACACTCTGTTACTGGTTTTTCTCTCCCTACACCTGTTTCCCCAATCCTTCCTCTTACACCTGTTTTTCCTCATCCTCCTGGCTACACCTGTTTCTAGTCTTCTCCTACACGTGTTTCTAATCTTCCTCTTACACTTGTTTCCACTATTCCTCCTACACCTGTTTCCACTCTTCATTCTATACCTGTTTCCACTATTCCTCCTACACCTGTTACTACTCTTCTCACTACACCTGTTACTGGTTTTTCTCCTACACCTGTTTCAACTCTTCCTCCTACACCTGTTTTTCCTCATCCTCCTACACCTGTTTCTAGTCTTCCTCCTACACGTGTTTCTAATCTTCCTCTTACACTTGTTTCCACTATTCCTCCTACACCTGTTTCTACTCTTCTCCCTATACCTGTTGCTAGTCTTCCTCCTACACGTGTTTCTAATCTTCCTCTTACACTTGTTTCCACTATTCCTCCTACACCCGTTTCTACTCTTCTTCCTGCACCTGTTTCTAGTCTTTCTCCTACACCTGTTTCTAATCTTCCTCCTTCACTTGTTTCTAATCTTCCTCTTACACTTGTTTCCACTATTCCTCCTACACCTGTTTCTACTCTTCTTCCTATACCTGTTACTAGTATTTCTCCTACACTTGGTTCCACTCTTCTCTCTACACCATTTTCTACTCTTCCTTCTACACCTGTTTCCACTCCTCCTCCTACAACTGTTTCTAATCTTCCTCCTACACCTGTTTCTAGTCTTCCTCCTACACCTGTTTCCACTTTTTTCCTTCACTTGTTTCCACTCTTCCTCTTACATCTGTTTCTAGTCTTCCGCCTACACCTGTTTCTAGTCTTCCTCCTACACCCGTTTCTAGTCTTCCTCCTACACCTGTTTCCACTCTTCCTCTTACACCTGTTATGGTCTCTCTCCTACAGATGCGTCTGGTCTTCCTCCTTTCTTCCTTGGGAAAAGGTGTACTAAGGCTGGACGGACATATGTCTTGGAGGGGGAGGATGGTGGAAAAGGAAGGTGGTAAAATGTAGAAAAGGAAGGAGGGAAGATAGAGGAAAAGTAATAAGGGACGATCCAATAGAATAGGATGATGGAGTAAAGTGATGGAGTTGGAGCTAGAGTGAAGGAGGTAGGATGGAGAGGTAAGATGGAGATGTAGGGTGGAGTAGTGGGGTGGAGGAGGTAAAATTCGAGGAAGTAGGATGATGGAATGGAGAGATCTCGTCCCATCTGATCCCGAAGCTGCTAGTACACAGTTATGCTAACGTTCTGTTATTTTTTTTTTTTGCATCCATACCGTCGCCTCCATCTGCACCTTATGGTTAAAATACCTTTGTAATGTCTACTGTCTTGCCTTCTGCTCTTACAGGACAATCATCCTGTCAACTTAGACGTCTACTTACATGGAGCCAGGATTAGGCCTATGACCGTTATGCTAATTCACTTGCATTGACGGCCTCAGTCTTTCTTCAGTGCAGATGTAGGCAGCCGGTGCTCAGGTCGGAATGCACTTGAGAGCAACTGCAGTTTAAGGATGCATCTGTAACGCGATAAGCTGTACTACCTACAGTGATTTACTTGCATATATATATATATATATATATATATATATATATATATATATATATATATATATATATATATATATATATATATATATATATATATATATATATATATATATACGTGTGTGTTCACGTGTATGTTTATATGTGTCTATTTGTGTGCATATGTATATGTGTTCCATTCATCCATCCTCCTTTGTTCTTTTAACCTTTTCCTCCCTTGTATTTCCTTTATCCCTTTTCTTTCATTCTCTGCATTCCCTTTCCTTCCGTTACCTTCACACATGTCCTCACCGGCCCTTTCCTTTCCATTCCCTCATTTCTCCGTTCCTGCCAGCCCTCCTTTGCCTCTCCTTCCTTGCTTTCATCCCACCTTCCACACCCCCACCCCTATCATCCCCGTCCCTCGACCCCAAGAAGCCGGTGGCACCCGTCTGGCATACTGACAGTGCCGGGGTGGACGGCGGCTGAAGGTCAGTAGTGAAAGTAGTCGCTCGTGTCGTCAGCAAAACACGCAATATTCTTTAACAACCAAAGACAACATATGGTGTACGGCAACGGGTGAGGCTTATCACCACCGTATGTTAGTTTGTCTTAACATAATTATCTTTGTCTTATGATTACTTTGTTCTTCAGGTACGCGGTATCTTAGCTTTGATATGATAATTTTTACCGTAGTGACATAATGCATCTGCGTGCGTCTCCTTGTTTGCAATAATGATGAGACAGTTGTAGTGATCAGTGAACATATACCTACGACATTCTTCTCGGCTTGGAAGTCCCTGTAATTAGGTGGACCATACATGAACACCAGATTTCTTTCGCAGAACTACTAAAGTTTGTATGAAAGTCATACAAACGCGCACACACACACACACACACACACACACACACATGTATAATGTGGAAAGTCATGTTCATGGCTAATAATATACCTGTGTAACAGGTACTCGTCCACTGGTGTGACTCACCTCTTGGCCCATCAACATGCAGCGTTCAACGACCGTTATTAAAAATATTTCTCAACTCTCCCGAAGTGTTCAATCTTTGATCACAACTACCACTGAACTCCTGTTGGTGTGTCGGGGTAACGACACGTGTCCGTGCATATCTTATCCATTCTTATGGACATGTAATGAGCAGAAGACAGCGTACACGGTGAATAAGAATCTAATCAATGTATTAGCAACTGAAGAGAAAGCAGGCGTGGTGTGAATGAAGACGCCCCACCACCATATGTGAGAAGCTTACGAGCATATAGGTAGGGAAGGAAGAATATAATATTGAAACTAATAAAGTAAGAAATAAAGAACAAGTAAAGAGAAAGTAGGTGTGACCAGCAAGGTGTGGGAGGGTGATTGAAGTACACCTGTCAACTACCTGGCCAAACAGGAAGTCCAGTAGACCAACACAAAGGGAGGGATAGGCTACCCATTTTTAGGTGAAGGTAAACACAAGTTGGCGGGACGTATGGGAGGTGTTATGTTAAGCTGGGCCTAAGACCTGGGGTGAGAGTTAACAGAGACTGGCGGTGAGAGATGAAGAATAATACTGATCATAAGTGAGAGACATAATTGATACTAGGTGAGGAAGGTAGGCCGTGAGAAATGAGGAAGACAGGGGGTGAGGGGTTAAAGAGACACGAGGTGAGAGAAGTAGACAAAAGGAGGAGGAGGAGGAGGAAGTACAGAATCAAGGGGTCAGATGGGTGGTTCTCGGGTCATAAATCTTCACCGGGGTGTTTTAAGCCTCTTGCCTTAACCCTGACAGTGATACTCCACTCTCCCTCTACACTTTCCTTACGCTGGAAATATGAAACCATCTGCCGCATGTACGGAAAACATATATTTTCTTCATGTGCTGCAGCTTTGATCCTGTAAGGGCAATGTTAGTTAGCTCGTCCTTATACTAGACAAAAAGGAATAATACCATTTCCTTAAAATTTTACCCAACGAAAAAGTTCAACTGATAATTTACAGCAATATAACGTAACTCTATATTCAAAGAAGTATCTAATCTTTTATTCTGTTATTATATTCATATCTTTGAAAATTGCCAGACAAATGATATATTCTAGTTTGTAAACATATAGAGAAATTCATTATATTTAACCATAAATTTAAGTAAATGTGACCCACAATAAAAGAAAGATTCCTTTTTTTTTCAGGAGATATAAGAAATCTGAGGAGTGGCTCAGTGAGGGGTGGGGGGGGGGGGTCGTAACTCCGGCTTACGTCTGTCTGGCGTCAGTGGGCGTAGCTACACTTGTCACTACACCTACCATCTTTCTCTTTCTCTTACTTTTTATATATCCCTCCTACTGTCAATACGTTGATCATCTCTTTGTCTGTATGAATCTCCTTGTGTCTGTCTGTGTTTTGTCTGTTTGTCTCAGCTTTTATCTTTCCTTCTCTCTCTCAACTTCATAATGTAGACCTTGAGAGTCTGAGGTTAGATCTTTGTAATGAAACCAGATTAACCCCTTTATAAGCTTCTGGGAATGTATGAGATATTAGATTGTTTTATGTTCTTATGCTGTAATGCTCCTAAGGATGAACAGATGCAAGAGTGTCATACAGGAATACGAAAAAAGCTAAAACTCTTTCATATATATCTGGTATATTATTGAGATAAGTTTTGAGATGTTAAACGAAAAAAAGGAAAAACGTTCAAGAAAATCAGTAGTAATTTTCATACTCAATAAAAGAAGTTATTATAAAGTAATATAAATGTTAACAAATGATGTATATATGTATATTTATGAATTATTAGTATATATATATATATATATATATATATATATATATATATATATATATATATATATATATATATATATATATATATATATATATATATATATATATATATATATATATATATATATATATATAAGTTTGCTTCCTTGTGAAATTATCGATTTTATAAAAATATTGCCTTAATGATATGCTATTTCGAGGGGAAAATGTATATGTAATATTAAGATGTAACTTATTTGTGTGTAAGTTAAAGACCCAGTTCATAAATTACCCCAGAAAGTGACCCATATACAAATCCAACTTCCTCGTTAAGTATTGCCTCTGTATAATTTACTGTCAGTTCCATAACAACATCTGTCTACGACGGTCGGTAATGTTCCCCCTAAACCAGGAGAAACTTGGTCCAGGTTCCTCATCACACAACCACAACACACTAACACGCCTTTGACTCTCCCAAACACCTGATAACCCTCAAAATATAATGAAACATAAATATACGTACTGAAAGAGCGAGACAGACAAACAGACAGAGATAGAAAGAATTAATATCCTACATCAATTAATATTTATATGACAGTTGTAAAAGAATAGCATTAAAGTTTATTTCCGGAGCCCAAAACCTTTTCAATGTCTGCATAATACACAAGTGTTGTTCACTGTAGTAACAACGGGAGTGACGATACGGATGAGACAGCTTATGACGTAAGGAATTAGCAAGAAGCATATTAGCCGAACAATTACCTAGTTACGCCCAACACTGACACCGGCATGAGTGTGAACAACTCTTGAGGTGCAGCTAAAATTTTACACCACTGATCCGCGCTTCTGTGATCCACTCTACTATAATTCACACTACTATGTAAGGCTTTACAAAGAAAAACATATTCCTCTCAACACCCAACTATACTGCTGAACCCTTTTGTTTCTTCTTATTACCATGACAATTGTATGTCTGTTACCTTAAGTGACTGGTAAATGATTATATGTATACAGTAGGTTCCCCCCTCCCCTCCCCCCACTCCTGCTCCTCCTCGCTGGGTCGACCACTAAGGAACCACTACTGCCATTACAAAAATACCATTATTAAATGTACGAAACGTCTGTCGCTAATTGGGATGTACGGTGGGTGGAGGACCAACCTGTTCGACATATTTTACTCTATTGTTTCATTCTTGATGTAGGATTGTTTTCTGGATGTTTGCTATGACAACAGGAGTGTGTGTGAAAGTGTGGGAGAAATTTCCTTTTTCATGTGTTCTTGTGAAGAGCCTGAATGACGTGGTAATTGGTGGGAAAATATTATTATACGAGGTGTTAATAGTGCCCGAAGGCTGTTGTTAATATTATTTTTCTGTTTGTCTGTCTGTCTGTTTGTCTGTCTGTCTGTCTGTCACCATCTGCCACCAGCATCAAACTGCAAAATCTTTAATATCATACTTATCATTACCATCAACATTATAAATATCCCTATCATCATCATTCCCAACCATTATGATCATATTAATAATTATTACCACTATCTCTAACATTCTTATCATGATCATTATCCTTAATTACCCTCATCGGCATCACAATCCTCTACACCACCTCACTAATCATTATTTTTCTACCTTCACCCTCAATTTCATCATCTGGTTACAATTATTTCATCGATCTTCAACAATTTTTTTACATCTAATCATCTTATTATCACCATCATTATCACCATCTCCCTCATCACTGCTTTTATCCTCATCATCATCATCATCACAATCACTAAATTACTATTAACAACGTAATTCATTCCTAGAGTCACTATCACCACCATCTTTATCCTCTCTTTACTTCACATCATTATCTTTACTGCACCCATCGTCATTATCTATCACTAACACTGTATTCACCAACCATCACTTAACCTAATCATCATCTGATCCACCAATAGAATTATCATTATTACTTATTACTATCAATCATCACCAGCAATTGATTCATCACTAACACCATCCTCATTACTTAATCATCACCAGCACCTGACCCATGAAAGCCTGTACTGTCCTGCAGGTCATCACAGTATCCACCCTCACCGCCCCCAACACCGCATGGATCACTATATACCATGCATAGAAGTCTCCACCTTAGCCACCAGGGCTCTCAGGAACAGTATCATCGTGTTTACTTCTGCTCCTCTTGTTCGTGTCGCATTTTTCATATCATAGACTACAAAACAAATTTTAGTCGAAGAACTGAATAAACTGAGAAAAAATCATCAATGAAAAGTGCAGATAATACTTTGACAAAAATTCCTGAAAATCGCCCTTTTTCGGGAGTTTTAATCATATGGTTTCCGGTGTGATAAAACCAAGACAATTAATCCCAATCATATAGCCAGACTTACACGTTAACTATGTAAACAAAAATCCAGCACAGTTACCCTCCGGGTCGACAGACGAAGCGAACTCCAACAGAAAACGGAATCGAGGCCACAAGTTGCCAGTAGTACGGTCCGGGTTGACGCCCACCATCCAACACTGGCTAACCACACGCACTACACCGACCGAGAGCTGAAGCCTCACTGAAGCTCTAAGCTGGCGAGAAAGACAGCAGAGTCGCCTGAGAGAAAGAGAGTGAGGGAGAGAGATGTGCGGGGGCGTGGGCGGGGAGGGTCCGCTGCCCTGGCGAGGTCACATCGTCTTATCTATTGTATAGATAATTGGGTGTCTCCTGTAGTACAATAGTCTGTGTTCTATTGTATGATATGTCATTGACACTACAAACAACTCAACATAAACCACAGACTTTCGACGTAACACCGAAACATAATGTCATCCCTTGTAATAACTCATTTCTATTTGATTATTTCTTTCAAATAATAATTCCTGATAAAATATAATAGTAACTTGAAAGCAACACCAGATCCTGCATGACAAGTCACACCGGCAGAGAAAATGGAAACTTGCATGTGGGAGGAACACGAGCTAGGTAGGAGGCGGGAGAAATTATCAAGCATATCCTGGTTCACTCTTTACTGATCTACTTTTATTGAAAATCACCCTTTCATGTTTTCTCTACTTATATGTCAAAAAAAAATAGAAAATTGTTTGAAAGCGAGCGTGGGTGATAGAGGGACGGTAAAGGAAGGCTGAGTGAAGGAGGGTGAGTGAAGAAGGGTGAGTGAAGGAGGGTGGGTGAGGAAGGGTGGGTGAAGGAGGGAATGATGGAGGGTGGGTGATAGAGGGTGGATGAAGAAGGGTGAGTGATAGAGGGTGGGTGTGGAAGGGTGGGTGACCCGGAGCGCCGGGTCACTGATAACACTGCCTGGATATAAACACTGTTGTCTCGAGTATCATGTCACTATGACAAATTTAAGTAAGTACAGCATATATCTAGAACACACACACGCACACACACACACACACACACACACACACACACACACACACACACACACGCAAATATTATACAAAATAGGAACAATTGCCTAATAACGAGAATGTATGTGAATATAATTTTTTTAATCCTTCTTGCAGACCATGACGATCAAAGAGGTTATCAAAGTACATGTTAATAAATAGTTTCATAGAGAACCTAACCTAACCTACCCTTCCCTAACATAACAAAACATATAACTTATAACATATAACATCACAAATAACAACATATAACATAACATATCACACAACATATAACATAACATATAACAACATATAAGATAACAACCTGCTTTAGGCATAATTTGGCTATCTTACGATGATAAGAGACGTTTTAAATGAAACAGCAATTTTTATCATAATCCGAATTAACTCTCATTAATGTTGTAGTTATAAAAAAAGAAAAGGTTATCCTTATTTGTCGTAAAGTGTTCTTCAATAAAACTCATGAAGGTTCAAATAAAAGCGAGTCAATTAAATAATTATACAGGAAGAAAACCAGCAAACACGAAGCATACATATTATAGGTGATGAGGTTAGGATAGGTTAGGTTAGGTTAGGATAGGTTAGGTTAGGTTAAGTTAGGTAACCACAAGACTACAGGGAGTCTATGTTCTTCTACACTTTTGTATATTACTTGGGTCTACTTTAATTATATAAGTAATCATAAAAGTTGAATGTAATTGTCATATAACTCATGAGATATCAACCAAATAAGTGGACGTATATTTAGACTTGAACATTGTATTATGCATTTAACTTGGGCCTTAACTGTATAATCACCAATATGCTTGTGTGTACTGTATGTTTTTCTTCTTAAATCTCTGTCAGTTTAGTATACTGTATTGTCAGTGTGCGATGGACAGCAACATGTATAAATTAAAAATGTTTATTGGTGAAGAAGAGACAGAAGTATTTAATTCACCTGTACCACTTATATCAATATTAAATGTTAGTTGTAGATAAGAGTTTATAATATGTCTAAATGTATATGTATAAAATATTCAGCCAGCTATCCCCTGTTACCTCGTACATAGAAACTTTAAGTCATTTTCTATTTATTTATCACAAGAAAAACGTAATTTAATGATCAAGTAATTAGAGTGAATTAAGTTGCCACAATCCCAGGAGATTTTGATAGGTTAATATAGGTCATGCCCTGAACCACAGTATTAGTACAGGGACCCAATTATCAAATGTTCCTAAGATAAATATTCCTCGTAATTGGTGATGTATGAACACAGCTGATTGGTTAACTAAAATAAAAGCCTATAACTAGTGTCCAAAAATTGCTTCTAAATTACATTGCATTAACTCGAGTCATTCATTTAAAAGCAATAGTGAGATAAATAAATGTAAAACAGTCTTAATTTAACTACTTTTTTTAAATTTATCATCTCGTTATGTGCTTTTTTTTATCTTAAGTTACGATAATTATTCCTCGCAAGAATGTTGGAAATACTAGACCCAGAAACTTAGGTATGAGTTTATATAAATATTTGGTCATATTCACTTTCATATATATACATAACCTAACCTAACCAAATCGAACGAAAATACACACTTACGTACAGTGAAATAGAGAAACAGAAAGTTGCTCAAAAATTATAACTTAACATGATCTCAGAGGTCACTAATATCAGGTTATCATTGGAGTAAGGTGGTCACTGGAGTTAGGTGGTCACTGGAGTAAGGTGGTCACTGGAGTAAGGTGGTCACTGGAGTAAGGTGGTCACTGGAGTAAGGTGGTCACTGGAGTAAGGTGGTCACTGGAGTAAGGTGGTCACTGGAGTTAGGTGGTCACTGGAGTAAGGTGGTCACTGGAGTAAGTGGTCACTGGAGTAAGGTGGTCACTGGAGTAAGGTGGTCACTGGAGTAAGGTGGTCACTGGAGTAAGGTGGTCACTGGAGTAAGGTGGTCACTGGAGTAAGGTGGTCACTGGAACAAGTTATGACTAGAACAAGAATTTTACATCAGTGAAGTGACCGCTGGATGAAGAGTCACTAACGTCAAATGGTCTTTGTGCTATGATAATTAATCAGTGAAGTGAGATAATTATTGGAATATTATCATCGTTTTAAGAAGATGGTCACTACTCACAATACTCCACTTGTAAAAAAAATAAATGCTCCTGATTGTATAATTATATAAGGGTGATCTCTATAGTGAGTTGGTAGTCCCTGGAGGAAAATTATAGTTAGTCATTAGAGTAAGGTTAATGCTGTAGTAAAAGAGAGGTTGGTGTAGTATCAAATAGGATAATCATAAACAAGAAAACCCTAAAAAAAAATCATATGTATAAAGTCATAATGGTGACATAGAGAGTGTAAAAACTACCGTTGATCTAGGTCTTGGGTGATAATTTGAGTAGGGATGTTGTAAGGACGTTGATCTGTAGATAAAGATGTTTCCCAATAATACGTTGATTATGGTGAGATATTTATTGACTTTAACTTTCACCTTTGATCAAAAAAGTTGAGTACTTAGGTTATCCTCAGGTCGACCAGCTGTTTAGCTTTCATACAGACTAGATAATACTTGGAGACGTTGGGTACAAACGGATTAATATAGCTTTATTTTTCAAATCTTCAATTTCTTCAAGTAACTA
>NW_024748870.1:5008372-5121092 GCF_018991925.1 Homarus americanus
AAGTAAATTCTCATCAAAATTATGCCGTCTGTGATTATGGTTTTCAAACAATATTCAAAGACAAAATGTAATATATAACGGAACTACCCAACCATATAGCCATCCGTTCGTCTGTATGTCAGTCCATTACCAATTTGGTTACCTAACCATAACTAGAGTTTCCTTGTGCAATAAACATGACGTTACATAGATATATACCTTGTGCTTACTGAGAGGAGGAAGGTCCCTTATTATTCTAGGATTTTAGGGGTCAAAGGTCAGAGTCAGTGAAAAAAATATTATTACTTTGCGGATTCTAAAACTAATATCATTCACTGGTGACCATAATAACATACAGGTCTCTTGCTTCTAGGGAGAAATGAACACTTCACTTCTATTGTCTAAGGAGAAAGAAAGGTTAAGAATAAATTGAATCGTGGTGTTTCAGTGAATCATGGTGGTTCAGTGAATGGGTAGACTATATCATGTTGGTTGAGTAAATGGTAGACTATATCATGTTGGTTGACTGAATGGTAGACTATATTATGTTTATTAAGTGAATGGTAGACTATATCATGTTGGTTGTGTGAATGGTAGACTATATCATGATGATTGAGTAAGTGGTAGACTATATCCTGCTGGTATATATCCCCCCCCACACACACACCCAGCCACCAAATTCCTAGCCACGGAAGATCTAGGTTACTACAGTGTTACCAATGTTATCACTCCTCCTCTACCTCATTCACCATCTAAACAAAATAAGGAAAATAACACGATTAATGCACGGAATAAAATCCCTAGCTACTCCAAAACACAATCCCGATACCATGATATCTATCTGTTTATAATGTGAAGAAGAGATGCGTTTTAGTCATTTAGAAGGGGAAATAAAACGGGGATTGGAATCATCGACAGAGACAGAGGTTGTGTGTGTGTGTGTGTGTGTGTGTGTGTGTGTGTGTGTGTCGCAACAGCCTCTCAAAAGGTCTGAGGGAGGGGACGCGGTGTTAAGCCCGACTGCTATCTGTCAATGACTTTTCGGCTTCAATGAAAGTACTAGAATTAAGGCCTTGACTGCTTGTTGATGTTTCATTCATAGTGTTATGACGCAGAGGTAGTGTGTGTGTGTGTGTGTGTGTGTGTGTGTGTACATATGAACATGAATGTGTGCCAGTGTGTATGAACGTTTATACATGCATAAAATCATATGCAATAGTGAATATGTATATAATGTATGTATGTGTTATAAACTTAACGTCCTTAAAAACGTGTCATCTTTTTTCCTGTCTTTACCCCATCAGCCCTCGTCTTCCTTCCCTTCCTATCTGCCCTTCACCCTCCTTCCCTCCATCCCCCCCATCATTCCCTCCATCTCCCTGTCCCTCCCCCATCCTTCCCCCTCCATCTCCCTCCCCATCCTTCCCTCCATCTCCCCATCCCCTCCATCTCCCCTCCCCATCCATCCCTCCATCTACCCTACCTCATCCTTCCTTCCATCTCTCCCCATCCCATCTTCCCTCCATCTACCCTCCCCACCGTTATCTCCTAATCCTCTCACCTTTCTCTCCCCATATGCCCTCCCCCTCATTATTCCCTCCACCCACTGCCTCCTCACCTGGCCTTCCAATTACCCTCTCAAGTACATTCCACACACCAAATATCAATATACCCCATCAATATGCGGCCGGGCACCTCCTTCAGGACTTTCTACCCATAACTTAGTCCCATTAAACAAAACAAAAAAAGACGTGTATATGTATGGCTGTTCCCTTAGTCTATGTCTTCAGGACCAAGGTTCAGCTGCTCGAGAGGTTCTTAAGTTCGTTTAATTACCTCACTGGGCAGGAAGGTAGACCCTAAGCGTAATTTACCCGCTATTTTAGCTGCCATCTATAGGTCGTGTTTCTAAGTTAAATCATTGTTAATAGTTTTTGAAAGTCTCTCAGTTACGAGTAGACGGATACAAAAAATTAGCTTATATATCAGTGAGAATATGGTCAACTGATGCTGGACCTGCAACCATAGTGTGGCTTTGTGTACTAAATATGGTCCTCAGGTGTGTACAAATAAACGGCCCCCAAGACCATAAATGGGTCCAGAGTGTGTACCCATTAGCTGGTGGGGACCCAGTAAATGGGCGAACTATTACTTCGCGACAAAAACGGGGTTGAGTCTCTCTCTCTCTCTCTCTCTCTCTCTCTCTCTCTCTCTCTCTCTCTCTCTCTCTCTCTCTCTCTCTCTCTCGCACACACACACACACACACACACACACACTGCGGTATAACAATGTCACAGAACTACTCGTCCAGATGGTATACTGCACAATCGTCGTCTGTGGGAACTAATGAATGACTAACGGGGTGGACTAATGAATAAATGACAAAAGTATTCACAGTGTTCACACAGAGGGACACAACTCAGTGGGCTCAGCTAACATCCGGCCAACCAGATGGTCGTGTGTACCGGTCTCTCACTTGTTCCCGGTATTACACTACGCCAGGTACTGAATCTCTAACCACAGAAAAAGAACAAATGGATGCCTGGGAGACTGGATCAAAGAGTAAGTGAGAATGACATTCACACAGACGGTAAAATATATCCACATACGGATTTACTCATCATTCGTAAGTGAGTAAAGGGGGTGGGGATGTGGGGGGGAGGTCAGCTCTTGCCAAACTCAGGTGACGATATATACCTGTAAGGGAAAGGTGAAGGGTAAAACAAAAGGTCGACACTTTTTTCCACGAATTCTATACATTTCTAGGTCTTATCTCTGACATATGACACAACCATAACCCAATATGATACTTTAACTAATGCCACGTGAACCAAATTTTCCCTTTTCAGATTATTCTTTAAACAAATATTAAAATGGTGAAATGTGATCAAGATAATTAACTAATCGATACGGTGTTGACGTGTCAGGTGCTGTTTACAGATGGTATATGGTAATGGGCTATGATAAAGGAATAAGCGATCAGATACTGTTGTAAAATGTGACGAAATAATTAACTGAGAGCAAGAAAGAGTCAGCTCAATAGAGAGAGAGAGAGAGAGAGAGAGAGAGAGAGAGTCGGTAAATAGATGTACAGATAAACAGGGAATTCAACAGATAGAAAAAGCGATAGATCGTTAGATAAATCGAGAGATAGACAATAACAGTAATAGATCGATTAATATAGATAGGTAGGCATATCAATTGATAAGTTAATAAACAGACTGACTGACGGTTAGATAGCTAGCATATATAAGCAAAGAGAAGGATTGACAATCAAACAGACAAAATGAACAGACTACAGGCACACTGACAAAAGACATACATATACCATATAGTTATACAGACTACCCCCCACTACCCTATTCTCCCCATAGTCTATATATATATTGGACCTGTTAATTTGCATCTTCGTCCATCTCCCCATCCACCCCTTCACCCACCCGCCACGTAGTTCATCGCCTCCTATGTCCACTATCACGATTAAGACAAAATACAATATCCACCATAAAGTAATAATATTGTTTTGGGTGTTCATGGTGTGTCCTTGAATGTTCTGATTACAGTTTTAAGGTTTGTGGTTGACTGACTTAACATACCTGGGAGGAGACTGTATGTGTGTAATGTTAAAAGTATGAGATCTCTTTTAGATTCCGTCAGTCGTATTATGAAGTAAAAATTCTTAACGATTGATTATTTTGTTGATGATTATAACTATTATTCTCTCTTAAAGCAAATATATGTATGTTGGCTATATAACTAGAATATTTTCCCTCCACTTAGAGTTAGGAAGACCAATACACAGACAGTCAGACATACGTGCACACATAGAACCAGATTTTCGTTACCTATTCTTTGCTCTGGTAAAAAAAATAAAAAGTGTAATTTTCTGATCCTGGGAAAATAATCGCTGACAATGTACTGACTGTATATATCACGAAAATAATTGGTATACATTTGCCTCGTTTTCCATTGATTTGAGTTTTATAAAAGTCAAATTATTATTGGCACCTGTTTCATTGGCGTATCAATGGTATTTGACACCCGAAATCAAACCTCTAACACTGTGACGTCATACACATCCACATTCTGTTCAGCTGATAGAGTCAACAATGAGGATGAACGACAGTGTGAGATAAAAAAAAAAAGTTAAGGTATAATAATTCTAGTACAGAAATTTTTAATCTACGCTTTTGTTGAGTTTGAAAAATATTATGGTTTTTTTTTTAACTTTCGCTCTCTCTTTTTGTTTATCTTGTCCTATTCCTTTTTTTCTTTGCGTCTCTATTTCTATTTATTCATCTTTATTCATCTATCCGTCTATCTATCACTCTTTCTTTATCTTCTCACTCTCACTTTATCTACCTCTTTCTAATACTGTTTATGGTCGTAATACACTCTTTTCACTATGTCTCTCTCTCTCTCTCTCTCTCTCTCTCACACACACACACACACACACACACAAACACATTCCCTCACTCCATCCTTCTATATATATTTTTATTTTCGTCTCCTCTTCGTATGGTACTTAATATAATCAAACTCACTTCGTATTAATTTTTTGTTCATCCAATTTTCATGACTTATCATTCTCATACACCTGAGAACCGCCAACTTCATGCATTCAGCTCATTCCTTCATTATTCAATTTCTCTTAAACATCATTTTTCACTATCATCAAATCTTCAAAGTAAACATATACACTATCCTTATCCCTACCTGTCTTCCCACCTGTATTACCCTTACTCTTATATATCTGTCACAACAAAACTCTCTTAACATACAGCTAACTTCATTTTCTTACTCTTCATCATCCTGGGTAAGGCCCCCTCGCCTGCACGCCATTCAGAACTCTTCACTACCTCTCCTCCTAATCCTACACCCTCAATGAAAGTGGTCCCTAGGTAATTGCAATACCGGAAGCTCTCTGGCCCTTTCTCAACTCCCAGTCATATCTTAATTGTTGTTTAAATATTGATTCGTGGGTGGATTTTTTTTTTTTTTTTGGGTGGGGTTCACTTTGTGTCTGTCCAATGTTTGTCCAGTCTGTGTCCCAAACAAACTTAAAATTGTGTAGAACTATGTCCGTTTTTACTTATTTTATGAATTTACGTGATATTCCTTAATGACTGTACTTAGCTCCCTTAAGAATGCATGCAATATCCCTCTAAGATGTATTTAATCTCGTTCATAACCACACTCAGTTTCACTAATTCCTGTCCCCCCCACCCCCCCCACACACACAGAAACCTACTTAACCTGTCTTATGACCGTAATCAAACTCCATGACTGTATTTTATCTCCCTCATGACCGTACCTAATCATCATGATCGTACTCAATCTCTCAAATGACTCTACATAACCTCCCATCTCTCTGCTCTCACTCACCCTCACCCTCTCTTTATCATATACTGTACTCAGACTTCCTATCTCCCGTAAATCCTGTACTCATTCTCTCTTATAATTGTACTCAGTGTCTATCAGTTACTTATTTATTAAACTATACGCTTCTATTGTCCATAGCCTTAATTCACTTTATCTTTAAATATACTTACAAATACAGACACTCAAGTATAAGCAAATACAAACAGAAACTTTCACAGATTCACATATAAACCCACAGACAGACAGACAAATGCACACACACACACACACACACCCACACACTCACCCACACACTCACCCACACACATATGGGACAGATAGAAAGACAGCTCGGGGTGATGAAACAGAATGAGGGTTTGGTAGATACAATGGTGAGAGAAGCCAAATGAATCAGGTGAACTCAATATTGAATCACGCATGACTATTTAACATCTGCCAGGTACAGGTATGTTCTCGTAGGTCCAGGTGTGTTCTCGTAGGTCCAGGTGTGTTCTCGTAGGTCTAGGTGTGTTATCGTTAGATCCAGGTGTTTTCTCGTAGATCCAGGTGTGTTCTCGTTAGATCCAGGTGTTTTCTCGTAGATCCAGGTGTGTTTTCGTAGGTCTAGGTGTGTTATCGTAGGTCTAGGTGTGTTATTGTTAGATCCAGGTGTGTTATCGTAGGTCCAGGTGTGTTATCGTTAGATCCAGGTGTTTTCTCGTAGATCCAGGTGTGTTTTCGTAGGTAGGTGTGTTTCGTAGGTCTAGGTGTGTTATCGTTAGTCCAGTGTCTAGGTGTGTTATCGTTAGATCCAGGTGTGTTATCGTAGGTCCAGGTGTGTTATCGTTAGATCCAGGTGTTTTCTCGTAGATCCAGGTGTGTTTTCGTAGGTCTAGGTGTAATCGTACCTAACCACCACTTCAGGATGTGACTACACAGACACGTCATCAAGTATGTCTGACGCTATCCAAGGAATAAATTTTCAGAGTCCCTGTATACTGGCTGATCTATGATATGTCACACCTAAGTCCTGTGTACGTGCGCGAGTCCATGTGTGTGTGTGTGTGTGTGTGTGTGTGTGTGTGTGTGTGTGTGCGTGTGTGTGTGTGTGTGTGTGTGTGTGTGTGTGTGTTGTATGATCAGGTGTTAGGTGTGTTAACATATGCAAATTTTTTCTTTTGACAGGAGGAATTCTATTTGTTCAATGATTTGTATTTGTATCTGTTTTTTAGTGTAGTGTAATCAAAGACCTTGCGAAGTTTGTGTTAGTCCTACGTTGGTCTCTATACTGAACTAAAATACGTGAATAAAGACCAAAGTCGTGACAAATTATAACATCAAACGTCAACACCGGAATAATAAAGTTTTCTCTGCTCAGCGAAACATACTTTTTCACTTGTAGTAGCTGCATCCCTCAAACATACATACACCCTTGTATATACTCATACACGACCCATACATAGCCTCTCTTATCTACAGGTAAAGTAATGGTGTCATCCTTTAAAGCTTCCTGGCCGCTGTAATGGTGTTAGTTGTAGAGTTTTACGCCATGCTGGGGTGTTTTCCAATAACGGAGCTAATGATTAAAAAAAAATATTCTAAGCCAAGTGTCAATAAGAGTTTGTTCGTAGTAAGAGAAAAATCTTCTTTGGAGATAATTAAGATAAATTGTATGAGAAACTTATATCTTAGGATTATCAAATGATTGTTACAGTTACCAAATAGCGGGTCACTTCCGGCTGTGTCCTATCTCGTAGCTGTGTTTGTCAAAGTATCGTTGGTTACTAAGGGAGATAAAGAGAAAGGCTGCATATTGCATTTTGCGTAACGTAAAAAAAAAAGTAAACAAAAAAATTTAACTTGATTAAACTTTCCTATGCGAAAAAAAATGTATATGTAATTTTATATCCATTACTATAGGATTATGTAATGAAATAATATGACATGAAATTTCGGTGGTGGGCTTACCGATATAAATGAATAATAACTCTATCACAAGCACAAAAAATATTTTTATGCAAAAGTGGTGCATGCCGTCTACCTAGCATTTTTCTCATGCCTCGCTCCCCTACCTGTTTGGCACACAAATTATCATGAATATTACGGCGGTATGTTCTCCCTCGATGACCTGCTTCCACGCACATCCAAGGCATAATTCTGTCAACACTTTTTTTCCAGAATAAAGCAATTTCGGGCCAAATTTTTGTGTTTTTGTTGTTTAACTATTTTTTTTATAAAGCTGTTGACTTTTATCTTTGATTAGGTTTTAGTATTATGAAAAGATATACTTGGTGTTGATAAAGGCAAACAAAAACTAATAATTATTTGTGAGAGGAATGATAAAGGTACAGACGCCTGGTGAAGGAAGGGATTACCGCCACCACTAACTTACTAAACCTTCAATCGTTTGCATTTAGGATTACGAATTTACACCCTTTCCCCCCGTGCTCTGCCATCCCCATATCTTTCTAACCCCCCTTCCTACTCCTCCATCTCCTCCTTCCCTCCCCATCACAAACGCAAGCTAAAACACAATAATATGGCTGAAAAAATGCAAGCACATTCATCCTTCACCACTATAGAAGCTTATGGCCAACTCGAATTACCAAGCCTCATCCACTCCCTCCCCCTTCCCTAGATATCCGGATAACACCACCGTCCGGATGAGAGAGAGAGAGAGAGAGAGAGAGAGAGAGAGAGAGAGAGAGAGAGAGAGAGAGAGAGAGAGAGAGAGAGAGCCGCCCCCTACCTAAACCACACCGCTGGTCAGCCAGGAACTCATAACACGGAGGTCGTCGGTATTTGCAAGCAATATTGAATTAAAATTTGATTGCATTACTCCACACACTAAAATCCTGCCTGCACTAACCTCATCCCATATACCTGGCTTCATTGAATTCATCGGCATCGTAAGTCTTAAAAAACGCTTGGCTGGTGCTTCATATCCGAGAGAGAGAGAGAGAGAGAGAGAGAGAGAGAGAGAGAGAGTTCTGTTGGCCTCCGAAAAGCATGTTATTCTCTTTATTGTTTATGGACTTTATTGCGGGATTTTGCGTTGATTTTGCCCTTGGTGTTCGTTAATATATTTATACTCGGTCCTCCTGTTAAGTTTAAAGAGTAAGTGATGAAAATTATTTATTGTAATGGGTAGAGTGTGTGTGTGTGTGTGCGTGTGTGTGTGTGTGTGTGTGTGTGTGTGTGTGTGTGTGTGTGTGTGTGTGTGTGTGTGTGTGTGTGTGTGTGTGTGTGTGTGTGTGTGTGTGTGTGTGTGTGTGTGTGTGTATTATGACCGCGCAGAAGGTTTTACCCATAGTTTCTGTTTCTCTCTGTGGATTAAAGTAAAAAAAAATATGTGACAGTAAATTGAAAGGAGTTTGTCTGTCACGATTAGCTATTTATTTTTTTTACTCTTCCCTCCCACTATATCCCACATTATCTATCTATCTTCATTTTTCCCATCTCATCTGACTCTCTCCTTCTCACTCCTGCTATCTCTACTCTTCTTCTCTCTCTCTCTCTCTCTTTCTTTTTATCTCTCTCCTCAAACCCTCCCCCTCTCTCTCTCTGCCTCTGCCTCCATCACTTCCCTGACCAACACAACAGGGGCTCTCCACCACACATTCCAGCCTGATCACATCATCCCATGCACGTCTCTCATTCAATTAACACCTCTACTCTATCTACTCTCCTCGCTCTCCCCTCTCTCTTTCCTTGCCTCTCCCTTCCTCCGCAATCCTTTCCTCTTTTGCCTATTAACCTCTCTTCTTCCCTGTTCCCCTACCATCTCCTCATTCTCATATAATCTCTCTCTCTCTCGCTCTCTCTCTCTCTCTCTGTGGTGTGTGCGTGTGTGTATGTGTGTGTGTGTGTGTATCTCTCTCTCTCTCTCTCTGTGCTGTGTGCGTGTGTGTGTGTATGTGTGTGTATCTCTCTCTCTCTCTCTCTCTCTACTCTTCCTCCTCTCCCCATCAACACCCTAGGCCGTTCCAGCGTGTTATAACCAGCGACGCTACGCCACCTTTCACGATGCAAATGCCGAGTTGATCTATAGTCCAATACAGAGACCCCCCCAACGCAATAAGCTCCTCTCGGACGAACGTATCCCCTATCCTCCTCCTACTCCTCCCCTTCATACTATCCCCTTCCCCCTCCTCCTTCTCTCTTCCCCATAACCCCCTTCCCATTACCTCTCCCTATCCCTCCCTCCCTTCCTCTCTCCCTCCCCCTATTCTCCTCGCGTGCATAGCCACTGGTCAGGAGGTTATGGCACGCGGGGGTGGAATGAGTTTTTTTTTTCCTCGCTTAGCGTACAAGTTATGTTGTATTCTGTAGTGCCTGTGTGTGTGTGGTGGTGGTGTGAGAGAGGCAGCAGGGAAGTGTTAACACCGTGTAATGTGAAATAACATACTGGGTGGGAAGGCGTGGGGGGGGGGGTGATGAAGGTCAGATTACGAAAGACAGTGAAATCCACGGATGGAAAACTAGGATTTCAATGTTGTTGTGGTGTTGGTGTTCCAGCAGATGATTTGGCTGTGGGATGCTTGTACGTGTGTGTGTGTGTGTGTGTGTGTGTGTGTGTGTGTGTGTGTGTGTGTGTGTGTGTGTGTGTGTGTGTGTGTAGAAATAAAACAAAATTACCCTACGTTGAGTGTTTTGTATGAAACGTTTGTATGTAAGCTAGAGGTTAGACATGGTGAGTTTAATCAAATGTAAAAATCATAAAAATATAAGAGAAAAACTATAATCATAATGTATAAAAAAAAAACCAATCATGACGAAGCTATAGAAACCACGTGAACACTTGACAAAAACGACAAGTGAACCTCAATGATGTATTAATATTTTGCAAGGTAAGGGCATAAAATTATAGCTACACAATAATGCATTACATTGAATTAAATAAGACAACCACAAAAATAAATTAAAGTAAGAATCAATATCCTACAAAACAGCAAAAGACTAGAAAACAGAAATAGGGATAAATACAGGAAGGATACTTGATAATTAACTTGAAATAAGTGATCACCAGAGTAAAAACACACACACCCCAGAGTTGACCTTTGACCCTGACCTTTGACCCTGCCCTACTATCTTGACCTATCATTTTGACCTGCTATCTTAACCTGATGGAAATAATGCCTGGAGTGATGATAGGATGATAGATGGATATGAATGATAGAACTGATGGATGGATATGGATGATAGAACTGATGGATGGATATGGATGATAGGAATGATGGATAGATATGGATGATACGACTGATGGATTGATATGGATGATGGGAATGATGGATGGATATGGATGATAGGAATGATGGGTGGATATGGATGATAGGAATGATGGGTGGATATGGATGATAGAACTGATGGATGGATATGGATGATAGGAATGATGGATAGATATGGATGATAGGAATGATGGGTGGATATGGATGATAGGAATGATGGGTGGATGGCTGCTGTGATAAGAATGTTAGATAGACGGATAGATGGAAATAGTAAATAGATGAATAGTATAATGAAAAACGATGGATAGTTGGATGGGATGATAGAAAATGATGAATGGATAGATGGATGAAATGATATGAAGTAATTAAAGAGTAGGTGAAAGTAATTAAAGTCATGAATGGATGAATAAGAACGGATAAAGTAATTGGAAATGATAGATAGGTGAATAAAAGAAACGAGAACAACCAATAATAACGAAACCGATAACAACAACAAATGAAGAAAATTAAAAGAAGAGAAAGAAAAAAGTGAAGAGAAAAAGAAGAATAAAGAAGACAAAGCCATGGGGAAGAGGAGAAAATCACCCCTCCACCCCCCCCTCACGCCCCTATAGACAGCAGACGGCCACCATATTGGTTTGCCAGGTGATAGATACCAGGACGGAGGTCAGTGTCATAAGTTGCTCTGGACAGGGAGGGATGGATGGAAGGGGGGGGGGGATGAAGAAGAGTAGGATGGAGGAGGGATGGACGGGGAGAATGAGGGAGGGAGAGATGAGGGGAAGGAGAAAGGGAGTTGTTAAGGAGATAGAGGTAGAGAGGGAGGGATAAAGTGGAAAGGAGAGAAAGATGGAATAAAGATATCACATCACTATACATCTTTCTCACTCCTTATCATCCTACCCTCTTCACTTTATCACGACCAAGTTCTTTATCTCTTGCTGTTTCTTCTTTCCCTGTTCTTGTTTTGTCTTGTTCTTGTTCTTCTTCTCTTCTGGTTTCATATATATTTGTTCTTTTTTTTCTCCTCCTTGTCAACTGTGATACCTGTTTTACATCGTATTAATGCATAGCTTTGAGTTTCTTTTATCTATTTCACTATCTATTATATATGTGTTGTTCGTGTATCTATCTATCTATCTATCTATCTATCTATCTATCTATCTATCTATCTATCTATCTTCGTGTTTAACTAGTATTCTATCTTTCTCTCTGTCAAGCAACCTTTATCTTAACTATTGGTTATTCTATTTATACACATATTTATCTTTTCATGATTGTATCTATCATCATTAATCATTTTTGTCTGTATAAACATTATCTTTACACATTCATTATATTTATCCATCTATGTTTCGACATGAGATTCAGGTCAAGAGAGACACCTAGTGGCAGTATGTGATATGGCCGTGAGATCTAAGTGAAATAAGGGCTTATATTTCACTAGTTTATTAATACCCTACTGTTGGTACCATTATATATAACTTTTATTAAATATGCAAATACAACAATAGTCTTCGCTAACTTTTTTTTCTATATTAAATCAAAAGTAACTGATACTGAATATTCGATAACATTTTGAATACATTATATATTATAGTCATAGGAAATAATATACAGAAAATAAGGAAATGGGTAATTAATCAATGTTTAATTGATAATTAGGAATATATTAAGGAACAATTTTGGATAACAAGAATAGTAATTTCTTGAATATTTTATATATTTGAGTGAACTAGAACAAAAATAATTTGAACATAAGGAAAACTGGACTTGAATCACTCGAGTTACTTAACAACATCAATGACTGGCCAGCTCCAGGGCATCTCTTAAGTGCTGTATCATTAACAACATTTAGCTCATATTACAGTACGTAGTTAATCTTGTTACGCCAGTTTCTGTGAGCTCTGGCAAGTCGTATACTGCATATTAGAAATTGAGATATACGAGTATTTGAAGACATAACAGGTTGGATTGGGAATATTAAATTCATCCAGATTCTTACCTATATACTAGAGATATTTCCGTCCCTTCTCGTATGTGAGATAATATTGTAATCTATACAATAACTTAGGGAGATATTATTCAGCTCATAGGAATACTACTTCTTTTTCTTCTTGTCTATATTTTAACATAACATAACATAACATCTTAGCTAATATAAAGTAAGATATTATTTCGTAGAGAGAAATCGTGAAGCCAATGGAAGAAGGGAGAAATCATGCCTTAAAATAGTTCATACGCAGAGAAACACACGAACGCGCTGATTAAAACATGACTCTCGTACAAATGAGATATAGGAGTTGTGATCCTGGATGAGGGAGTGGAGGTTGTTGAGGTAAAGTGAGAATAAGTGGAGGCTAACATGAGGAGATATGAGACTGCTAAATGGAGAACTATGGTAGAGCTAAGACGAATGGGGAGAAGGAAGATTATTTTCATGATTTGTTGAACTGGAAAATGGTAAGAAAGGGTAACTTTCTACTTTCCGACTAAGGTTTAAACCGCCCAAGGGATCTTCTGGGAAATATGGATTAATTTTTGTTAATATTGTTTTAACTCCATGGTAGGACTGAATCAATTTATTTAAGACGGTTTTCAATGCCCCAACCTGACCAAACTTTACTTTCATGAGGTTTATTAAGGTTAGGTTAGGATAGTCTAGTTAGGTTAGTACTGTTGTTATTTACTTATAATCTGTATTTCCTTGTTTACTTCTTTCAAACCTTTACCAGCTTACTATATGTTCAGAAACAATTATAACTCCTATAGTTTTTTAGTATTTTTTTTAGAAGTCCAGATCTAAAAATATTGAACCACTTAAACAAAAGAAAATCATCTCAGATATTAAACACAAACAGATAAAACCATGAGCTGGTGGTAGATGGTGTGAGGTAACGTTGTATATCCATCCTGAAAAACAGTTATATAGTGTCATTCATAGAAATACATCAAAATTAGATATTATATGAATAACTTACCTATTGTCAGGTAATATTGGAAGATTCTTTTAAGTTTCAGCATTTTTCTAGTTTATCAGATTTACTTTGGATAATAAATGTAGATCTTTTTCATAGATGTATTGTACTACTCGAATAAGATTAGTTACAACTTTAGCATTAGATCATAATTATCTACATGTCATCTCGGATCATCTTGATGTAGCAGTTATCTTGATCGAAAGTTCAGTAAAAAAATGTGTTTAAATTATTATTTAATATACTTTTGAGCGAGTAAATATCTAGGCGATTAGGTTAATATATCAATAATAGACCAATAGATAATGGAGATAGGTCTTAATATAACAAATCAGACATCCCAGTTACTATGACAAAAGCTTAATTTAATTTAATTTCGTTTTATATAAATCTGTTGACATGAGTTTTATTTTTCTAAACAAGAAAACTAATCGGCGAATTACAGGATTTCGTGAAGTTTCCTACAGTTTTTTGTTACTCTTCTGGAAGATCTTTTTACTGATAAATAGTTGGTAATCAATCATGATATAGTTTTCGACGCTGCGTTAAAAAAAATAAAGATATTAATGATTCAATATGACTTCTTTAATTGTGAATGAAGTGACACCTTGAGGGCTACAGACGAATACATTAACATGTCATTGAATTATTATTTATGAACAAATAAAGGTTAGCTGTTCTTGTCAGTCAACTTACCTCACTCCCTACCCCCACTCCCTACCCCCACTCCCTACCCCCACTCCCTACCCCCACTCCCTACCCCCACTCCCTACCCTCACTCCCTAAATAATAGCCAGTGAGAGTGTTCAAGGAGAGTTAATTATCCCAAATTAACCACCTCCTCTATTCCTTCCTCTTAATCCCTGGATAATACCTGTAGTAATTAGGAGTCACTAGTTAATGGTTTTATGCGTGTGGAAAATTACCTCATTAATGGGTTTATTGACAATGTTAATCATCAAACTCAACATTCAACATCCCATTGTTATTGGTGGAGGTGATGGGGGAGAGGGAGGGATAGGAGGAGGGGGGAAGGGAGGGGTTGGGTAGGGGAGGGGGAAGATGTTGGGTAGTAGGGGGGGGAAGAGGGGGAGAGGAGGGTGTTAGGTGGTGGTGGTGAGGATGATGGATGGTGAGATGAGGGGAGGAGAGGATGTTGGGTGGTGGGGAGGTGGTGGGGGAGGTGGGGGGAGGTAGTGGGGGGAGGTAAAGGGGGGGGAGGTAGTGGGGGGAGGTAGGGGGAGGTAGTGGGGGAGATGGGTAGGGGGAGGGGTAGGGGGATGTAAAGGGTAGGGGAGGGTAGGGTGGGGGAGGTAGGGGGGGGGGTGGTAGACAAGTAATTACAGTTTTTCCTCCTCAATGGTCCAAGAGGAGAAGACAATGGGGGTTTAATCCTCTTATATACTTAGTAGGAGAATTAGAAGCCACCATCTGTTGGTAAGTGATTCATATACTGAAATATATAACTACGATTAATTAGATATATGAATAGGTAAATAAATATGATTAAGTATATAAAAAATGAATAAGAAATTAGAAAGTATTAACTAAATGGCGATATTTTAGTGAAAATTAAAGAAAATGAAAGAAATACATAATTGATACTGTACAAGGGAATAAAAATAAATAAATAAATATATAAATAAATTAATGATAATGAATAAATGCATAAAGTGAATAAATAATTATAATTACATCAGAAACAAAAACCTAAGAACTAATTGAATGTTCATAACTACATAAATATGGCTAAGTAAATAAAAACCAACAAACATATTTCACTAAATAAAAATATATAAATAAAGTATAATTATGCAAACAAAAATAAACAAAAAAAACATGAAGCAAAAAAATTTATCCAGTTCCCCAAAAAACCTTAAAGGTATCTCAGGTAACTTTTCAACGTTCAGTGAGAAAAGTTAAGCTGTCTCTCTCCCTCTTTGATAACTGAGGGAAGACATATCGCTCTTATCTTATTTAATGATCTAGGTGAAAATTAAGACCACACTTTATCTCTTTTTGACGATCCAAGAGATATAATTAGGTTTTGACGAGACCTGTATTGGTGACATACTGAATACTTATACCTCATTCCCTGTCTCTCTACTTCCTTCCCTGTCTCTTTGCCTCATTCCCTGTCTCACTACCCTCTCCCTCTCTTCCATCCTCTCTCTGTCTCACTACATCCTCCTTCCTTGTCTGTCTGTCTCTCTCTCTCTTTATCTTCTTGTTATTCTCTCTCATCCCTGTCTGTCTGTCTGTCTGTCTGTCTGTCTGTCTGTTTGTCTGTCTGTCTGTCTCCGTATCCCCTCTCTCACTATGGTCCTTCCACTTTCCCTTCTCTTCTCTTTCTTTTCCTGTTTCTCTGTTTCTTCCTGTTTTCCCCTTTCCCTGCTTCTCTCCCTGTCTCCATGTTCCTCACCCTTTACTTTTGATCTTTCCTCTTTCCCTTCTCCTCATTTATCACCTGTTCGTATTTATGCAATCCCTGCTTCTCCTTCTCTTCTTGTTCCTCTCTGTCTCTCATCTTCCTTTTTTCCCTGCACCTCTTTTTACTTTTTCATATGTCTTCTATTTCCCACTTCCTATCTTTTTTTCCTTACTCCTTGTTCTCATTTCCTATTCCTATCTCTCTTTTCTTACTATTATCTCTCATTCCTTCTCTTATCTCTCTTTCCCTACTCCTCTCTTTCTCTTCCCTCCCCATCTTCAGTGAACTGTTGATGCCTTATAATCTCTTCAGCCTTTCCCGCCCGTCTTAATAAATCTCCTCTCTCCCTAGAAGATCCTCTCTCTCTCTCTCTCTCTCTCTCAACCATCCAATTGCACGATTTCTCTTCTCTTCTTCTGTCATCAATGTCCACTATCTTTTTTGTTCTCTTCCTTAATCATCCTTGTTTACTCTCTCTCTCCTGCTTTCCTCATCCATCCATGTCTACTCTCCCTCTCCCTTTCTCACTCAACACTGTCTTAATCCATCACCTCGTTCTCACCCCTCAGATCCAATAATGACCCTCAGTGCCGTCTTGGTTCATCAGTGTTATCCCCACAGGCTCCTCGCATCCCTCACGGCCGTCCAACATCTCCTGGTCCCCTCCCTTCCTAACGACCTCACTTGGCGTCTTAATCCGTCAAATGCCGCGGCGGAAAGGACAGCTTCTGGAATTGGATTTCCTCAAAGATTCGAACATGATGAGAGAAATTATCTTACTATTATATATACGATAAAGTTATTAATCTTATATTATGTCAAAATTGCATTAATACTTTACCGTAACTAGAGATGTTGCGATTTCCTTAACTATAAAACAAGGGTATAATGTTTTGTTACGAGCGAATCCTTTAGACACGAAGTGGGGTGGGGGGGAGGAGGGGTTTGGGGTGCCTAAGATGGGATTTAACTCCGGGAAGGACCACTTAATCAGCCAATCTGTATGCGTGGTGAGCCCGTCTCTTGTGTCACTCGGAGATAGTCGCCTTCAGCCTCTGCCCAAACAGATCGTTATTAATCTATTTAAACTCCGATTTCTCATAATCCGACCGAGACTAAAGCCGACCACTACATTACCAAGACGGACGGCCAGTCCTTATGGTGATGGACACCCAGGGGACTTAATGAAGAGTGGTGGTGGTGAAGGAGGGAGAGAGAGGGAGGAGGAACAGAGGGTGAAGGAAGGAGAGGGAGAGGGAGTGAGGGTGAAGGAAGGAAAAGGGAAGGAAGAGGGGGTGAGGGTGAGGGAGGAGGAACAAGGGGTGAAGGAGGAGGAATATTAGGGATGAAGGAAAACTGAAGGGAGAGGAGGTGAGGGGGAGTGACCAGAGGGTGTGTAGGAGGAGGGAGAAGGAAAGGGGATATTGAGAATAGGTGTAGTTAGTGGTGTTGGAGGGGAAGAGGAGGGTTGTGAAGGAAGTATGAAGTGAGTAGTGGTGGGGGAAGAAAGGGGGACATAGAGAAGGAGATAGATAATTGGAGTAGAGGAGTTGATGGGGGAGGGAGTGAAAGATGAGAGGGAAGATGATGGAAGGTGGGGGGATGGAGGGGGGAGGTTAGGAGGGATTGGAGATTAATGTTAGTTAGGAGTGTGTTTAGGTGATGCAGGTGGATGGTGGTACTAATATAAATAATGGTGGTAATTATGGTAGTATTACTGGTGATGATTATGATGGTGGTAGTTATGGTGTTGATAATTATGGGAGTGGATATACTTGGAATTGATAGTGTTGATGGTTGATGGTGGTGGTAGTAGTAGTAGTGGTGGTGTTAGTGGTTGTGGTGATGGTTGGCGTTAATGGTGGTAATGGAGGGTGTAAGAAATAATGGTATTGTTGTTGATGTTGTGACAATGGTGTTGTTTTTTTTATTGTAGTGGTGGTGTTGGATGGTTTTGGTGGTGGTGGTTGTGATGGTTAGTGTTGGTAATGGTAATAAATGTTGCAGACGGAGTTAATAAAAAAATAAATGAACTGGTAGTAGAAGTTACAGCCATTGACAATAAAATAAAACGTATATAAAGTCATATGATAAGAATACTTTTAGAAATCATGAGAAGAAAATCAGTGAGCGTGAAATTGTTTGTATTGCTGACAACTAACTTTTTTCATTAGTTTATCTAGGACGAGGATACACTCAGATGACATAAAATATTTACTCATTCTATATATATATGTGTGTGTGTGATTGTGTGTGTGTGTGTGTGAGTGTGTGTGTGTGTGTGTGTGTGTGTGTGTGTGTGTGTGTGTGTGTGTGTGAGTGTGTGTGTGTAAATTTTGCCTAGTGATGGACGTATAGTATGAACAGTCGACACTCAAGGGAAATTACACTGTTAATTTTTCCCAGTGCATCGTAAACCATAATAAATAGACTTTTTCTTTTTGGGGGGGATGAGTAAAATGAAAAAGAAAATTAAATTATGAATTACCTTCAGTCACAAGTTACAGGCGTAAATCTCCAGTTTGTCATTAGCACACATGATTTCACCAAGAATAGTTTCACTGGTATCTATGACTTGTTTCGTTCTCTGTCTATAAGGGAACCGTAATATCACCCATATGCACATCTACAGCTTAATCTAACGTCTCTACTGGGCCTCAATCAATGGCTCTCCACACCTGTCTATAGAATTTCAACCACTAACTTCTATAGGTATTTGTGGTGCTTATTGTATTCTATAGTTGCTCTGTTACTCATCGTATTCTTACCTCCTTTATAGAGCTTTAGTCAACTGGTACCTCTAGCTATTGTTCTACTCTATACAAGCTCTTGAATGTCAACAGGAACTTTATCACGTTCTCTACAGTTTTAACCTTCTTACTCCTTCTCTGGTAACTCCGTCTCACACGTTTTGTAAATCTGTAAATGTTGTGGTGTGTTTTACCCTCTAATCGAACACCTTGAGGTTGGTTATTCGTGACATCGAACTGATCTATGTTGTAAGTTCTTATAAGAAAATTGTGTGATACCTCCTTTCTCTCCTTTAGACGATTTCTGTTGTGTCATTCTTTCCCCGGAGTTTTCCAATTTTTAATGTTTACTACTTCTTTTATTCATTCAATTTAACCAGACCATGTTTAACACTCCTACGCCTCCTCTCTTATCTTTTTTCTTATCTTCATTTTTACTCATTCTCTTTATTTTTCTTTCAACTATTTCCTTCGCACGTTAAAAATCCTCAATAAAATATCTTCCTTATTCTCCTTTGTTTCACTGTAATTACATCAGATCAAAATAAGGCAATCACTTCAGGGGTAACTTAACAAGGATACAAATAATGACTCCTTAATTATATTGTTTTCTAAATTATTGATCATAATTTTACAAGTATTTTAGAGTTGTCCATCTCCTCGTAAAGTAACACAGCCATAGAGAACTCATCCTCCACTACACCTTTGCCTTTAACCTAGGAATCCATGTAATGATAATCCTTTAAACCCACCCAATTAAAATTCACATCCATCAGGAAATTTTTTCAAACTTCTTTAGCATACTACAACCTTACCAGCCGTGAAATGCGCCTACTATCATATCAAACAGAAGTTCCTGCTTTGACTACACAGGTTTTTCTATTCTGCAAAAGAGCAATATTTTTCCAGGTGTACACTTATTCAAAACTCCTATTGTACTCGCCAAATTAATTTTTGTATTTCATCGAGTTCTTCCTCTTCTGAAAAGCAATTCAACAAACTCAATCAATATCAAATAACTGCTATCTTTCATACCTTATCCCTTTAATGCTTACTAACCTAAACATTGATCCAGTCGCCACCAGCCTCAGATGTAGTACCTGTAGTGTTCAGACCGCACCTTAATGTCTCCTGTATGTTCCTCCTGACTCATACAAACCACAGCACACCATTTCTCAACCTAGACCTTAACAGAACCTCCTCACTACACCTTCACCTATTCCACAACCTCACCACACCTTCCCCTCTTCACAACCTCACCACACACCTCTCCACAACCTCACCACACCTTTACCTCACCACAACCTCACCACACCTTCACCTCTCCACAACCTCACCACACCTTCCCCTCATCATAACCTCAGCACACCTTCCCCTCATCATAACCTCACCACACCTTCCCCTCATCATAACTTCACCACACCATCACCTCTCCACAACCTCACCACACCTTCCCCTCATCATAACCTCACCACACCTTCCCCTCATCATAACCTCAGCACACCATCACCTCTCCAACCCTCAGCATAAAAGACATACAACTCTAATATGTAGCGTGATGGGTCAATATAACCCGCGGTCTTCGGCCTGTGCTTGCAACTGACACCCGGCACAAGCAGTACATCAATGTTGCATGAGTAACCTGACGTCTGATGAGCACTTGTACCTCCCTCCTTCCGCTTCCAAAAGATTTTTTCTTTTTTTAGGAAGTGTCGAGGGACCGCTGGCGTGGCGGTCAGGATGCTGCAATTACTGGTGATGGTGATGGGTGTTGGTGGAGGAGAGGGTGTGGTGGAGGAGAAGGTGTGGTGGAGGAGAAGAGGGTGTGGTGGAGGAGAGGATTTGATGGAGGAGGGGTGTGGTGGAAGATGGGGTGTGGTGGAGGAGAGGGTGTGGTGGAGGAAAGGGTTTGGTGGAGGAGGTGTGGAAGATGGGGTGTGTGGTAGAGGAGAGGATGTGGTGGAGGAGAGAGTGTGGTGAAGGAGAGGATGTGGTGGAGGAGAGGATGTGGTGGAGGAGAGGGTGTGGCAGAAAAGAAGGTGTGGTAGAGGAGGAGGAGGGAGTTTGGTGATGAAGGAGAGGATATGGTGTGGAATAGTGTGTGATGGAGAAGGGGATGCCGTGTAGGAGATGGAGGAGGAGGTGTGGTGGAGGTAGATGGAGGAGGGATAGGAATTTGATGGAGGACTGGGAGGTGTTGCATAGGTGTAGGAGGTGAGGCAGCAGTATTAGTGGTTGTTTATTTGTAGGTGTAGGTAAAGTAAGGATTTAAATGAATAAGAAAAACATATATTAACAAATATAAATAAGATCGAGAAATTGATTAACACATAATAACAACTAAGGAAGACACAACAACAATAATAATAATAATAATAATAATAATAATAATAATAATAATAATAATAATAATAAAACATCGCACTAAAGTGACTAAGAAAATCCGGGAGTAAGTAAAGGTGATGCTGATGGTGTAATGACATAAGTGAAAGAGGTGGTAATGAGAGAAATGAAAGATTGAGGTGAGAGCAGAGTAAATATTTGTCGGGAGTAGCAAGTGGAGGGGAAGAGAAATTACACCTCTCGCAAAAGGATGCAGAACGCAACCATGTTAAAGTGAAGGAAAATGAGGGAAAGGGAGAGAAAGAGAGATTGAGAGAGAGAGAGAGAGACAAAGAAAGAAAGAAAGAAAGAAAGAAAGAAAGAAAGAAAGAAAGAAGAGAAAGAAAGAGAAGAAAAAGGGAGGGAGATGAGCGGAGGAGGAGAGGAGGAGCAGGAGGAGGGAGGAGGAGGAGGTGGTGGGAGGATATAGATAGAGAACGAGAATGTGGGGTGGAGGGGTGGGGGTGGGCATGGGAGGAGGAGAGAGGAAAGGGGGAAGGGAGGATGGGGAACGCGGTAGGAAGATGAGGAAGAGGAGATAGAAAGAAAAATGAGGGGAGTATTTGTATGTGTATGGGGATAAAAGAAGGAGAAGGAGAAGGAAGTTTCACACACACACACACACACACACACACACACACACACACACACACACACACACCCACACACACACACACACACACACACACACCCACACAATACACACACACACACACACACACACACACACACATATTAGTCCACACGCTACCTCAAAATAAAGAAGATATATAACAAGGAAAATAATCTGCATCGAGAGAGCATTATAAGTAACTAGCCTTAAGATGACCCTCCGATTCATCTTCATATGCGGATGGATGCTTCTGGCTCTAGAGAGAGAGAGAGAGAAATTCTAATCAGAGGCGCGCGAGGCGTTATTGCAGGGCCGTGAGAGGTACGGCCTCAGGAACACGCACATGTGCATACCATAAATGCATTGATTTATGCGCGAGAGTCTGCGTATCCCTGGCAACGGGGGCCAGCACTCATCTCATGGTCGCTCGCAAGTGGACCAACACACTCTTATTTTACCCATGGGGGGAGAGGGGGGGGTGTAATGGGGAGGGCAGGGAGGGAAGGATGGGAGTAGGTGCTTGCTTGCTTGCTTGCTTGCTTGCTTGTTTTGCTTGCTTGTTTTGTGAATTGTTGTGTATCAATGGAGTAATATTGGGGGAGGTGAGTATAGTGGTGCTTGCTTGCTTGCAGGCTTGCTTGCATAGATGAGAATATGCGGTGAGAAGGGTAAAAGAGAGAGGGAGAATCGGTGGCGAAGAGAGGGGGGGGGCTGTAATTGCTTGCTTTCGTATATTTCTACGGGAGAAAGGAAGAAGAGGCGGAGGAGGAGAAGAGAAAGCAATACATCCTTGATTTAGGATTGTGCAAAAGAAAGAAAAAAGAAAAGGCAGAAAAAATAATCCTTGTGTTTTTGAAGGAATATAGAAGGGAGAAAGCTTGTTTACTGTTGGCGTCGTCCATACGCAGACGGATATAATATTGATTGAGAGATAATATAAAGTGTAAGATAGCAAACAGACCTTGAGTTTACTTGCAGGAAGAGCAAACATATGAGCCCTCTTGCTTGTATACCTTACCTCTATGGGCTGAAAATGGAAGAGCAACAGCGCTTGCTTGCATGTGTGAGGGGAGGCATAAGGGAGAGAGGGAGGGAGGGAAGGAGGGAGGGAGGGGGTGCTTGCGTTTTTGCATCCATGATTGAGGCGGAAACCGGGCCGGCTGGGAATGGGGGAGGGGGGAGGTGTGGTGTAGGGAGGAGTGGGGGAGGCAGGCAGGCTGGAGAGGGGTGATGGGGGGGAGGACATTCGCTTGCAACGGTTGCATTTTTGGGGGGATCGCTTGAAGGGAAAGGTGGAGATGGGGGAAAGGAGGGGGATGGGGTGGGAGGGACCTGATGATGCTTGCTACATGGCGCTGAAATCGTGGGGTAGATGTTTACCTATAAAGGGGAAGGGAAGGCTATCCGGGAATGAAAGACTTACCCATGTATTGAGAGACGACTAGGAGAGTAAAGTTGACTGTGGGAGAAGGTTACTCATAGCTAGGGGCTTACTCATATGGGAGGACTACACATAACAAGAAGCTTACCTATGGGTAGGCAGGTTCCTAGATACTCCTGGGAGATGACGTAACCTACTCTAAACCTAATATTTGGAATAAAATAACTCTCCCATGAGGTAGGCAAAATTACAATAGGTAAGAAGGTTACCCTATAAGTAGAGAGGAGGTTACTCCAACCCATGACAAGTCAGGTGCCTAATTTGTAAGGAAAATGTGCATGGGGAGGTTTACCCATATGGAAGGAAAGACACTTGGCAGACAGAGTAATTAACGAAGAAGGGATGGTATTCATGGGGAGCAATACTTTGGTATATAGACCTTACCCATAGGTAAAGGTATTGCTCCAAAGAATAATGGCACATCAGTCATTTTAGTGGAGCTTACCCATAAGAGACAATGGGCCTTAATGAAATGTACTTGAGGTATAAGAAAGTGCTTTACCCATAGATGTGGGGAAGTTATTTACCCTCAGCCATGATAAAGTACTTTACCTACAGGTATGGCGAAATGCTTTACCTATAGGGAAGAGTGAAGGGAAGAGCAGGCAACAACATGGTTTTACAGAATAGGGGAGCATCGTGCCATAACATCCATCCATGGGAAGGAGGGAATGGGAAGGAGGAGGGGAGGAGGTGGGAGGATAGGATCGGTGAGGGAAGGGGGAGGGTAGGGGAGAAGGGGGTAGTCGGTTCGGTGGGAGGAGGGGGAGGAGAGGGGCGTTCCCCATGGGAAAGAGGGGTGTAATTACTGCTGCATTCAAGCACCAATTACCAATCTCCCCTAAAATGGAACACTCATTATTACTGGCATACTATAGACGCGTTCATACTTCATCCGCTCCGGGGGTCTGAAAATGTATGAAATATATTAAAAAAAATCTATGAATTATATACGCAATGTATAATCATGTATGCATCAGTATTATTTGTATTACTGATGATGGTAATCACTATTGGTTGTCAGGAATTGAAATTAATCAAGGTGTTCAAGTGTTCGTGTGTTCAGGTGGGTCGTGATGGTTGGTAGTGCATGTTTAGACGACTTGAAGAAATATGGAGTCATCACCCTTAATCTTCATACTTGACTCTCCCTCCCATCTCCCTCCCATCTCCCTCCCTCCCTCTCTCCCTCCCATCTCCCTCCCTCTCGCCTTCCCTACCAATTAAACTAGCTCTCTTTATTCCTCTTTTCGCTCCACTTTCTTCCTTAGTTTTTCTCCTCGTTTTTATACTTCGTACTCTTTATTCCTCTCTTACATAATTTTTCTCTATCATACCTCTCTCTCTTTCCTTCTTCTTCTTTCCCTTTATTCTCTTTCTCTCTCTTTCGCTTCGTCTCCCTTTTTTTATTTTTTTTATTCTCTTTCTCTTCTTCCCTCTTTCGTCCAAAGCATATCTCTAACTCTTACTACCAATTATTATTTTTTTTTCGCCTTTTACTCTTTCCCATTTTCCTTTCCTCTTCCGTTCACCTGTACCTCACTCTCCCCTTTCCCCTTACATCCCCCACAGTTTCCTCTCACCTGAATCTCTTCCCTAATTTTATCATCATGTAATTCCCCAGTTAAGTACATAACTAATAGAAGGATTTAAACGTGAAGGATAAAGTAAATAAATTATGAGAAATGTGAATTGATATAAACAAAGAAATTAATAATAACGATGGAACAGGTAAATTAAGGAATAGATGATATAAAGGTAAATGTATGTGAAGGGGTGACCTACCTTTTGATGTGATTTTGGAACCCTAACCCACAGTGAACAGAACACAGGGAAAATAGTAACATAACAGTGGCTCTTCTTCCCCTTGTCTGTATATGCATATTATTATCTTCTACTTCCTCACCCCTCTTACATATTCACATTTATTTACTAATTTATATAGTACGAGATTCATAAATGACCTGCAGTAGTTTTACATAATATGATGAATAATTTTCAAGAATAATATATATATATGTGTTAAGGTTTGAAGAGCTGAAGAGAAAATGTTTAGCATTGATTATCTTCAAGAACAAATAGAGGTTATATCATAATCATACACTTTTACATAGTTCCTACCATGGAGCAGGTGAGATACTCTGATTCTAGAGTTATATTTTAGATAAGATGTTTATATGGGTTTTAAATGCTAATTCACATTCATTAACAAAATACTCAGCAACATCAATATACATAATCATACATTTGTTATAATGAGCTCTAGCTAGTTCACATTCCTCGCGGTTGCATTGTACAGTAGATACAACACTGTTATATTTTTCCTAAGCTGGTAGATTGCCCAGTAGTACGTCAATTATTCTCAACCATTGTAGAAAGAGAGAGAATCTGCTTCTTAAGACGTTACCAAAGATTACTACACCTCCCCAATGAGAATATCTCCCCTGTGTCTAAATTTAATATGTGTAAATCTCGAGTAAACACACACACACACACACTATATATATATATATTCCGACTTAGCAATCAACTATAAAATCTAGGTTACCTATATCCTGTATCGTCACATTATAATTCTATCATGTCTTACTAATGTCATACTGATTTCTTATATACTCATGATGGTGGTGATTGTTTTGTTTTTTTCCTTGCTGATATATCCTCGTCTTCAACATTTCCTTACAATAAAAATATCCTTCCTTAACCATTTCATAAATAAGTAACTGTACCAAAAGATTTCCCATAAAACCAATTAAGTTCTACATCTTTGCCACCAAGTCCTCACCTCTGGGCTCTTCTCCCCTGTGTAATGTGGTGTACTAATTGTGAACTTTATACTCTTCCTCTCCATTACGTTGCTTTATGTACCTTAATCTGAGGTGCAGAGATATTCGTACCAAACAGTGGTCAAAAAAACAAACAATTAATATTTAATAATATCACTTATGCATAAATTACGTTGGTGTTAAGCTGAAGAAAGACCTTTAAACACGCACAGGGTACAGAAATATGTACATAAATTTGGACATGCATATATTTATGTAGTGTGTGTGTGTGTGTGTGTGTGTGTGTGTGTACTAGGTAAGAACTTATAGTGGACATACACACTTGTACTTGTGTGATTAATCCACTAGCCAGTTTATTTTTCTACATATGTACAAGGGTTCCCATCGCCCCCACCATTCTACTACATATTCTACTTTACAAGATAATAATCTTTAAATCACATAAACACAACCACAGTTTATCAGGTTACATTCCACCTATTCCTGTATCTGAAAGCCTCTATGATTCGGAACCTCAGTAGATATTATTAATATTGACTTTAATACAAAAACAGGAATTCACGTGTGTATATTTGGTTTACTCTCAGCACAGATTCATAACACGAGCTCCTCAAAAGCCATGTTATCGAGCAACATATGTCTGGATACATAATTCATGGCTGTGTACAATTAATATTTATATGTAATTTTGATGCTGTCTTTGATTATTTACGCTTTATATAAACGTGAGTCAGTGAGGTTATTATTATTATTATTATTATTATTATTATTATTATTATTATTATTATTATTAAGTGTAAAATTCATATTGTTTTTCACTGAGTCACATTCTCGTTCGTTGGGATGAATTTCCATTTTTGCAATTACTTCTCCCTTCTATCTCCCTCTCTCCCTCTTACCTCCCTCTCTCCCTCTTACCTCCCTCTCCCTTTTATCTTTCTCTCTTTTAACGCCTCTGAAACCACACTCTCACCTCTCACTCTCCTCATATGCTCTCCTCTCCCACGCCTTCATCACCTCCTTCACACCACACTCTTCTCTCACTAGTATTTTGCCTTTCCTCTCCTCCTCTTCTTCCTCCTTCTCCTTCTTATTCTTCTCTCTTACCTCTCCTTCTCCTCTTCCATGCCTTGATCCCCTCCTTTACATCCACTCTCTTCTCTCACCGTCTTTGCCTTTTCTACATTTTTTATTTCTCCCTTTTCCTCTCCCCTCCCCTTATCTCTCTTACACCTTTATTTACACCCACATTCTACTTTCACTTCTTCCCTCTTATCTCTCTCCGTCTCTCTCTCTCTCTCCTTCTCCTACTTCCTTTCTCCTCCAAATTTTCTCATATTTTCTCTCTGCCCCCTGGTCTCATTTCTCCCTACCTTCCTTTACATCTAGTTTATTCTCTCTCTCTCTCTCTCTCTCAACCTTACTCTCTTATCCTTAACCTCTCTCCTCTCTCTCACCATCACCCTTTCTCTCACTCTCCCTCTCTCACCTCTCCCCACACCTAGGTGAGGGGAGAGAGATTAGCCAGGGAGAAAACCATTGAATCGTAGTGCCAGGGTTGGTTGGCTAGAGGCGTCGACCGAGCATTAGCGGTATAGAAGTTTGTGTACACTTAAGATTTTATTAATATGCCCGGTGGTCCATTTTGTGTTGACTGCTGTTTGCTGAGAGTAAACAAGACGGGCGCTCCGGTGGTCAGTGGGAAGAGGAATAAGAGATGGTTGGAGCAGGAGAAGGAATAGTGGATGGAGGTGGTGAAGGAGGAGGCGTAATAGTAGGTGGAAGAAGAGGTGGAGGTGGAGGAGGTAGTAGGGAGGAAGAGAAGGACAGGGAGAATGAATAGTGGGGTGGAGGAGGTGGTGGAGGAGGAGGAGGAGGAAGAGAAGGAGGAAGATAATGGAGTGAGAGGTAGATGAAGAATGGGATGAGGGAAGAAGTGGGAGGATGGAGGAGGATGAGGATGATTAATGAATATAGGGATTGGAAGAGAAGAAGGAGGGGGAATGAAAAGGGGAGGAGGAAGAGGAGGAAGAGGAGAAGAAGGAGGAGGAGGAGGAGGGAGCGGAAATGGATCGCTAAATGGTTGAAGATGAGGATGAAAAGATGAGTAGGAGGAGGAAATGTAGGGAGAGATGAAGAGGATAGAGAGTAGAGAGAGAAGGACTAAGGTGGAAAGGAAGAAAAGTGAGTGGAGTAAAGAAAGTGTGTAAGATTCTCGCTTAAAATTGAGAGAGAGAGAGAGAGAGAGACACTGAAAAGGTGTTCAATCACTACTCCATGTTATCTCCTATGGCCAGGTACTTAATGGCATCAGACAGGTGTACGGTAGAGGACGATCTATAAGAAATCATAAGACGCGAGTAACAAACACCTATTTAGCGAGTTTGTTATGTGAACTGTCATCGAGAGAGAGAGGAACAGTTTGGGTCTTGCATCTAGTTATAGTTACCTGTTAGATGATGAGTTATAGTTACCTGTTAGATGATGAGTTATAGTTACCTGTTAGATGATGAGTTATAGTTACCTGTTAGGATATGAGTTATAGTTACCTGTTAGATGATGAGTTATAGTTACCTGTTAGATGATGAGTTATAGTTACCTGTTAGAATATGAGTTATAGTTACCTGTTAGATGATGAGTTATAGTTACCTGTTAGATGATGAGTTATAGTTACCTGTTAGATGATGAGTTATAGTTACCTGTTAGATGATGAGTTATAGTTACCTGTTAGATGATGAGTTATAGTTACCTGTTAGATGATGAGTTATAGTTACCTGTTAAATGATGAGTTATAGTTACCTGTTAGATGATGAGTTATAGTTACCTGTTAGATGATGAGTTATAGTTACCTGTTAAATGATGAGTTATAGTTACCTGTTAAATGATGAGTTATAGTTACCTGTTAGATGATGAGTTATAGTTACCTGTTAGATGATGAGTTATACACACCTGTTAGATATTGAGTTATAGACATGTTAGAAGATAAATTATAGGCACCTAATACACGAGCTTGGTTAGTCTACTGTTATAGCTGAGGGGAAACAAACAACCAAATAGATCTATGTAGGTATGAGTGAAATATGAAAGGCTCGCAGCGCTTCGTATCCACCACCTCCAAGACGTGTTTGTTCAGTCTGTTGTTTGATCTATGAAGCAAACAATGGAAAGGGAGCAGCGGGCAGGTGGAGGTAGGAGGGAGTTAAGAGGAGGGATATAGGAGGTAAGAAGAGGGACATAGGATATAGGAAGAAGGAAAGAGGGAATAGGATGGTAAGAAATTGGTTATATCTATAAAAAAAAAATTACCCTATCTCGTAACAGAAATTCTTGCCTAACCTTTTTTTTTTTTTAATAGGATTTACTTGGGTGTTATTTTTGGGCATCAGGTGAAAACAAAAATATTTATGAAAGTCCAGCATGTCAAGAGGATGTGTAGATGTATCTCCAAGGTGTTGTTTGTTATTTTTATTACTATGAAATATTTTAGTTGGGAAAAGTTTTGTTATGAGTGTATCTGGGTGTTTCAAGTATCTACGGGGCGTGGTAGGAATTGAAACATCTCATTAATTCTTGGCTTAAGAACGAGAATGTTATATTTAAACAATTAATAAAAATGTGTGTCTTTTTAATCTCTTGAGAACGATAATGTAAAGGGCTGTAGATCTAGGGTTCCTCTATTTACTTTCTTTAATCTTTAAAAGGACTGTGTAAAGAAAAGGGAAAGGCAGAGGTTACTTTCTTTCCTAGTGTAAATATTTCATTGTCAATATTTGTAATCAGATTTGGGTTTGCTCTTAAAGGTTTTGTTAAAACTTGGCCACTTTGTGTTTCCTTCATAATAGCCAAGACTTGGGAGAAATAGGAGAAGGAAGAGGGGAAAGTATTGAAGGTGGAGAAGAGGGAAGATGAGGAGAATAAGGAAGAGAAGAATAATGATGAGTTAGTGATGGAAAAATATTAGAAAGATGCAAAAAAAGTGAGATTGAAAGATTGCAGGAATAAGGAAGGAAAGGGTAAGGAGGAAAGATGAATAATTACTGCAAATTAAAAAAAAAAGGAAAGAGAGACTGAAGTAATGAGAGAGAGACAAAAAAGAGGTGAGACTCTTTCTTTACCACCAAGAGACCTAACATGTTCACTTACCAAAAAGCTTTTAAGTTGGTCATAAAACTACTACCAATAAAACATAAGGGGGAGAACGAGACTTAAAAGAACAGTTCAATAAAGTGTTTTAACATTTCTTTTGGTTGTGTATTGATACTGAGGACATATCGTGCACTGCTAACATCCTGAAATCTCTGTAGCTATTGTCAGGTAGCTACTGATTGATCTTAGTTGGTGAGGCACAGACAAACTTAAACACCTTTACCTGTTATGAAAGACAGTATAAACGACTTTTTATTTCGAGTAATATATTTCCTATAATCAGTAAAGCCATATAATTTACAATATATATTATTATAATTTGAGTGAAATAAGTGTACATAACCTTACATGCAGATGGGAGTTTTCTAGCGTTATCAAACATCCTGGTAATACAAATGTTATATAATCATACCACTATCAATGACAGCTTTGGTCTAAGTTGAAAACGTTTGATTAGCGTTTAACTTTTTTCAGGTAAATAGCTTCATGACGTTAAATATAGTTTCATAATGTGTCTACCTTTTCTTTATTTCTTTCTTAGTATACATTTTATCCAGTCATATTTTAACTAAAAAATCCTCTGAAATCTACACTAAGCTATGGTATTGTCCAAGAAACTTTGTACAGGTATATTACTCTTTGTTAGTTTATTTGCAAAGTTATAGCTATTCCCTATAAGATTACTAGTTTGATTTTCGTCTTTCCTTATTTAAATACGATTTTTTTTCTTTTACCTTACTAGTTTATTTACAAATTTAAAAACTGTTTCATTGAAAAAAAAAAAGAATCTCTTCTGATTCTCTGATTATACAAATTCTTCTTATTAACGAGGGAGTGTTGTATAGCAGCCAGGTTAAACTCCAGTCTCATATTTGGGATGGGTTAATGGAGTGTTTATTCATATATGCTCTTTTAAGGGAGTACAAGATTAAATTATTCAAGGTAGTGTGGGTCAGGCTCTTGATGCATTCTACTGTAAATATTAACTCAGAATTATACTGTGATCGATTAAGGAGAACAGATTGATGGTACACTTGTAATATTGGGTCTCTTATAATATTTACATGTGAATTCCTTTTCTTTATTGTTGGTATAAGCGATTGTATTTTGTTTATGTTATATTAGAGAACATCCTGTCACACACACACACACACACACACACACACACACACACACACACACACTCACACACAATAACATTAAAAGCATGAAATTATTTGCTAAATATGATATCGGACATGTAGCGTCTCATATAACTAATCATTCAGTCATTCATTCAATCTCACACTCACGCAAGTAGCGGCAGGAACAAGCAGGAAATAATTGTACTGACTGGTGGGGGTAAAAAAACCCGCTCTAGACCAGATCTCTAGCGACCAGACAGGTGAGGACTGGTCTGGTCGGTTCTCTTTTCATTGTCTTGGAAAGCAACTGTTCACACCAGGCACGTTGAGGGGACGAGAACCTCCTTGCTTTTGAAGTGCTTGAGGAAGGCACAACCCGTCTCTCCCTCCCCACTCGCTTTCTCTCTATTGTATTCTCTCTCCCTCTCACCCCTTACCTATTTTACACTCACACACACTTCTGCATCACCACCACCATCACCACTATTACCACCACTACCACCACATCCGCCACTTCACCAGTACTACTAACTATTACCACCACTACTACCACAATCACTGTTACTACCACTACCATTACTCTACCATCATCACTATTACCATCACTACATGCATCACCTCACTAACACCATCACTACCGTCACTATAACTACCACAACCACCACCTCCGCCACTTTTACCATCACCACTACCACCACCACCACCATTACCACCAATTATTTTATTACCATCACCATTATTAATAATACCACCACCTTCTTTATTACAACTACTACCATCACCACCAATATTACCACCACCCCCCACTATTACAACCACCACCACCATTATTACCACCAACACTATCACCAACACCGCTGGTTCACCATCCCAAGCACTATCAACATTATTAAAACGTTTTCACCTGTACCACTAATATGCAGTTTGATTTTGCATTTTTATTGTTATTAAAATGTGTAAAATTAATGTGTATGGTTATTATTGCCATTACCATCGTTTTTATTATTATTATTCTTAATTGTTAGATGATCATTATTACTGTATCATGTATATTATATAAATGTCAGTTGGTCTTGTGAGTTAGTTTGTATTGGTGTGTGTGTGTGTGTGTGTGTGTGTGTGTGTGTGTGTGTGTGTGTGTGTGTGTGTGTGTGTGTGTGTGTTACTTACTTACGAGGCCACAACGAAGAATATTCTGTCTCCTAAAATAAACCCTGACAGTAGATGAGGTGGAAGGGAGAAACGCCAAAACTCTCCTCATCTCTTCATTCTTATTCATTTCTCTTCACGTCTATTTCCTTCTCCTTATTTACTGATTCTCTCTTTTCTCACTATTCTCGGGGGATCGATCAGAGCTTTGTATGTATGTATGTATGTATGTATGTATGTATGTATGTATGTATGTATGTATGTATGATTTTGTTTTCATAGATTTTACATTTTAGTCTCTGTTGATCGTCCATAAATCTTAAGACGACAGTAAGTATATTTTGTTCATAAGGTTGAAGGACATCTTGACTCACGTTCGGGTAATCTGTTACTCCTGATATTCTGGTATCCGGAATGACACAGAAGTAACCGTATTTAGATACTTGTAAAGGGAGGGGGAGGAGGAGGGAGAAATTAGAAGAGTGAGAAGGAGGAGAGAAATAAAATGGGGGAGAAATAGGAAGAGTGCCAAGGAGGAAAGACATAAAGAGAAAGAGGAAAACAGCAATAAGGAAGGACGTAATAAGAAACAGGAAGAAAGCGAAGATAGGGAATAAAAGAAGCAAAGATAAACGAATAAATTGGAAGAAAAAGGGAAAGAGAAGAAGGAAGAGAGGAGAAAGGAATGAGAGTTTAATTGGTAGAAGACGATAAGGAAAATTAAGAGAGAAAGGAAGAGAAAAAATGAAAGAAAATGAAAATACAGAAAGGAAGAGAAATAATTTGGACACCAGAGAGTCAAACTTTTTAAAACCTTCTCCCTAAGGACTGATAACTCTCTTTAAGACACCAAGAGATACTAATTAAACATTGAACTTTCGAGGGATTGAAAAACAAGAAGGGAACAGTCTGTTGTCAAAATAGTATTGAGGAATTTGTGAAATTTCTCTGCGTTTTGACTTCAAATATCCAATTACTCGCCAGAATGGAAATAAACCTTCATGTGACGAACAACAGGCACCGTATCAAACCATACTAGGTAAATCTGACCTACTGCACCTACATCAATAAGATATATTTTTGGTTATTTTTATTAAGATATCGGTTTTTTCTTTGTTCTTTTCTTCGGATATCAACTCACAATAAAAACAAACATAAGATATTAAAACACCAAAATGGAATGGATTTGTAAAGTTCACGTTAGAGATGAATCGAATCTTCACCATTTTTCTCACCCATAATTTGTTCCTTGAAAATATGCATATATGCTAACAGACACACTATGAAGGCATTTATCATGGCAGAGAGACGCTAAACGATGTTCACTGGCTAACAAAAAGACTAATTGTTATATTCCTTTTGATAGGGACTACGAGAACTCTCCATATAACAGAGACACTTATAGAGATACCACTCACAACAGAGAGAATAAGAGATATAGACTTGCATACAGAGACTAATGAAGCTCTCTAAGGACAGAAAGACTAAGAGATGCACGTAATGCTAACACAGGCACCTACAATATCAACACGGACACAATAAGGGCACTCCTGTTTCAACAAAGTGCTCAAGAACCACAGCACGGTTAACAGAGAATCATTCCCTTCAACAGAAAGAGAAGGTTCTCTCACTAACAGAGAAATCAAAACAAGCATTATACTACGAACAGAGGTGCTAAGAAATCCATCCTATAAGAGATGAAAGTTATTACGAAACTTAACAAACCAAAGAATAAATACCACGATGCTCTCACTCGATACACACCCTGAAGTCTATTTATTGCTCTCTGAAGATTTATTGTACAATCAGCCACAACAAAGGTATCGTCCATAACTTGGCTGCATCTCCTCAGTGAAATTATTACATGTGACGTCCTTATCTTCCCTATATACACGGCTGAAGTAGCTCACAAACAGGTCACACTTGTGGTGAAGTTGTTTGAACTGTAAACAGAGGGAATTTTTTGAGATTTTGAAGTGTATTTGTCAACCAAGAGAATGGGGAAGTTGATAAAGAATAGCCGCATTACAAATTCCCTTTAAAGATGTTTCACACACACACACACACACACACACACACACTAAAGAAAGGATTATGGTTGATTGATATCTGATGGCCTCCAGCATCATGTATAAAAGTCACATAATTTTTTAAACTACCAGAATCATCTTTCCCAAACAATTGTTAAACACATTTTATGATAATACGTAATCACAGCATCGAGATCACTGTGTAAGAACGACCAATCTTTGTTATGTATGTGTTATATGTGAAGTATAGAGTCAGTATAGAATTAAGTGATATTCATGGAAGAGTTTAAACAAATGTGTAAGTTAGTAAACATCGGTAATGTAACCAAATAAGTCCGTTACATTACTAAAAGTTTCTTGTGTCGTTGGTATTCGTCTTGTAAGATGACCACACGTACAATAGTTAAATAAAAAACAGCTACGCAAATAACGATACAGCCACCTCAACCTATCCAGTGTTTATATACAACGAATATTTAGTTAAGTTTAATTGACCCCGAAATTGCCAATAGATATATATTTACACACATTGATACAGTGTTAATTAAACCCCTTCATGTACTATGCTACATTGTTACATGTTTACCAAAAGACTAATCTGATCGCAACAGCATTTTGAAAAATTTAATTCAATATTTCATGCATTTCATAAGTGCATTGACCTCCCGTCCTGACTGAAGCGGATCAGGAGAGTTCACCCGACACACACACACCCGACACACACACACACACACACCTGACCTGTCAAAGTTTGTCACATATACCAACCCATGACACACTCTTCTCCTCACCCCTTCACCCTATCATTCAAATATTAGTGTCTCCTTTCTCCATTACAAAAGCATATCCGTGACTAATCTCTTCTCGAAATGATTGCAATTAACTGCTTATTTCACATAGCATGTCGTTCCTCTGCCTAGTAGTTTCTTTTTGTGTGTCCCTCATCATCAAGTGTCTTCCATCAGCTCTCTCTTAAGTCACGTATCACCACCGTTATTACCTTATTAGTCTGAATCAGTGCAATTTAATCTGTAATATTAGATCCCAGTCACATATTCACTCCTCGGAAGATTTCATAAGACTTACTAATTCTGTTGTTGTCACTTCTTCCTCTATCATGACTTGTTTACTGACTATTCGTCCCTAGTACTTGAGTGTTTCTTATCCAATAACTAGTTTTCAACTCTTGTAAATACTTGGTTTCTATTTGTATTGTAACTCCACTAGGTGCCCCTGCCTTCACACACTCCCTCACACCCATAACTTAGACACAGTTTTGTGATACTGAATAACATCCCAGAACCCGATCATTCTTGTTCTCCAAAGACAAAATATATTTTGTGCCCAATGAATAAAGACATTAGTCGTTGAAGAATGTTGAGACAAATGACAACAACACTAAATATCCAAGGTGGTTTACCTCAGTTTATTTCTTGTCCCTAATACAGAAGTGGTTTACTGCCTCCAGAATATTTGTGTTCCTGCAGGGACGTCCTTGATTGTTGAAGCACAAAAATATGTACAAGGAACAGCAACAACGACCTAACCTAACCTCACCTAACCTAACAATACCTAAGATAATTTAGCTGAAGTTAGGTTGTGCTGAGGCAGTGAAGGCCGTCTTAAGTGGATTATAGTAAATTCTACCACACATGCCTCACTTCCGATGAAATTTTAATGATAATAGTAAAAAGTTATCCCCATTTAACAAGAGAGCCAATTTTACGGCTTAACCGTACGATTATCCCCAAAACCAATCACACACACACACACACACACACACACACACACACACACACACACACTGTTTCCCTGGCACACAAACCTAGTCTCAAGGACAACAATTACAATCTCGTAGACACATCCGAGACGACTCAATTAACAGAGGAGTCAGTAGCCTCTCCTCCACCCCCCAAGACACACATCAGTGTCCACAAACCACGAATTGGCCGCATAACACATGGGTGGATATACAGTATGAGCCTGTATCACAGATCCTTGGCTGCTTCCTCCTCCGCACTCTCCTGTGGTACATTTGCATATGTATTGTAATAGAATGGGAGTTTGTATGCCTTTGAGGGTGAGGCCACGAATATCTATCTGTCTCTCTGTCTCTGTCTCTGTCTCTGTCTCTCTGTCTCTCTCGGTTGTCGCAGTGGTGGTGGTGGTATGTGGGTGTTCAAGATATTGTAGGGTGGGTAGATGGTGATATTGTCTAGTGATGTGTTGCGAGAGATGGTTCTGTATGGAGAGGGCCATATTGATTGGTATTATGTCAGGAATATGTGTTCAATATGGTAATTTGGTACAAGTGAGGACCTAGAAACTATTAATAGATTCTAAAGACAGTATAGTGACCTGAGTGACTGTGATGTTTACTGTTTATGGTGAATGAATTATTTGATCTTGACTGATGAGGTCTTATGGTGCATGGAGATGTTTTTGTAACCTGTAAATAGTTATGGGATGAGAGTAACATTGTTCTCGCTATTAAGACTTTGCTGATAAACACTTACATCAATAAATATGATCGTAGCATCTTAATCAGTTTTACGATTCATATAAGTAAGATTATTGTTTCTAACCAGTCCTTTCTTTTACACTTTTATCATGATGAAATGTACTTGATATTCACATTTCATATTACATTGTTAATCAAAATAATATTCATAGCACACAAATATAGCAATAACTATCATCTTATTTCATATTCTCACGTCTATATTATAAACCGAAAGCACAAAAAATTATTGACGTGTGAGACAAAATAAAGTGTAAATACCTCACCACATTGTTTCTAGGGATGGTGTCTGTGATATAGTTCCATCTTTTTTCAATAGTTGTGAGACATGATTCCTTCGCGGTGTAGGTGATAATGAGCTAGGATAATTATCTTCATTAATGAGGGTTAATAACACTGTTTCCTTACCTATCTTAATTTTGTTTGTTATATTTCGTACAGAAACTTACGACTGATTATCCAATTCACGTAATTCGATTGTGGTGTTAACATTCTTTGTATTGTTTAACTTTCGCCTGGTACAGCTGTCAAACTCTATCTCTACCACTTAGTATGTATGGATATGTATAAACTCAAATTCGTCGGTATGCTTCAAGGAATCATAACTTTTAGCTGGTCAGACATATATTAATATAAAACACTAGATGCCCCTTGTAAACGTTCGCTAAATTGAACACACGGTATATCCTCGACCTCCCTCATGATTCTGAAAGGCCTAGCGAATCGTCATTTTTTTTCGATAAATGTCAATTACTTAATTAGTCAGAGTTCTTGGAAGACTCAATGTCTCTGGTGAGTTATGTTCATGTGAAGGACAAAAGCTAAGTACACAACGGACACGAACACATACGCGGTTTCATATGTTCCGAACTCGTATAGCGAACATTATTTCAGTAAGTCAATATTGTAGGTCGTTCTGAACTTGGTATACAGTTTTAAAGATTAATTAATTAAATTTTACACATCTTATAAAGTCTATTTTATATGACCTCATCTCCGTTACATTAACCTTAGGCTGTTAAAGTACATATTATCTGTGTTCTTGTCAAAGTGGAATTCTATTAGTGGTAAACCTTCAGATTAGGTAAGTCAGTGTGTAAGGTACTACGAATATAACCTTGTAAAATTCTTAATGATTGCATGATAATCACTGCACTAATATTCGGCTCTAGCATTCCATCATGTTTCATCATCCTTCCTCTAATCAATCAGATTTTGCATTATAAATTAGTACCCAAATCATCCAACTTTCAAAATGATGAAAAATTCATAAGTTCCGTGTTAGCTCATCTGGTCTTTATTACAGATTTTGTGGGAGAGTTAACACTGGCGGTAACTTTGTTAACTTGGAAGTCCTCCCTCCCTCCCTGGTAGCCATCAATTAGAGACATTGTTAACAATAATTGGGTGTATTGTGTTAACAGGAGAGAACACCCGCTTGTCCGGCCCTCAAACACACTATGTTCTATCGATCTCCCAGGTGTGGCGGGATGAGGAAGGTGATTTTTTTTTTTTACCTTCCGTTTGTCTTGTCTGTCTGTCTGTCCCTTTGTGTCTGTGTTTGTCTGCGCTTGTGTATGTATCTATATATATCTCTCTCTTTGTGTCTCACTCTATTTATCTGTCTGTGTGTCTGTCTCTCCCTTTGCTTGCATTTTATCGATTCGTTAGTTCTTTCCATTTTGATTCTTTTCACCATCTGTGGTGTGTGGGTGGGTGTGTGGGTGGGTGTGTGGGTGGGTGGGTGGGTGGGTGTGGGTGGGTGTGGGACTTTCTGCTTTTATATTTATTGGATCATTAATTATCTCAGCTTTGAATACATTGACTGCAGTATGTCTCTATTTGTTTGTCTATATGTCTGTCTGAATGTCTTTCCGCCTGTCTGGTTTAGTGCCTCAATTGTCAGTCAGCTCGTTAGTCTTTCCGTTTGATTAAAAATAAAAGTTCCTGTTTATCTGTCTGTCTGTCTGTCTGTCTGTCCCTGCATATGCTCATCAGTTCCTAATTGTTATCTGCTCATATTTCTGTCTTCTTGTTTGTCTTGTTTGCTTCTCTAACTGTCTGTTTGGCCATTTGCTGTCTATTTGATTGTCTGTTTGTTTGTCTCTCTGCTCGGCCCACTAATGCTTCTTTCTGTCACATGCCAATAAAGAATAGATGGAAGATAATTACACTAGTCTATGTATGCGTACAGAGAGAGAGAGAGAGAGAGAGAGAGAGAGAGAGAGAGAGAGAGAGAGAGAGAGCTTCCAATTTAGTCAATAACTTTAAAGTATAGTTGTATGCGTATATTTACCAGTATGTTATGTCTTTACAAAACTTACTATACCGTCAGTGCATCAGTTCTCAATAGAGTCACAGAACTATGCTGTACCTAAACGTTGGACATAAAGCGTAAGAGCAATTTACTCCACCAACACATAATCAAAGTTACATTTGATAATTGCAATCACGTATACAACTTCAGTCCCAAGGCGAGGACATGTTCAAAGAGACGCTTATGGGAAAAAATACATGATACACACACAACAAACCTAATAGATGCAGCTAGTTGATACAGGCTTGGGAAGTAACATGTGTTTCCTAATTGATAACTTGTGAATACGTGCAGCAAAGGTGGGCTGTGTCGACCTGACCCCTAAACAGACATGGAATATATCCTGATGCCATGATATGTTCAATACAGGCTCCGTAATGGGGCAATGTCAGAGGAAATTTCTTTATAAAATGGGGGATAGAATTCAATATGGGGTGTTAATTGAGATTCGGGAAACAATGAACTGCAATGCATCACTCGGTGTTGAGCGGCGGAGGATGAGTGTTGTGAGGATAGCAATGACCATGTGAGGCCTCTCTTACTGCAACGGCTCTACACACTCACACACAAATATCTACTATATCTATTGTTTGGGTCGTGTGTTGCTATGTTATTATTATCAAATGGAAAAATAAAACTTTCATACCCTATTTGACTCTTGATAAAAGATATTTGTCAGTGCATTATACTGCATATTATATGGACAATAGTTACCGTTTTAAGGAAATACGTAACACTCAGAAATGGTTTTAATTATAAGGTAATATACGTCATCACATTTGACTATAGTATACAATTATTCTTTACATTTATATATATTACATTTCTTCCTATAACACTTGTTTGATACCTCAGTCATTATAATATACTTTCTAACTTTATTACTTTAGTATTGAAACGCTGATCTCTTTGTGTGAGGCCAGTTACAATTGTATTAGTCTCTATGATACTGAAAGATAATCTAAGGCACTTTTAAGCAATGATTACGTGTGAAACTCTCTCAGGTATTTTATACAATCATATGACATGAATAATGTGGCCTAACATAAAATAGTTGCAAGGTGACAGATCCATCGTGCTCTATGACATTCCCTGTTAGAGCTAGTGATTTTGCTCTATTTAACACTGTAATGGGCTATTAAGGAGCAGTGATTGACAAAGTTGACACATTTATCTGATGACAGAGGACAGAGTATGCCCAACTATATTCTTCAAAAAATTATGTTATAAACTACAACTCCAGCTAAGGACATACAAGAAATTGGTTGAGGGATAATTTATGCATATATAAAGTCTTACAAGTACATGGTTCACTTGGCACTATCTGACACTATACCACATGATATCATTCCTTATAGGACACTTTTTTGCATATTTTTTTTCTTATATTTTTTTCCGATAAATTAATACAATGGAAGTTATTCTGAAGCCTTCTGACATATTATAAAACTTTTAAGAACTTTCTAGCACGTCAGTCCCGCAGTTTTATGAACGAACAAGACACACACACTGAAGCACTAATGTAACACTTCAGTACTAATCGTAGTATTCCTCATCATTTCAACACTTTCTGGCATTTTAAGATAATATCTGGGCTTCTGTGGCACTACATAATACTTCCGGGGGCTTATGGCACTAAATGACACTAGGGTTTTATGGCACTATATGACACTTCCAGGGATTTATGGCACTACATGACACTAGTTGCTTATGGCACTAAATGACATTTCCTGGTGTCTTATGACACTACATGACACTTCCTGGGATCTTATGATGCTACAAGACACTTCCTAGGGTCTTATGACACTACATGACACTTCCTGGGATCTTATGGCACTACTTAGCACTTCCTGGGGTCTTATGTCACTAAATGACACTAGGGTCTTATGACACTGCCTGACACTTTCTGGGATCTTATGGCGCTACATAACACTTCCTGGGGGTCTTATGGCATTACATGACACTTTCTGGGGTCTTAATAGCACTACATGACACTTCCTGGAGACTTATGGCACTACATGACACTTCCTGGGGGTCTTATAACTCTACATGACACTTCCTGGAGTTTTAGTATAGGCCAAGGGCGCCCTTTGATACTGCGATACCATATATTGACATAATTTGGCACTGTAAGACACTTTCTGGGCACTTTGGTAGCACTGTTAGGCACTTTATGGGTGTGATTTCCAAGGCCCTTAATGACACTAGATAACATTGATTTGCGTTATAATATTTACTCTAGACTATATAACACTTCTAAAGATTTAAACATTTATGTATCATAAGAGCTGTTTTAATTATAAATGCTTTTTGGCACTGTACTTAAAACCTCGTCACTGTAATGAGCTTTTTTGTCTTGAACGATGTCTTTGTGATAAAACTTGTCTTGTTTCTTGCCACATTTGACACTTTGACTGCAATTGACAACCGAGTCATATATCCTGGCATTAAAAATATGGCAAGTAGTACGTCCTAGCACTGAATGACACAGCCTGACATTTGAATAATAAATCCTGGAATTCAATCATTTTCTGAAATCCATATTTAGTACCTACCTCGATAAAACACTTTTCGTCACTGTATCGAATTACTGATAAACCTTACAACTTAATATAGCATAATGTGAATCCACTCTTTTGTTTGTTGGCTCTTTGATATCTACAAAGTGCAGTTCACAATTTATGAAATGAAACTTATATAAACTAGTTAGACTATTTGTGCTAGTTTCTGAAGATAACGACGCTGGAACAATTGAAGATATTGCTAAGTTCATATTCAACTAGCTGTTCTCGTCTCTGTAACTATTTATATTATTTTCACCTATATATCCAATTGGCAAGTCCCAGGTTATGAGAGCGTATTGATTTCACACCTTCATATAGTTATAATCAATGAAACTAACTGAAATGTTAGTATTATCATTCCGTAAGAACACAAAGAAATCAGAGATGGAGACATATTTTACTTATCCTTTCTTAATGTATGAACTAACAATCGGTGAAAAGCTAAGTATATCAGTAAATGTATTAAAAGAAAAGCCGACTTACTTACCTATTGATATGAGTTGTATCATATATCTGTACACATTAATCTTCGTTTATTTGCCCAAGGAACATTGATAATAACGCAAAACAAATAAATAATTCATTGAAAAAACAGTCAGTCCAGAGTAAAATAAAGAAACTATATTAGAAAAATCATTAATTTAAATAAATCTTCGAGAATAAAAAAAACATTGTTGAATAAAATGGAGCAGGAAACATGGTGACAGTAGGAGCCTCCAACCTCATCACGTTTTATCTGTCACCATTCTACCAGACAACCAGCACACTATAATGGCCTGTCCGCTACCAGGAAGTGGATGCTGCACTATCTCTAAATGACTTCCTCCTGCTGGTCTCTGCCGCAGGATGTGATACCTGTAAGCTTTAATGAGGTGATGACTCCCTCATTGTTCAACACACACGTCTGATGCACACAGTGATCTCTTGCCCACCTCTGTTTTATGATGAACGAGTCTGTTTTTCGTTTTCATTCACTATATGATTGTTTATATTTATTTATGATGTAACTATATAAATTATCACTAAAATGGATGTGTTTTCTTCGGGATTTGAGTAATAGTATGTGAATTATTGTTTACATACTTGTTTTTTTTATAATGTTGCTTTCAAAATCACTACTTATCTTTATGGCATTACAACTAAATTTTCATATAAATTTGAGTCATCGTAGATCGAAAAATTATAAAGTTCTTATCTTTCAATTACCACACAAAAATATATGTTTTGTCGTTTATTATTAAAAGAAATCCTCATGCACTTTGGCAGAAAGATCCTCATCATTTTTCACTTTCCGCGTTATTTACTCGTTATCATTGGCTGCTTATCTATTTAGAAAACTAAGAACTACTAAATCTATAACACCATAAAAATTGTCCGCTCAGTCTTTGATGCCCTAATTTAACTTCTCATTGACTGACTTCCCTAATAATATATTCATTCATCTATTCATAAATTGATTCAGTGATATTGCATGTTCTCCAGTATTTTTTTACACACTAACTTTTGCTTAGGCACATATTTCATTATTTCTGTATTTACACATGTACTTACCCCTCTACTTGTTTACTTACCTCTTAAATATATGATGGAGAGACTTTTCATGAAGTAAGGGTCTACAAACATCTTCATCCTTTAGGGGGAAAAAATATTTATCAATCAGGATTTTTTATATATATTTTTTTTTGGAGTAGCTAATAAGAATTTTAATATTACATGACAAATCATGTCTAGATATGATTTGTTGTTGTCAAGACGCATCTAAATATGTCTGGCCGTGTTTATGTATATCGTTGTGGCTACACCTAGACATTCTTTTTTGTATTTACACATGTCTAACTATGTATAATCGTGTTTCAATAATTCCTTGTGTGTTGTGGGTACATCTAATTATGACTGATCACAAGTAAACGTATCTGGTCATTGATGTATGTGTGTTCACGACTTTACTCATATTTAAATATAATATGTTGCCCTGAGTCTTGTTCAAATATGTCTGGTCATGCCGGTGTATTCGTCGTGCCGGGGTTATATCATGTTAGACAAGTGTTAGCATGTCTGTTTTTATCCTGTCTCACTTTATGTGTTTGTGTAGTACAGTATATATCATGTACTGACATGTCTTACTCATGTATGGTCTCGTTCTGACGTGTTTGGTCTAGTATGGACATATTTTGGTGATTCTGATGTGACTGACACTTCTTACTCACCCGACCGTGAAACTTGATAAAACAAAATATTAACGATTTATATGTTCTTTTTTTCCCCAACTTATAGGTAAAAGAAAAGAAGAAAAAAAACATGATAGGGAGTTACTAATCACCCTATATGATTCCTGGTATCTTAATAACCAATGAAGGGGATTAGCCACCAGTTTGGACTACCCTAACGAATAGTTAATGTCATATCTGCTTGTTGATGTGTTCGTCTATTTTGCTGTTAAAGATAATTTTTGCTTCCATGATTTTCGCTGTTGTTCATCGGGATTTTGTTGTTGTTTGTGAGATTGTTGCTGTTCATGTTGTCCAGCTTTACTTGTTAAAATAGTCGTCGAATCTTGCTCTCTTTTATATTTTCGTCATTGATGATTTTGTTTTCTTGTCATTGTTGTTAGTTATGTTTCTTGTGTGTGTGTTGTTATTGTTGTTGTCAGTGATATTTTTATCATTGAATTTAATATTGTCATTGTCGTTCTTGTCTGTTAATTTGAATTGATTGTTTTTTCTTTTCTGTTATAGATAGTTACGTTGTTGATGCTGTTGTTGTTTTTGGTTAACAATGACACTGTTTTTAATGTCAGTATTGGTATGTTATTGTCGTTATTGTAAGTGTTGGTATTGATATTGACACCGTTGTCAAGAAAGTAATAATCGCTATTAATGTTATTGTTGACATTGTTGTTGTTGGTGGCAGACAGGTCGATTTTGTTGTTATTATTGATGTCACAGTTTATAGTTGTTGTTTTTGTTGTTAATTTTCTTTTAAATTACTATTGTTGTAGCTTGTTTGTGTTGACTTTATTGCTGTTGTTTGGTTATTGCTGTTATATATGACGCCTTACTGGTGTTGTTGCTTGTTATAATGTTATTTTTGTTGTTATTATTGTTTAAGTTGATCGTGTGGTTGGTGTTGTTGAGGGTGGTTGGTGGTGGTAGTATTGGTAGAGTCATTGATGATGCAGCTTTTAGATTTGTTTTCACTGCTAATAACATGTAAATTGACAAGAGCTTTGAAAATCACGTTGTTAATTTTGTTGGACAATTGTATTCTAGTTTTCATTTCATATCCACAGTTGAACACATTGAAAGGCTTATCCCTAAAGTTATACTGAACGTTCTTGAAGATATCTTATACCCATCAGTACCTAACTAAATTATAATGTGTTTTCAGACTCGGATTCTGTTACTGTATAAGAATTAAGCAGGTAATAGATTCTCAGTTTCTCGTATATAATTCATCCTTAACTAAAGCCTGTATAATCGCATCTAATAACCTATCAGCAACAGCTGCTAAAAGATGGTCACCTGAGTGATGTCGAAATTTACCTGAGTTTTTCTTATAACCGAAGTGTTTTCTTAAGTTTAGTCCATATTTGTAATAGTGGAGAGTGACGAGTGGCTGGCACAGTGCAGGCTGGGTGTGTGCAGTGAGGAGCCGGTAGTAAGAGGTGAAAGAGGAAAGGTTCTCAGACGGGACTTAAGAGTTCGGTGGGTCCAAGACAGGTGATTAGAGCAAGGATTGGCTGATGGTTCGGTCAAGGGCAAGTGATTAGAGGAGGAATTTGGGGGAGGGGAGAAGGGCAGCTGGTTAGAGAAAGGATTGGGTCGTAGGTGGGTAAATGGTAGGTGATTAGAGCAAGTATTGGATGATGGCTGGGTCATGGGTAATCGATTAGGGAAAGGATTGGATGATAGGTGGCTTAAGAACAGCTGATCAGAGCAAGGATTGGATAGGACAACTGAATAGTCTAAGGATTAGGTGGATCAAAAGCAACTGATTAGAGAAAGGATTGTGTTGTAGTTAGGTTAAGGACAGGTGATTACAATAAGAGATGGGTAGTTGGTGGGCCAAGGGTAAATCATTAAAGCAAGGATTGGGTACTGGCTGGGTCAAGGCAAGCTGATTAGAGCAAGAATTAGGTAGTAGATGGGTTAAAAGCAGGTGATTAGAGCATGGATTTTGTGGGCCAACGGTGGCTAACTAAAACAATGCTTCATTTGGTAGGTCTCGGACATCTGATTAGAGCAAGGATTGGGTGAATCTAGGACAGCCGATTAGAGGCAAGGTTTAGCAGGCAGGTAGAGGATAGTGTTTTGATCATCCTACACCATCATGAGTTAGAAAAACTCCCCTTAGTCAGTGAATCAGGAGAGGACGTTCAAACAGTTAACTGATGCAAAACAGAAATCAATGTACGATGCTTTGAGGAACTGGGTCAAAGGATCGTTGGAGGGATATCACATTTTCACCCAACCAGACGTTAGAGAGAGGGAGGGCGAGAGGAGGCAATTAAGGGATGGCACTGATCACCTACAGTAAAGCAAAGTGATATTTCACAGACCCACGTAAGGGCAAATACAAGGGCAGGGTGGCTGGGTGTGGCGAGGAGGGAGGGAGGGTGGGAGGGAAGGAGGGAGGGAAGGAGGGAGGGAAGAAGGGTGAGAGGGACGTAGGTAGGAGATAGGGGTGGAGGAAAGTAGGGAGAGGGGGAAAGCAAGGTGAAAGGGACGCAGGGAGGAGAATAGGGAAGGAGGAAAATAGGGCGAAAGGGAGGGAGGAAGAGAGGGATGGCGCCACGAATGTTTCACAGAGCAGACAAACATCTAAATGGAGGTGAAAGATTAAGGGTAATGTATCAGATTCTGTAGGATAAATTATATGTTTTAGGAGTATATAAGTGCGTGCGTGCGTGCGTGTGTGTATAGTAAAGACAGAAATTTGGATAGAGAAAGGGGGCACAACTTGTAAAGAGAACGAGGGGTTGTTGGTTGTATAAGTGGTTTGTGATGTTGTGTGCAGCAAATAGAAAAGGACTTTGGGTGGGGAGCGAGGATAGACGTAGGATATATCAGAGGAAGAGACCATAGCGAGGAGTATCAATATTTATCACAACAATTACTCATACTATGACAACAAGCAACCTCCCACTAGCCACTTTATATTCCTCTCTCTTCCTCTTCATTCTTCCTTGTATCCTTTTTCCTTTCCTTTCTTTTGAGATAATTTCAAATACTTCCAATCAGTGTATCCTATCCCAGCCAACCATCTCCCAGCCAACCATCCTTCTCCCAGCCAACCATCCTTCTCCCAGCCAACCATCTTTCTCCCAGCCAACCATCCGTCTCCCAGCCAACCATCCGTCTCCTAGCCAACCATCCGTCTCCCAGCCAACCCTTCGTCTCCCACTTAACAATCCCTCTCAAGCAAGTTCTCCATATCCACCTTTAATAAACTCCTTTGTCCCACAGTGAACTCTCTCTCTCTTATCACTGTTTCCCTTCCTCTAGCCTATCTTCCATCTCCCAGCGAACCCTCCTTCTCTGTTAGTCAACCTGCCAACTCCTAGTCATCCCCCCCTCTTTTCACCGACCATCCATCCCTTAGTCAACTTTCCCTTTACCTTCCAACCAACCATCCATCCATCTCTAAGTCAACCGTGCCCCCATATCAACCACCCTTTCCATCTCATAGTTAACTCTTCATTTTTTTTTCTTTCCTACTAACCATCCATCTTCTATTTCCTTAATCTTCTCCTCTCTCTATTTCTTCCTTTCCATTCCTTTCTCATTTATCCTCCTCCTTCTTTGTGTCTTTTAATTCATACCATAAATTAAATTAAATTGTTTACATTATTCTTATTTTCTCCTTCCTTTTTTTTTTTTACATTCACCTGCATCATTATTATCCTCCTTGATTTCATCTCCCAATTCTTCCTTCATTTTTCTGTCTCAACTTTCACGTTTTTCTCTTTCTCTTGATTCGCACACCCTCCCCCCTTTCCATCTCCAATTTCCTTCCATTTACTCATTCATCTTCCCCTGACCTTTATCCAATATTATATGTCACTATGCATCCTCCTCTCCTTTCCTTTTGCCCCATTCCCCCTTCCCTTCCACTTTTATTATTTCCTCCCTTGCCCCATCCCTAATCCCCATTCCTTCATTCATACTTCCTTCCCTGCCACCCCTTCCATAATTTCTCTTCTTACTCCGCATACACACACTTTCCTGTCCTTTCCTCTCCTCTTTCCCTTTCTCTCTCTTTCTCTTTTTCTCTCTCTCTACACTTTATGGTTCTACACTCTCTTCCCTGCCGTTATCATCTTATTCTTTTCTTAACTTTATATTCCTATCTTCTTTTCTTTGCGTTTTCCATATGTATTTTTTTTGCATTTTCTCTTTTCTATATTCGTAACTCCTTCTTTTAGGATATTTATTTATTGTTATCCTTGGTTTTCTTTTCTCCTTATCTCTGTCATCGTCAACTTTTTGTTTTCCTTCTTTGTCCTAATTACATTTTTCCCTTTTCTTTATAATATCTTCATCGTAGTTATTTTTAGTATTTCCTAATATTTTCATTCTTCCATTTCTTTTTTTCTTATCACTTTTTTGTTTTGTTTCTACTTTCATTTGTGTTTTTTCTTTGTACATTTTTTATTCGTTTTTATTTTTTTTCTCTCTCCCTCCTCAATAGTTCTATTTTTTTCAATTATTTTAATCTTCTTTCCTCTTCCACTTCTTCATCTTATTCTCTTGTTTATGTTTTTGTTTGTATTTTTTATGATTTTTCTTTCTCATCTTAATTACCTTTTCAGTTCCCGTTTTTCGTCCCTTTATTTTCTTAAATTATTCTTTATTATTTTATATCTTCTGTTTTATTTTTCCTATTGCTAGTTTTGTCAAATTTCTTTCTTTTCCTCTTTGTTTTTTTTATTTCCATATTTATTTTATACCTTCCATTTTTTTTTACATTTTCCATTTAATTTCCACTTTCAGTTTTCTTTTCCATTTCATCGTTGTTCTTCTTAACTTTCTTTTTTTTCTCGTTTGCAGCTTCTTCCTCCTTTGTTTTTTCTGAACCTCACTTCCCCTTATACATTCTGATTGTATATTTTAATTAGTCTTTTTTCCACATATTCTTCCTCTTCATCTTGCACGTTTCTTACTTATATCTAATTTCCTTATTTTCATCTCTTGATTTCTTACTTTTTTATTTATTTGATCTTTATATCTGTATATAATTCAATTTTAATTTTTACTTATTTTTCATTTTATCTCTCCTAAAATATTTTTTTATGTATATTATCTTTAAAAGATTTCATTATTTATTTCCCTTCACACTCTAATTCCATATTTCTAAACCAGTGAATTATCTGGATTCCTCATTGGCTCATTTCAGCTTTAAATTTCCGCGTGACCTTGTAATAACTGAAATACACAATTGTTCATTAATGCATTTATAAACATCAGCTGATTTACGTGACAACGACCTGGCCATCTGTATACAAAACATGTGCTTGTGGACCTGTTATATCGAGCTTGTTTAAATTGCTATTATTCCTCTTTGGTTGAGATACATCAACTAGTGTATTCATGCTGGTTTCATTCTCTCGTTTGATTTTGTTCGTTTGATGCTGTTTATTGGTGTTAAAGAATCGATACATCTCCCTGATTAATAGGTTATCGTTATCATTATCGTTAGCCTTTGTTTTGGCGGTTCATTTGGTGAAATCATTCGCGTTTCTGTTAATGTTTTTGTTAAATATGAAATATATTCTTTATTTTTCCCATATATGGATAAAATACACTATTGATTAGCCTTAGTGCATTATCTTTTTAACAATAAGCTATTTTATTCATGTTACATCCCAAGTTATTAATTTTCTTTGTCTCATACTGAGATTTATTCCCTGAGTTCCCAGCACCCTCTCGAATATGTAACAAGAATGGTGTTGTGTAATTCTTGACCGTATGATTACCACTTAGTCTACATCGTTTCTGAAGTAAGAATTTAGTTCAGTTACTTATAAAAGGAAGGATGACCTTTAAACCTCTTCAGGATGAACACTAGCTTTAAGTAACTAGCTGTGAGTCGTAGTTGTTTGAGTAGCATAACAGTGATAAGATAATGGTGATACTAAATCGTAGTTACTGTTCTTATAAACCTGCATAATCCTATCACCACCAACTACACATTATATCATTCCTGACAATCTCGATTACTAGCCGTGGTCACTTCTTCCTCGTCCTTCCTTCGGCATTCACCACCCTAAAGCTAACGCCACATTTACCCCCCACTCCCCCCACAGACCACCACCACTACCACCACACTACTGCCATAATATTGCTATACTTTTTACAATGCTACACCGCCACCACTACCACAACGCGCCACAGTTTTGGTTAATAATATTCCTTATAGAAGTGTTTGTAGCGTGTTGCCACCGCCCTGAGATATGATAATGTCGATAATGCCACAACCAGAACCTCTGTCCTTCTCCCCTCCTCCACGCTGTTTACATAATTTAACTTTATCCCCTGTTTATTTACCTCCCTGGATCTATCCGTTCTTGCATTCCACCACCTCTCCCTCCTTGCCTGTGTCGCCATTCGTTATCAGATATCATATTCTATACACTCACTTATTTTCGTTAATCGGGTTTGTATATAGGTATCTCTTATTTCGTTTATTATTACTAATTTCCTATATTCATATACTTTTCTACTATTTCTTGATAAACCTACAGTGTTTTTATTTCCCATCAAACTTTTACCAGATAAAGAAATTACAAAAATAAATAATAAGTGAAAAATGAATTGTAATTAACGAATAAATACTTTGAGAGTGAGAGAGTTTCAGATTTAGCGAGTTTTATCACAGGCAGAGACGGATGTTGTGTCACATTACACGTGTGAAACATTTACCCTTCATGCTTACTTTTTTTTTTCCTCTCAGTTTTAATCTGCACATTCTATTCACCCGTGCAGTGCAATTTGTTTCCCATTTATTTCCTTTCTTTAACCGTAATTCTTACTCCCATTCTCTGCTTCCTCTCTCCATTCTGGCGTACAACCTTACACAGCATTATAACTCTCTCCCTTCTTGTATTCTCTAACCGTTTAATCTTCGTTTCCTACTTTTTATCTCTTTCCTCCCCCCCCCTGTCCGTTTTGCTTTTGAGACTTGCCCTCCTTCTCCTTGCCCCCTCCCTCCCTCCCTCCCTCCTCTCCTCCCTCCCTCCCTCCCTCTCTCTCTCTCTCTCTCTCTCTCTCTCTCTCTCTCTCTCTCTCTCTCTCTCTCTCTCTCTCTGCTTCGTATCACTTCTGCTTTCACTGACCATTGGGCTATGCCTCCGCTTTCCAAAGATTCCTCCTCTAGCCATTCTCCCACGCCTCCCCACCACTCCCCTCTCCCCCCCATTCCTTCTATTTATTCCTCCTCCTTCTCCTCCTCTTCCTTCCTTCACCTCCCTCCCTCCCCAAACACCCTTCCTTCACCCTCCATGCATTCCTTACACTCCCTGGTCTCTCTATTCTTTTACCTAACACCCTTCACACTCTGACTCGCCTCCTCATATTCTTGTTCAACATCCTTTCCAACCTCTCTCTCTCTCTCTCTCTCTCTCTCTCTCTCTCCCTCTCTCTCCCTTCACTTTACTCTTTTTCCATAGCCGTACCCTCTTCCTTGTCTCTCCCTTCCTCTTTCTCTCCCCTTCACATTCCTCTTTCTCTCCTTTGACCCTTGTTACATTTCTCTTCTCACTCTTTCCCTTAATCTCCATTTCCCTCTTTCCCAACGTCTTCTACTTTATTCGTCCTTTCTCTTGATCTTCTCTTATTGTCTCTTCTTGTTAGTTCTCCATTTTCATTTTTGTTTTACCCCTTGTGTCTCTATGTTTGTCTGTTTTCAGTTTGTCTGTCTGCCTGTCTGTCTCTCTCTTTAATCCTACGCGTCTTTTCCCCGTGTTACTATGTTTTTATTATTATTATCATTATTAGTTATTTCTAGGTTAATCTGTCTCTTTGTGATCTTGTTATATTTGTATACTTTGAATGTTCTAGGCTTGTTGTCCCGGCGTCTGTATAATCGTTTGTCTGAGTGTTTTGGCGTCCATATCGGTGTCTCTATGAGCGTCTGGGTGTTTGAGTGTCTGGGTGTTTGAGTGTCTGGGTGTTTGTCTGAGTGTCTGGGTGTTTGTCTGAGTGTCTGGGTGTTTGGTTGTGTATTTGCTTGTCTGAGTGTCTGTAAATTTGTCCAAGTTTGAGGCATATTGATGAGTCGATTCGGGTATGTTGATGAAAATTTACACAAAGACAACAGATTCAGTCTGTACGTCTTTACTTTATGTCCAAAGTCAATCTCACAGCTGTAGGTCAGAGATTCAAACTTTGTCTAAAGCTTAAGTCTTATGTATCTACAGATATTGTTGTAAAGACTCAATAAAATCTAAATATAATGAATTACAAAAATACTAAATAAACAAATCATGTGTCAAAGATTAATGATAATAGTTGAAGGTTAAATCTTTCATATGTATCATGTTTCCTATACGATGTTCACGACGCCAAGCTCAAGTACTGTGCCTGTTACTGAAGTCATGGTCATAGTAGATGAAGGTTAAAAGTTGATTAAGGCGAAGGAAGTGTTATGTAGCGAGATACTTTTGGTTATATTAGCTCTCAAAGTTATCATTATCTTTGTCGTTGTTATTGCTAAGGAGGCTGGTTTAGCAGTGCAAAGAGAGAGAGAAGGAGGGACGGAGAGAGAAAGAGGGAGGGAAGGAGAGAGAGACCTTGCATGAGTGCTTGTGTGTTTTTTACGTGTAAACTTATGTGTATAAACATGTGAGAACTTGTGTTTATTTATGTTTGTCTCATAATCTGAAAACATAATATGTCATCTTGGTGCCTGTGTAGTGTGGAGACCTAGAAGAAAGGTATAGGTTTTTGGGGGTATATTGGTCACAGGTGAAGTTGGCAGACTAGAGTCAGGACTCAGGTGAGGTGGTGGTAAATGTATCATATCCACCTTCCAATGACCACAAGGAAAATCAAAATCAAAGTTACAGAATAAAGTTAAAGTTTCTTGAGAAAATCACTCCGCAGTGCACTTAATACTGGCCAAGAAATAAACCAACATAGCAGGAGACTTGCCATAAGTCCAGGCCAACTCCTTCTGGGTGTGTAAAAAAAAATCCTATTAAAAAAGGGGAAGTTATTCTAATTAAACTTCATAAGTGGGCAGGTATGAGTGATCTTGACAGGTGAACTGGATGATAACCAACAGCACTAAACAAAAAAGAAAACTGCTCTCGACAAGTTAAGTTAACATGAAGATAAAAGGTGAATATCAGGTAATGTGTCAAAGGACAAAATATAATACAAAACTGGTCATAGTATTCTTTATATAATTTGAGCAAAAGGGATGTAGTTATGACCAAGGAGGAAATAGTCACAGTCATAGGTTAAAATGAAAGTTGTGTAGGAAAGTCCTCCCAAAATGTTTGTGTTATCATCTGTTGACAGAGGTAAAGGATAACGGAGTTTAAATTTTTTAGGTATTCCACCAAATCTGAAAAAAAAACGTTATGGTTTAACTGTGTTGGCATACAATAAGTTCTGGACTTTCGGGGGAGATAAAGGGCCAAAGGTCAAGGTCATGGTAATCAAAGGTTCAAAACTCCTTTTTTTTTCACTAGACCTGGAAGGAAGTACAGAATATCATAAGTATGGGACTATTACATAATAAACCTCGGCGAATTGCTCATCAAAATTCCCTTTGTCTATTTTCTCTCTAATGTCACGTTCCTCGATAAAATGACATCAATATTAACAACATTGTATGAATGTAAAAAATCATATTTGCATGAAACACAAGTATCTGTGGAGATCCTTGGGGTGCCACATGAGAAATTAACCTTTATATGTCAAATGTATATTGAGCTGTGACTTATGTTTTCTATTCCTCTGTTTCTTTATTTAACTACTCCAACTACTGAAAGAAATGTATTCAGGCTATTTAGATAAGTTTCCTGAGTGTCATGACTGGACACCATCTTATATTCATCTGGTATAGATCAGTTAAAGGTTACGATCAAGGTCAATCCAAATGTCTAACCTCAAGCAGAGGCTAAAATAGCATTAAAAAATTCATCTGGATCACTAAAAATCTGTTCTGTGTGTGTCAACTTTATCCTTTGGTCACGTTCATCATCAAGAGTGTCTGAAGTGTAGTTTAGGAAATTAAAGCTCAAGAAAGTCTTAATTCTACATCCGACCAAATCATTGGAATACAGAGAACTACAGACTTCCTATTTGTGCCATTTATATTTTCACGGTCATACTCTTTCTCTTTCGAAGTGGAGAAGGAGCCACATAATATCGATCATAACTCAAAAACAGAGAGGTTCAGATTCTTCATATTTTGTGTCAAGAAAGTGTTTGATGAATCATCCTAGAATTTATAAAAACAAAAAAATTATAGGAGTCACCAATGAAGTTTATGGGTTTAGTCAAGATCAGTCAGAGGTCAAGATTATTAGCTCATGCCACCTGTCTATTTCAAGCATATGATTCGACTTTCCATAAAAATACTTATTGGGATCTTCTGGTGTATTTACAAAATCAATTGAGGATCTTTATTATGACACCAAAGTCCTCTTAATCAGTTCAAAGTTTTTAAAATTAGATTCTGCTCTTCCAATGAATATTTTTTTCGGGATGGAGGAAACAGTTATCGTGATTGCTACAACTACCGTCTTGGGCCCTTTTATTATATGGTTGTTAAAATGCCTGTTAACTCTCGAATGTGTATGTGTGTGTGTGTCTGTGTGTCTGTCTGTGTGTGTCGATAATACTGTTCTTATTACATATAGCGAAGAAACATTACAAAAACTGATAAATATTTTAATGAAACAAGGGATTAAAGGTAGAGCTGTGAAGACGGAAATAATGGTTAGTTGGTTCTTTATAAATACAAAACAATGATTAGACAAGAAGGAACTTAAGCAGGTAAAACATTTTGTGTGTCTGGGAAGGAACATTAGTTGTGATGGAACGTGTGAAAAAAATATATTAAACCGAAATAGATCAAATAAAAAGAATATTTAATGTTCACAGAGATATGTTGAAAAAGATATATTAATTACAGTTTGAGAAGAAGGCTGTTGAAATGCTACAATGTGTTGACAGTACTGATGTAAGGGTCAGAAGCATGATCACTTTCAGCTGACACCAGGATAAACGGAGCTTCTAATATGTGGTGCTACAGAAGTCTCATACAGATAAGTTATACTGATCGGAAAACAAATGAGGATACATTAAGATTGGCAAAAAAACTTGAGAAATACTAGAAGTTTAAGGTATAAGGAAAAAAAAATATTTTGGCCGTATAATTAGGGAATAGTTAGGAAAATTTTAAGTTAGAAAAGCTAGGGAAATATACAGGCTAGGATAGACTAATGAAATAAAGAAGCTGCTAAAGAATTAATTGCTGTCGGAAAGGAATTTACTTTAGAGATAAACAACATCCAATTAGACTAAAACAAAACTTTAACACATTTCTGACCCACCCTTGACCTTCATCCTACCTAACCATTGACCTGCTCTGCCAAAATTGACATATCAATCACTCTTTCCCTGATCAGTTACCCGAACACCAAGTTCCGTTGGAATCTATCCCCTTTTGGCGGTGTATTGACCATGACATAATCTGTGTGGATTAAAAACAAACTCATAAACACACAGTTCAAAGTCCATTCATGGTTGTGACTCACACTACACAACTACTACTGAACTGGTCGCTACATGAGGTCAGTGGTCTCATAATATAATGCCTTTTACTTGAATAGACTAAAATTCTAAGATAGTTTATGTTACCGTACCAAGTCTAAATATAGGTATGATGAGGGTTATTTAAAATATCATTGTCTTGTCATTATATGATGTTGTAAGCGCATTGATTGTTACCCAATATACTCTATCATCTTAATCCCACTTAGTTTTACCGTAATGTCTTAAGTGGCCATTATTCATTTATAATTCTAACCTCTTTTATAATGTTTTATACAGTGCAATCTGATACTCAGTGGTAGATGTACGTAATTCTTGAAAATAAGCATTTGTTATCGTTCGTGGTATTATTAATATTAGTCGTATCATCATACACATAAGCCTCAGGTTGAAGTGGAAGTACTAAAAGCGAGCAGAGTCACTTAGCTGATCCCTGACCCGTCTACCAAGTGTTTGTGAAATCCTCCCTCCTGGACATAGTCAAAACCTTGGTCATCTGATCTGTACAAGCTTAGAAACTGGCATATACACACACACCCACTGGGAGACAAAGTCATAAACGAGAAGGAATTATAGTTTTCTTTCGACCTTTTGGAGTTTTTGGTATTTAACATCATATCGAGATCACTTCAACATTTTCCTCGTGGTTCCTCTATTCTGGAGAAAGAGAGTGAGTAATTCAAAGGCAGTATTAGAACAGGAGAACGGGAGAGACCAACAAGGTATAGTGGTAATCCTTCTCTTTCTTATACTACCAGTGATATAACCCTTCAGATGCTTACCGTTGTATATAGTATCATAGTTCATAAAATTACAAAATATTAATGTGATTTAAATACATATGATCCCAGTGAAAATTATAATATTAATATAATACATACCGTATATAAGAACAAAATAGGATAACATTTATCAGCAAGTGTTTTCTTCTCTAAGGTATATTCATGTAATCTATTGATGCCAAGATTATTGGGCAGCTGCGGAAACGAAATTGGGGGAATCATTATGTATAATTGTTAATCTTAAGAAAGTTGGGAATTTATGAGTGTATGTTTATGAGAGCTATATCGGGGACAATGGGGAGTTGAACTTTATCTGCTGATTTTTTTCGGCGAGACACTGGGATGTTGATATAGATATAAAAGATGTTAGGACTCCTTCAGAGGGTTTTAAGGAGGTGTTAAAAATTGCGGTCATTTTCACTATATTCCCAGAGTTTATTGATCGTTGGATATTGAAGATTTTGTAATATTGGCTTTATTCCGTTTATTCAATACTTCAAACCTTCTTTACTTCATTCTCACTATTGCTTAATCTCTTTTACTTCTCAATCTTAGATCATGATTATAGTACATGTCAACTATTAAAAAAGTAAGAGAGATGCATCTTTCTTCTCATGTTAGTCTCTTCTAAAAATAAATTTGCAGACACTAATGAGGTTTTGTCAATATTTTCTTCGTCATTAAAATTCACATAAAGTATTTCGATTACTAAACAAAAATGTGGTTAAGGAAAGAAAGGAAACTATAATTGTTTACTTTTTTATACTAATTTTTAATTTTGTTTTATCTAGTATTTCTGATTATTTACATGTATTTTGATCGACCTTAAGTGTATGAGATATATCCGGATACGCCATTGCATTTCTATATTCAGGATTGTGTTTGCTTGTCTTTTGCTGTCCATCGGGAACTACCACATATTCACTGATCTGAGGGTTAGGTTACGTTACATCTTAGGGCCCACGAGCTGTCGGAATCTTATAGTCAACTCTGTACAGTAATAGTAGTAGTAGTAGTAGTATTAGTAATAGTAGTAGAAGTAGTAGTAGTAGTAGTAGTGTGTTACAGTGTGTTTCCCAGAGGCTGTTCCCGAGTACCGAGTCTTCTGAGGAAGTATCTGTTGTTTCAGCATCCATCTTACATGGAAACTATCAAATGTAGACAATGCAGATCTGAATAATTCATGATCTCCCACAATCTGCTTCAGGCTTGTTTATTTTTACACTCACAGCTCCCCGGTCATTCTTGGTATTACACAATTATCAACAATTCTCACTTTACTCTCATATACCTCATGGAATCATTAGATTTATATATTCTATCTTTCGTTTTATGTTCATCAAACTATTCGTAATAATTCCCCAGGGTACAAGGAACACTGCAGACATATAGTGGAATTTGTTAATATTATCAATTTGAAGTAATAATTAAGGCATTATATAAGGTAAAAAAAATCAGGGTTTGGTTAGCGAGTTTCGTGTATCATCTCTATCGTCTTGCTACGTTAAAAAAAATGTGTTTACAGTGTACCAATCAATGACAGTGAATAAGTTTGACATTAACATTAACTGTTTTCTGAGTTGTGAAATTCCCCTTCTTAAATAAAACTCTAATCACCAGAAAACCCGGAAATAATAAACACCTTCACGGCTTTATTCTTAGAGACTTCGGTTTGAGTTACGCTTCTCTTTTACCACATTTAAAATAAAAGTTTCTGAGGAAAAGTCTCATTACTCTTACCAAACCCTTATGATTAATCAGCCTCTGCAAGGATTTAACTAATGAAACTCGGTAAGCATCAAACCTGAACTTTCGTTCAAAATTGTTTAAAAATTCAAATGTGTACAGAATAGGGTAAAGTATTCAGGACGTAAAATTCTGCATCATGAACTAAGATCTTATCTACATCATATGTTAAAGAAGTGTGAACAATGAAATTGACATTGTCTGCCAGTGTGAGTCACATTAACCTCTAGAAGCAATTTGAGCTTTTGCATTATTTACAATTTTCTTGCCTTCATATGCATCTGATAATTGCATTTATATATAGACTTCAATATGTGTTTAACGATCAATAGAATGTTGACATCATTATTAGATATGATATAAAGTGATAATTGCCATAAAAAAAAAATGTTCAGTTTGGGTTGATGAGAAATATGAACCAATATTGGCCCTGTGTTAATTTTTGCTTTTATTACTGTGTGCTGGAAGAAAAGTGGAAGGGCAGGCATAACCTACATCCAGAGAAGTGGCGTAAAGGATTTTCGTAAAAGCCCTTTCAGCTTTCCCCAGGGATTTACTTGGTAAGTCGAGACTGATAACAATAATCACACAATAATCCTTGGCTTCATTATGCGCCAAAGACCTGCAAAGAGGAGGTCATATATCGCGTTTCCCTGTCATCAAAGAGGCCAGTACTTAACATAAACACCTCGATTTGAGCGAATAAATATAATGTAGAAAACGTTAGCCTATTTTTCTTTAATTTTTTTATTGACCATAGTCTTATTAACTTTATTAGCTCTCATGATATATCAGAAGTTTGAATTAAAGTACTGTATTCAGTAACGTTTCTACTTCTTACAGATAATATATATATATATATATATATATATATATATATATATATATATATATATATATATATATATATATATATATATATATTTCATGTAAATACAATGAAAACGTGGATAAGATAAATCTTGTAAATCACTGTAGGTGCAAGGTATATATATATATGCAAGTAAATCACGTGATGTATATGCTGCAAGATGTCAGGGGTGAGTACAGACTGTACTCACCCTGAAGATGAACTCTATATATATATATATATATATATATATATATATATATATATATATATATATATATATTATATAGTATATATGGATACAACTGTCCTCCGAAAATAATTTTCCAGGTAGCGCCAATAATTCCTTTACGAGAGGAAACAGTAACACACTCAGCTCGTTGTCTTGTGTAATACACGACGCCTAAAGGTTAAATACATTTAGATATATTTAACAGAGAACATACAGAGACCTTCTAGTATAATTATAGCTTTTTGTTAACAAAGAATGATGTCACTGCAGAATCTCACTGAGCATTCTCCGTTCCACTCACTCGACTCCTTCCCTGCAGACTCTCACGATGGTGTCTACCCTTTTGTTTTCCTGCGTCCGCCCTCCACGCAGCATCACGTAGCCGAGAGAGAGAGAGAGAGAGAGATAGTCTCACAGGACTGAGATGATGCTCGCTGGAGTTTTTATGAAGTTCATGTATTATTAACAATATATGTGCACTACATCTGTACCTTGAAGCAACAATTTGAACCTAATCTGTCGAAGTTTTCTTCTCTGATGATTGGCCTGAGGTAACAGCGTCCAATGAGGTTCCCGTCTTCTCTCCTCCACATTCACTGCTGATGACTGGGAAGGTAGGAATGCCTTTATATATATATATATATATATATATATATATATATATATATATATATATATATATATATATATATATATATATATATATATATATATGTGTGTGTGTGTGTGTGTGTGGCTCAAAGATCGAAAAATGCCACGATGCGTTGTGTATGTTTTCAAAATAACCAAAAAGCGAAATTTCTCTAGAGATTAGGTTTGGTTTAAAAAGGTTTGTTTGGGTTATTTTCGGTTGAGTTAGATTAAGTTAGTTTATATTAGTTTAGGTTAGGTTAAATTAGTTTTGGTTAGATTAGGTAAGGTTTAATTAAAATTGGTTAGGCTAGGTTAGGTTAGGTTAGGTTAGAGGTATTTTGAATCCATCCAAAGCGCTGTTGGAAAAAACCTTATTTGTAAATATTGAAAGATGAATTTTACCCTTTGAAAGAATAAATATATTTTTATATTCTGCATCACACTCTTAAGTCCCTTCCATGAAACAGTTTAGCGAAAATCTTGTCCGAATATGAAATTTTATCCCAGTGTCACCTAAAATGGGAACAAGTGATTCTGGATGATACAATTGAAAATTTATTTGACCACATACTCTTTCTATCTCTCTCGCTCTCTCTTTCTATGTATATACAGTACATATATCTCTCTTTCTTTCTATTTATCAAACTACAACACTCCGAACAAAATGAGGCAGAACAGATGCATCGAAGAGCTAAATGAACTTTACAGTGACAAACTTTTACTATATATGGAGAGACAGGTGCAGTAGACAACACTTGTCTCTATATTCACTCTCATAACTGCTACCAGTCCTCACTGGTGCATTATGGAGCTCAGAGTACTTTGTTGCGGTTTTTTTTTACTCCTGCTTCTGTAGACTCATTCTTTGTTAAAGGTAGATAGATGGATTATGTAGCAAGTGCACGTATGCTGTAGATCATAAGTAGATTAAGGTTGAGAAAACTAAACAGGTATATTATAAAATAAGGAAAAGTTGACGACAATATGTCTAACGTAGTAATATTAATACATAAATAAACTTTGTCAGTTTTCCTAGTTTAATGACAAGGATGACTGACTTAATATCATGTAACACTTTCGACACTGGCTGCAGCGAAATATTTTTTCTATGCTGTTTTAGGGTCCCAAATTATTCCATTCAGCATAGATATTTACATCATGTCCTGCAGCAATTAGGCATTCAAATGTTTGAGAATTATATTCCGGCTAAAATTCTCTCTTCATGGAGTTGAGATGAGTTGCTAACTGTTCTAATTATCAAGATCTCGTTACGATGATTATTGCATATGATGCCTTGCATATTTGATCAAGTACTATAATTTCATTACACCATTATGTTGGTTTTCTGTAAGAAACAACCTTATGTAAATCAATCATTACATGCATTGATATTTTTTATACTTAGATATAAGTGAGGTTGATCAGTGCATATAAAATTATTAGTGGAAAAATCTAAAACTTTGTAAAAGTGGAAACATCATGAGTCTTGTTTGAGGTGAACAAACCTCGAGTATCTGTGTGTCCCACGTTCATAAGTCGTTTTACCTCGGGTTAAGTTACGACAATCTAAAGACCTCCTTTCAATCGACGTTGATCTGATCATGTATTACTGCGCCTCAATAGCTAAGATCTATAAGTTTCTCTTCTAAGTTCGTACGACACTAGACATCCAGAATCCATGTGGTCTAGTTTCTCTATCTCTGCTAGGCTTTATGCTTTATTACTGGTACACTGCTATTACTTAACTCTTTAAGAGGTTCTTTATGGTGAATTTGCTCCTAAAATACCATTTGTTAAAACCTATGAGTCTCCACTAGGATGCCTCAAATCGCTGTTCAAAAAGTACAGATTTAGGAACAGTGAGAGATGACATTTTCTACAAATGATAAACCTACAGGAAATACCTCGCCAAATTGGGTACATCACCGTGCACAAAAGTGTTTGTTAGTTATGCTTTTTAGCAGTAGATAGCCTTGTTTCGGTGGGTAGTTTGCTTTCCAGTAGCGACAGATTTCCAACCCAAAAACAGTTGAAGACGACAGGCGACTTACGTAAATAGAAAATACATATTAACAGCATTAAGAAAAGTTCAATTACACGTTAACATCATGGTTGAATAATACTTGAGAGAGTAAAGCATCATAATGACAAAAAATAAGACTGATAATAGAGGAAAAGGCAGAAGTAAAGACAGGAAACGAAACATATGACTTGAAGAACAAAGATGGTAACAAGAAACTAAACAGATATTGAGGACACTAAGACGTTGAAGGTTTAACATTATATAAAAACTACATAGATAATGGTGATTCAGACGAAAGGGAAGGTCAATCACAGACGGAAATAGAGGACATGTGATTGACAGGTGAGAGGGACTGTGTAAATTAACTGGCACAGGTGAGACAGACAGGATGAGAACCCCAGATTCTAATTAAGATTCTTACGATAAGATTTTCTTCCCTGAGTTAGATGTAAGAAAGTGAATCTAGATGCGATAGAGTCTCAACATAATTTTGACGACATCTTGACAAAAGCTGTAATTTAATCCGCTTAGATAATCTTCTGATATCTCCAATTGCGGGAAGAAATGATAACTTACGAACCCTTGAGACTTTGAGCATAGAGTGGGAGGGAGAGAAGGATGGAAAGTGACATGGGAAGGGAGGGGGAAGCAAAGTGATGGAAGGAGTGAGTGTATTAGAAAGAGGGGTAAGTGATAAGTGATGGAGTGGGTAGAAGGGGAGAGGTTAATAAAATTTCACAAGGGGGAAATAGATAGGAGAAGAAAGTCGGGGATATGATAATAAAGATGGAGGGGAGAAGGGAACAAGAACATGATTTACGGAATATGTGAAGAGGAGAGAGGGAGAGACGTGGTGAGGAGGAGATAAGATCAAATTAGTTATGAAGCACCAAACACGAGGAACAAGAGACTTAAGAAGAAGAAATGTGAGTAAATATTCGATATGATGATGATGATGATGATGATGATGATGATGATGATGATGATGATGATGATAATGATGGTGAACCAAGAACTTTTTTGTTGATGTTCATATTATTGTTAACTGTTTAATAGTTATTATTATTACTTTTCTAAGAGCTCCTCTAACTACTTTCACATCTACTATTACTACTACTATCTATATGTCTATTATCACTACTTCTATTTATACATATACAACAACACCTACGACTACTAAATAGTACTAGTCTTATTAATAATAATACTATTACCACAACCACTATCAATACTACTACTCCTACTAACTTTGACTACTTCTACCATTATTACTAGTCCCACTATTAATACCACCACTATAACTATTACCATTACTACTACTACTAACACTTGCTGCTACTAGAGTCACAACTACCACTGTTATAGTTGATCAACGAATAGTTTTATACATTCATTTATCATTATATTTATCTTCATCTTTTTTACTGAAATTCCCTAAGAGTTGCATTCATTAATTTCAACCCAATATATAAATTACTTTAATTCGTTTCTTGTCCACTGCTGTTCATTAAATCATCAGCTTTGTCTCACTTCACATTCCTTCCTCTCTTTGTAATTCCCTCTACGGAGATCGTTCTGCAAGGTTCAGGTTATTGTTGAATTTTTCCTGACTTTAGTTTTTTTTTGTCTTTTTAAATCGTTTCTCTTTTCTTCTTCTTTTTATTTTCTTGTAAGTTATCTTTCCTTTTCTTCTGTTTATATGATAATGTTGTTATATTTTAGTTCTCTTCTCATTGGTCATTGTTATTCTTTCTCTACTCTTCGTTATCCCAAATATTCCCTCTCTCTTTTTTCCTTAGTATAAGTAATCCTAAAATGGTGTCCTGTATCTCATTATCTGCCTTTATCATATCTATCTCAGTCTCATGCATCCTTTCAATTTCCTTTTTATATCTTTCATCCTAAGATACTTTCATTTCCTCCCTAATATCTGCTCATTTGCAAGTGTCTCTTTTCACCTGGTTTCTCCTCATTTACATATATGTATATCACCTTCACCTTGTGGCAGATTCCCCCCTGCATCTTCCCTCATTCACAACCTCTTCCGTTATATTTTTCCTCCTTCGTAAATTCCTGGGCAATTAGTCGTCCCCTAATCTAATATTTATCACTTACTTGCACCCCTTCCCTTCTTCTCTCAAATTTCCCTCTTCCCCTCTTCCTTCCTCCCCTGTTTCCTCTCCGTAACCTTCCTTCCCACTGCACCTTATTTACATATCTGTCTCTTGTCTCTATCTGTTTGTCCTTATCTCTCGTTCTTGGTCTTTCTTTTCTCTTTCTTTATATCTGCCCTTGATCTCTTTTTTTCTCTTTCTCTAGTTTTCTTTCCTCTTTATATTTTCTCTCTCTCTCTCTCTCTCTCTCTCTTATCCTATGTACATGTTTCGTGTCTCTCCTGGACGTCTCGTACAGTCTCATCACCTGGACCTGTCTCCCCACCGACATCACCTGTATCAGTCTCCTCCCATCACCTGTATCCCTCCCCACCATCACCTGTATCCCTCCCCTCCCATCACCTGTATCCCTCTCTTTCCTCACCTGTATCCCTCCCCTCCCATCACCTGTATTCCTCCTTATCCACCTATACTTCCCCCTCAATTGCTTGTATCTAGGCGTTATGTTTCGTGGCTCAGTTGTTGGACAAGATATTAGTATCATGCGCATTGTTATTAAATCGTACCATTGTACCTTATAGTCTTCTGTCTCTTGGATGATGACACCATAACATTTATCAGAGACGGAAATCTATTGAACACTCATTCATCTCATCTCTTTCTTAACCTGGTTTTTCTCTCTCCTCATTCACTTCTTCTCCCTTCCTCTCTCCATCCCTCAGTCCTTCTAAAAAAAATGACCAAAAAAATGCATCACGTGTCTCAGCCCATCATTACGGCACCCCCCCACACACACACACACACACCTTACACATTCACCCTTCAGAAAAAAAAGAATAGTTTTTGTGTGAGAGGCGGACCACAAGTAGACCCACCTCCCCTCCTCTACCACGATGGGGTATAAACTGACGCCAATGTGGCAAGAATGAGGGCGGCCCCAGCTACTTATTACACCGTAAAGAAGGGGAGCAGTGGCGGGCAAGAGGGTTGAGGCGACCAAGGGAAAGGTACACACAAGGAATTTTGCGAAATTCCATTGTTGTGATATTGATGTTGATTGATGATATTGATGTTGATTGATGATATTATAATGGTATTTGTTATTGTTTTTATTTACTTTTGTCATGAGGTAATGTTATAATGATTTTCTTTAGTGGTTTTAGATACTGATGACGTGAATGATTGTAATAATGGTATTTTTTAGACATTGTTTGGCATTAGTTGTGTACATTAAGAATTACTTATTTCACTGATACTTGGAATGATATCTTATCTGTATATGTTAATGAAATTGTGCACTGACGTTATAATAATGGGTTCTATAGTATATTATTATAATGTTCTTTTGTATAATTATTAGATTATTATTGTTACTAATATTTGATTGATAACTGGCACTGTATTTTTGGCAAGTAATTCGATAATCATAATATAAATAATTAATTTGCTTATAATGGAATACACTTTTATTTATTTGGTAAGGAAGCCGTGTGATCTTATGATGAATTGTACAGTGACATGTTTTATAATTTTTAAAGATTATTCACTGTTTTAATGATTGTGTAATAAATAACATCCTAAATCTCGTGAATAATCTGGAACAAAAATTATATATATATATATATATATATATATATATATATATATATATATATATATATATATATATATATATATATATATATATATATATATATATATATATATATATATATATGTATGTGTGTATGTAAATTTATTTGAACATAATTATAGTTTATTAATGGCTGTTATTTTGTATTTACATTAGAATGTTTCTGACATGAAATTTCAATAATTTTTTGCAATGTTATTCATCCATTATGATTAATATTACTGCAGTGATAGTTTGATAAATTTTATAATGACATTAAAATATTAATAGAAAATAGTATTGAAGATTACAAATTCCAGTGTATGGGACTAACATGAATAATTTATAATAAAGAACAATTGTATAGTGTATAAAATTATTAGGATACAGTACTATAAACTTGGCTTATTGCTGGAATGAAAATATTATTTGCTACTAAGTAAAGATTTTCAAATTCTACAAACTAAAGACAAAATTATATAGTTAACAACTCATAGTTTTAATAATACTGAAAAAACTATCATAATTAAATAACTATGAAAATAAATATTATACCACAATCATAAAACAAATTATTACCCTTAGTAGGTGTAATATCTGTAGCGATAGAATAATTAAATAAAATAACAATAATAATAATAATAATAATAATAATAATAATAATAATAATAATAATAATAATAATAATAATAATAATAATCCTGTCGCTGCATTTTAGTATCATACACTTTACAAGGTAATCCTTCATAAAAAGAATCTACAGTAATTATAAGTAGGGTAAAGTTGAAATTGATATTAACGAGAAATAATGAATAGTTTTCATAAAGAGTTTAGCGAGTACATTCCGATCAAATCTCCTACTAGGTTACTATCCCACATTGTTCTAAATCAGCCTGCATGACTTTCATTTTAATGCTTGCCTACTCAAATACACAGTTCGGTTTGGATGCTTAATGTCTCTTCTAAACCTGAATATGCCTACAGTTATAATTATTACATATAAAGTCTCTCCCACTAGGTAATTATCCTTCACTATTTTAACTAATTTACCCTGTATGACTTTGACTTTTAACTCTTGGCTACATTATAACATGATAAATACCCCCTCCTAAATCTGAGTTTGGTGTACAATTTGTATTACGTAGTCAGACAGATGGCAGACAGACAGACAGACAGATAGACAGACAGAACAGACAGGCAGACAGACAGAAAGACACTATCCATGATACAAAGCGGAGGATAAAAGCTTTTGTAGAGGGGCGTGGGGTCATGCAAATATTAATCTAGGTATATGGTAGAATTTTCCCACCGATATTAAAAATTGAATTTGTTTCTATGTGAACGCTGAACGCTCCCCTCCACATGACCATTCTCCTCCCCTCATTTTTACCCCTCACTGGTGTAGTTCATCTGTATCTTCCACTTGTAGCCCTCACCTGTATACACTGCTTGTAGCTCTTCCTCTACTGCCCTCTCTGTACCCTTAACTTGTACCCCTCACCTGTACCCCTCACTTGTACCCCTCACATATATCCCTCACCTGTACCCGTCACCTGTTCCCCCTTATTATCATCATTCCATGTTTTTTTTTCTCACCTAATTTATCCTTGATCTATTTCCCATTCCTCGTCTCCTCTCTCTCTCTCTCTTGCATCCCTTGTTATTGTTGATCATCTATATGTTTCCCCTATTGAGCATCATCCGTTTCCCCTCACCTCACGACCCTTCCCACTCACCACACTTCCCCTCACTCTTTTCCTTTCCTCCCCTCCTACCCTTTGCTCACCCCTCCCTTCTCTCTCTCTCTCACTCTCTCTCTTTCTTTCTCTCTCTCTCTCTCTACCCTCATTCTCTTTGCCCCTCTCCCTCCCCTCCCTCTGTTTCCCCTCACCCATCAACCCCTCTCTCTCTCTCTCCTTTTCTATCCCTCTCTTTCCTCTCATGCCTTTCACTCGTCCCTGTATCACATGTGACGTGGTACGTAGCGGATGTGTTATTGTGGCACTGCCTCACTGCTTTTACAGTGCCTCACTGCTTTTAGAGTGACTCGGTGCATTTACAGTGTCTCGACGTATTACAGTGCATCAGTGCTTTTATCAGTGTATTATAGTGCTTCAGTATATATGAAGGGTATCAGTGTGTTTACAGTGCTTCAGTGTATTTATAGTGTTTCAGTGATTTTTTTATATTATATTGACAGTGATTCAGCATATTTTCGGTGTCCTAGTGCTTTTTACATGTATCTATAGTGCTTCAGAACATCGGTGTGTTTACAATGCCTCCGAGCCAACACAGTGTGTTTCGTTGTGCTTACAGTGCTTCAGTGCATTTACAGTGTTTACTGTTCATTTGAAGTGCTTCAGTGTGTATTTACAGTGTGTCAGTGTATTCAAAGTATTGCAGTGTATAATTACAGTGTCTCAGTGTAAACATATATCTTAAGTAACAATCTAAAGTGCATCAGTGCATATTTACAGTGCTTCATATATATATATATATATATATATATATATATATATATATATATATATATATATATATATATATATATATATATATATACAATGCTTCAGTGTACCTTTACAGTGCTTCAGTATATATTTACAGTGCTTCAGTGTACATTTACATTGCTTAAGTGTATATTTACAGTGCTTCAGTGTATATTTACATTGCTTCAGTGTATAATATACAGTGCTTCATTGTTTATTTACAGTGCTTCATTGTTTATTTACAGTGCTTCAGTGTATATTTACAGTGCTTCATTGATTATTTACAGTGCTTCAGTTTATGCTTACAGTGCTCTCAGTATACATTTACATTGCTTCAGTGTATATTTACAGTGTTTCAGTGTATATTTATAGTGCTACAGTGTATATTTACACTGTTACAGTGTATATTTATAGCGCTTCGGTGTATATTTACAGTGCTTCAGTGTATATTTACAGTGTTTCAGTGAATATTTACAGTGCTTCAGTGTATATTTACAATGCTTCAGTGTATATTTACAGTGTTTCAGTGAATATTTACAGTGCTTCAGTGTATATTTACAGTGCTTCAGTGTATATTTGCAGTGCTTCAGTGTATATTTACAGTGCTTAGTTGTGTATTTACAATACACCAGCGATTATTTACCATACATGTATTTCATTGTGTATTTACAGTGTTTTAGTATATTTGGAATAACTTCGTGTGTTTACAGTGATTCAATGTTTATTTCCTTTGCTTCACTGCTCATTCAAAGTGCTTCAGTATATTTTCAGAGTCAGTGTAATATAGTGCTGCAGTGTACATCAAGTATACCAGTGCTCAACAGTGTTCCGGTACTTTAACATTGTTTCAATGTGATTATGGTGTGTTAAGTGCTCTTCATAGCATATGTACAGTAGTTTGGCGTATTACAGTACTAGTGTATATATAGTGCCTGAGAGTATAGCTTTTAATAGTACACTCAATGTCTTGGTGTATTTACAGTGTTGCATCATTTACAGTTTTTGAAAATACAGTGTTTCAGTACCTTTACAACAATAAGTATGTAAGCAGTGTTTCCTGTTATTACAGTGTTCCAGTGTAACTATGGTGCTTCAGAGTGTTTACAGTCCCTGAAAAAAAACCATTCAGTATATTGAATTATTTGCAGTGCTTCAGTGTATTTATAATATTTTAGTTTGTTTACAGTGTCCTAATGTATTTATTATGCCTTTACATGTTCAGTGTATAGACAATTTGTCAGTGCATCTAATGTGCTTCAGCGTAACGACAGTATTCAAGTGACTCTGGGTATATACAGTGCTTCAGTCTGTCTAAAGTGCCTCAGTATAGGTACATTGTTTCAGTGTATTATAATGCTTCTATATCGTTGTAGTGTTTCAATGCATGAAAAACATTTAAGTATGGTTATAATCCTTCAGTGTAAATGCAGTCCTTCTTTGTATCAAAAGTGTTTTAAAGTTATTCAGTGTGTCATTGAGTTACTGCTTCATTGTATTTCCATCATTTATATAAAATTTCAGTATATTTTACTAGTCTGGGTTGGTTTTAAGGCTTTCATACTCATATTTCTTTGTTTGTGCATTTGGGGTTTTAGTGTATTTTCACGATTTCAGTGTAACTTCAGTAACTTCAGTGTTTCAGTAAATCAACACAAAGTTCTTTCATATCATCTACTCCATACTTTCTCAGAGTACCTACAGTGTTTTAGCACTATAATAATAATCAATATATGCACAGTATATTTCAAGTATCTTAATGCATGTGTAAAATCCTACTGCAGTGCTTGAGGGTATTTACAATATCTCATTGAATTCATAGTAGCTTGTCAAAGCAGTTTTATAGTGTCTCGGTGTAACTATGGTATTACACTGTATCCACATGTCTGTACATTTACAGTATCTCAGTTTATAATATTTAGACGCATTTGTAGTAGAAGACATGCTCTTTATCAATTTATTCAAAGTATGTCATCAATTTCAGTATATCTCAGTATATCTCAGTCCTTTATATATCTCTTTTATATACCTGTGCTTCATTTATCAAGAGTATCTCAGCACATGTATAGTATTCTACAGTATATATACAGCGCTTTCTTATTCACTGAACTTGAAGGTAATTACGATTTGTCAGTGTAATGTCGGTGTCAGGAGAATAGTAAGCTGCTCTGTGCTGTGACTGATACACAAGAAGACAATATTTTCCTGCGTATAATAAAATTAAGTTTGTTTCTACTGCATGTAAAACTTTTGTAGCATTAATTTTTTTTCGCTTCTTTATATCGGAAAATAAAGCAATTTCCCCACAAAGGTCTCTGACCATGGATAACACACACGCGACAAAAAATTAACTACCGTAAAATTATGTTTGCTGCTGTAATACTCAGGGATTATAAATCATTGCATGAGTAAATTTTTCAAACAGGCACGAGCAAAGACCAATGATATACGCAGAGTTTTAGAGCAGAAAATTAGTATCTAGAGGTCAAACGAGCAACAACCTATGTAAAGTGTACCTATACTCCAGAAGAGGTCAAGGAGGTGGAATAATTCTACATAAGAAGTTGGATAAGACACGAGTCCACTGCTGTAAGACGGGAAGACTTATTAGAAATATTTGTGATGGTCCTTTAATTTCTATCACTTTCATATTCATCTTTTATTAGCATCCTCGTAACTAATAAAATTAACTTAATGTTTATTGATAAGATGTTTCACTTTACATCATACATCCTAATTATGTTGATGTCTATGTGTGAAAAATAAATGTAAAGATATTAGTATTATTTTAACTGTTATTACTTTTAAAACTAAACCCTACATTAAAAGATAGAATCATATATTAATGTATGTTTATTTTGAGAAGTTTACCATTATGTAACTATGAATCCTGTTCAGTCTCCAAAACTTCTTCGTCCATCAATAGTTCATTAACGGCGTATGTAAGTTCCACCATATTTTTTTAGCATTAAACCGTTATTATTTTATTGTCTAATCATCACTACATATAACACCACCCATCATCACTACATATAACACCAGCCATCATCACTACATATAACACCATCCATCATCACTACATATAACACCATCCATCATCACTACATATAACACCATCCATCATCACTACATATAGCACCACCATCACTACCATCACTACTACCACCATCATCACTACCATCACTACTACCACCATCATCATTACCACTACCATCATTACCACTACTATCAACCAGTCTCTACCACCACCACTATCACCATAAACATGCCGCTATCACCATCACCACCACTACCACTGTCACTACCACCGTCACCACCACCACTACATAAAACACCATCCATCATCACTACATATAACACCATCCATCATCACTACATATAACATCATCCATCATCACTACATATAACACCAGCCATCATCACTACATTTAACACCATCCATCATCACTACAAATCGGTAAAGTAGTTTCCGAGATTCTCGTGCGGACACACACACACACACACACACAAGCACATACACACACACACACACAGACATACTTCTTTGTTTTATATATATAGTTTATTATTATTATTATTATTATTATTATTATTATTATTATTATTAATATTATTATTTAAGCACAGGTCAATAGGGATATAATATTTTTTATTTATCCATATCTAATTAATTTGTTCTCTCCTTTCTTCTTCTTTTATCACTTCTAATTCTATGCTCTATTTTGTATCTCCATTTTCGTCTGTTAAGTGATTATATTCTTTCGTTTCCCATATGTTCTCATTCACTGCAATTCTACAACTTCACTTCTATATAATTTTCACACATTTATACCGGTGATCAATTTAATAATCTACAGTACTGGTCCAAGACTTGTGAGAGAATAAGTGTTGACTGACTCACTCACGCACAAGTAGTATCACAATACCCTCTCTTTCCTCGACCCCCGGGAGAGAGGAGGAAGACCAGTGGTGGGAGTAACAAGACAACTTATCCTCATTGATAATTTTTTAAACAGAATCATTTGACCTACGGTGGGTTGATCTTGACCTAGATAATTGTTACAAATTGGAAACAAAAAAGTTATAATTAAACTTTACTCAATGTTTTATCAAATTATTTCATACGTGTAATTAGAATCTGATTTGTATGAATATTAAATGATTTAAATGATCTTCACACACAAATAATATTAACAGTGTTGTTGTCAAACATTGAGTAAGAGAGAGTGTGTGTGTGTGTGTGTGTGTGTGTGTGTGTGTGTGTGTGTGTGTGTGTGTGTGTGTGTGTGTGTGTGTGTGTGTGTGTGTGTGTGTGTGTGTGTGTGCTGTGTTTTGTGTGTGTGTGTATGTGTGTGTGTGTGTGTGTGTGTGTGTTTTAGTGTGTGTGTGTGTGTTAACTTCTGTATATCTACATGTTTCATATAAAAGTATATAATCATTAAATGAATATTCCATCACTCTCCACTTTTACCACAGTTTCATCTGTCAACTAGGAACTATTGATAAAAAACAATCCACGTGTTGATGAAAAAACGCAACATACCTCTGAGTAAAAATTTTACATGTCACACAATGGACGTGAAGTGATAATAAAACATGTCAACTAAATATTAATATCTCGACCGTGGCCTAGCAAGTGTCGAGGGACGATGGTTGAACACACAATGGTTATTACTATAACTACAACTACTACGACTACTACTACTACTACTACTCCTACTACTACTACTACTTTTTTTAACGTGGCCTCCAGCCTCCCCCAATAGCTGGAGGCTACAACTACTACTACTTCTACTACTACAACTTTTTTTTTACTACTGCTACTACTACTACTAATAATAATAATACCAATGCCTTTGAACTAGCATACTAGATACTTGTAGAACCAATAGTTACTACTGCTACTATCTGTGAGCTACACCCTTTATATGGCTATTAGTGATATGAATACTTCCTCTAACACAGAAACAAACAAATTATATCATAATAAAATACAGAAATGGAAAGAATAAAGTAGATCAAGGGTGGGGAACGATTATATAAGTTGTGTTGTCCAACTTCCCTTGGCCTTCGTATTTGTTTTATATTCGGCGATTAGAGATATTGCTCCCATTAGTAGAGTAAGGAACTGAAATTCTAATTTTCTTTGCTGTACCTACGTGTTCTACCGAGTATGTAATCATTCTATTCCAAACGTATTAGAAACTGATATTTGATCCATCCTTTCAGATATCAGCAGAACACTCTACTCAACTGAGTGCAATAAATTTCTATACTCAGCTTTTCTAGCCTCAGTGAACGTTCATTCCTTTCACAGAGAAGGCCTCGTGGCAGCCCCCAAGTATGTATTCCTTATCTGGCAACTTATGTTTAAGATCGAAGGTTTACTTACTTAAGACGCTTCTTCACTTCGTTCTCTTGTAACTTGAAGCGCTGTCCCGGATATTTGATTAAGTTGTCTTGTTCCTTGAATCGTTTATGAAAACCTTAAGCTTGTAACTAGAAGCAGTTGAGTTAGTTTGCTTTTCTTTTCTATCTAGCAAAAAAAAATCCTCCGCTACATAATTATATAAATTTTTAATATATATAATTGCCTCCGTCTCCCTCTACTTGTCTGTTTTCACAATTTTCGTATTCGTACAACATTTGGTGATGAGTTGCGTCATCTGTTCCTTTTTGTGCTGGACACCATCTAGTGTCCTCACTAGTCCTCTACATATGCTTGTGTCTACTACACTTACCAAGAGACGAAAATATACATGATATTCTCCTTGTATGTTTGTAGGTGTGACTGGTGTCATAAGTGAATTGTATATAGAACAACATAGTCCTTCTACAAATATATTTACAAATATTACTATCTCTCGTACACACTCTACATATATATATATATATATATATATATATATATATATATATATATATATATATATATATATATATATATATATATATATATATATTATCCACAATGAAAACGTGAATAAGATACATCTTGATAAAATCACACGGGAAAAGGGAAACAACGGAGCATAGCTATATATATATATATATATATATATATATATATATATATATATATATATATATATATATATATATATATATATATATATATATATATATATATATATATAGTATGTGTGTGTGTGTGTATTGCGTCAGGACTGGCTTTCACAGGCAAGCTGACGCAGCTAATAAATGAAGTGACCAGAAACACCTTTATATCTCTTATGAATTGATCACACTATTTGTCTCCTGACATATGTCTATATATCTCCCGTCAGTTTGCTTGTGTACATAATTATGCAAAATTAAATCAATCTACCAGTGTGTCCATCACTGTTTATATCGTTCAACCATCTATCTATTTATCTATCAACATCCATGGTATAGCTATCTGACTGTCTCTTCATCACTGAAACATTAGCTCAAGGACAATCTTCCCTGTTCACACAGCTTTTACTACACACCTTCAATCTCTTTTTAATACCTACATTTCCAAATAATCCTGAATCCATCTCGGTTTGAGAGGATTGATACTACGTATTATTGGCTCTATGGAGGGTACCACTTTAGCCATTACAGCTGCCGTGAACCTGTTTTTACTGAGTGCCTGGCAACGTGGGTCCTCTCCCCAGACTCTTTTGTTTTTGCAACTTGCTGATTCGGAGCCGTCATGTGCAATAACCTCTGCATTACACATCGTTTGTTATCATGTCCGAATACTGTTGAAAATTTATTGCACGGTGATCAGAGAGCCAATAAAAAAATAGGAAATTGCACATTTGATCTTGAGAGAGAGGGGTAAAAAAAGGACGCGTTCTGCTGAGTCTCATCAAACTGTTTTTAGATTATTATCAGAAAAGAACTCCGAGTGAAGGCTGGTGTTCATTTTGCCGGCGAATTACTGGAATTTTGTTTGTTTTAAATTCTCATTTCGAAATAGAGGTTAAGAGACTATCACCATCACATTTACTCAATACTTACAGAGACATGGAGCATGATTAAGGATTTGTGGCGAAAAAAAAATCATGTAATATCGAGTCCTTAATAAATCATGTATATCCCCGAGCTGAGTAACGTCTTCAGGGTTTAGGTAGTAACATGAAACAAGTGACAAACCCTCAGTTATGGCATTTAAGTTGGTGGTACAGACACACTTAACTACTGCTGGCGTTATCCACTAATTCAATTCTACCATATTGGATAATCTGACTTAAAACACCATTATATCTCTGGCAGCGTTGGTAATGATGATGTGCGTTTCTTGTGTCTAATCCTCTCACTTTAAATATCTCTTATTTTGTTTCAATATTTATCTACTTCACTGTTATATTTCCCTTGTTTGTGTATGTCTAATATATTCTCTTCCCTTCATCCTCGCCTTTTTTGTTATGTTTAATTTGTTTAATTTCTTCCACTTCATCTTCTTATGTACTGTGTAATTTGCTCAGCTTCCCGCTCATTTTATCTTCTCTTTCATGTGTATTTCCTCTCCCACTTCTTTTTTTCTTTGTTTTTATCTCAACTGCTTATCAAGTATCTCCTCATCATCTGTGCTTATCTTCCAAACTATTCTTCTCCTTTTCCAACTTCCTCATTACACTCAATGGTCTTCTCATCTGTTTGTGTATACACTTAGAGATATTGGTATATTGGCTTATAATATAGTTATGTACGTCTCTGATCGTTCATGAAGGTACAGAGTGGCTATGGGCTTTATTATAAGACAATTTTAACTAATTCCACTTTGAAGTTTGTTTTCGATGTTAACAGAAGCGGTGTTAAAGTATGCTTCGGTGATGTTGTTTGTATTCAATATGTAAAACAGTTCTGGAAAAATTAATTTATGATTTTCTCTTATTGTCTATTATATACTGTACATGTAGCCAGAGACGTTTCGTCAACAAACTTCTTAGAATCGAATATATAAAATAGTGTTAATTATAGACGGGGTAGCTCTTTACGTTACTATTATTATTGTTTGTTTAGTTATTATCTACATTATTAAAGGAAATGATATATTGAAATCTGATGATAAGATTCATCGTGTGCAGTTTAATGTTTAAAACAGCTAATATATTCTCTTAATTTTACACGTATTCTCTTCGCACCATTAGTGTGAAATTTATGACTGGAATTTATAATGAAATATATATATATATATATATATATATATATATATATATATATATATATATATATATATATATATATATATATATATATATATATATATTTATTTATTTATTTATTTATTTATTTATTATTATTTTTTTAAGATTAGACTTTAAAGTTATATTTCACAACCAAAATCTTGAGGGAAATTTCATTAGTTTTGTCATGGACATGTAAACAGTAGACGCTGTACTTTACATCTGCTTTCAACTAATTTCATCCCATATTGTATAATGACAAATTTTATTAATAATCATCGGGTTTGTACATAAATGTTCAAGGCAACCTCTTCTGATATTAAGAACAATGTCTTTAAGAATGTCTTTGGTAATTTGCTTATATAGTTTACAGCTTATGCTACTGTAATTTCAGAAGTGAAATCTCATTTCTTGGAAACAAAGAGCACTGACATCTCAATTTACCATTATGAAGACTTTTCATTGTGAAATATAACTCCAGAAATATAAGTCATATTCACCAACGCATTGAAGTAATCTCAATTCATAGGTACAGTACACACAATATCAATGTATGTACTGATCAATACTTATAATAATAAAAGGACGTGTCTGTCTGTGAGTGTGTCGTCTGTTCCAGCCATAGCTCCAAAACGGAAGCAGATAGAGACCTGAAACTTTACACACATACTACATGTGTCCAAGGGTTGTGCACTTTGGTACTACTATTTACCTGGAACCCCAGGTGGTCCGGGCAAGAGCCAAAATACTTCCACGACAGAGATATCGCCACGGCGATTGCGGGAAGTGGTTACCCGTGTCAGGGAGGGCAAACTAATACAGTCAAGGTTATATACAGTATGTACTTAACCCAAGCGAAGCGCCCCGTTCCTTTATATCAATAAAAAAAAGTAGGAAATTATATTTTATCCTTAATTTAGAACTAGTAGTAAACAATTTAGATATGAACAATTTCGCTACACAATACCCACACCTCCACCCAAACCCTCTGTGACGGCCGCCTGCAGTACACCCTAACCCGTGCACTGTCTGCGTAGCTGAGGTTATCCCAGCGGGGAGGAGCCGCGTCGTCTCTGGGTAGTGAAGCGACACTCACAGATTAAATATTCAGTTTTAGCTGACACTCAAAAGAAACCCGGACTTGTTATATCCATTTTTCTTAACGAAATCCACACTTATAGCATCAACATCTTGGTGTTAAATATAAGTAACCGTAAAGTGCAAGGCGCTAGTAATTCAAAATCGATTTTTATGACAAGGTAACTGTAGAAATCAGTTACATTCCAATGAATCATTGTATAACTGAGATTTCGGATATTCGAATTTTATCATACTATTTTACATAGGGGCAAAGTTTAATTTCTGACTTCACTGATACTCTTATCATAAATACATCAGATGATAATTCTGAGTCTTACATGTTAGCTCTTAACCGAAGTTTAAAAATTGGTTGAAATATGTCAACCATTTCCAGACAGATTAAATTATAGTGACTATATGTAAGACAAACTTTATCAAAGTAAAGCACAAGAGAAGTATCAAGCCCAATGTTCCCTTTAATAACTTTTTATTTATTTTGTTTTCCGACGAAACGACTACGAAATTCATATGAATATTAAGATTAATTGAAGGAATAAATAGCATTAAATGTCAAGTAAAAAAAAATAAGATAACAATGCAGCTTAAGTTGTATGTATAGCAGCAGCAACAAGAAATGCATGTAAAACAGCAGCATAAATCTGCAACTACTGCTGCAGGCTATGATGCTTTATGCTACAGCAGCATCAGGTCAGATAGCACATAGCACACATGAAAACAACATAATATTGCATATATTAATTGTATTATATGGCTGTAAAGTTGCAATATTATAAACGTACACGAATTACGACAACAAAACATTATATTTGTTACAGAAGTGTAAAAGGACATGAATTATTTTAGCATTTGATGTCTTGTAACTACATCATAAATGGTCTGTGTAGCAGCTCAATATGCTAAAAGTAATTCTTCACCTGAGGTTATCATATAATATCATTTCACGATACAGTGACAAGAATAACTGCAACAGGACGAGGTTGAGGTCACTTTAAGATGATATGTACTACTGCAGTGTCGGAGTATATGTATTACAATAACACAGAAACAAGTATTAATTATATACAAGATGGTATGTATCACTTCATCATAAGACAGTAAGACTTAAGTCAAAGAGGAGTTTCTTGGACATAAGAACAGGTAGACCACCATTTAACAGTATCATGTGTTCAGGATACATTATCTTGTCGGTATATAAGCATGTTATCATTAAAATATATATATATATATATATATATATATATATATATATATATATATATATATATATATATATTATCTTCAGGGGTGAGTACAGGCTAGTCTGTACTCACCCCTGAAGATGTGAATTACACGAAAGCGCTTGGGAACTTCGTGTTTTCTTCTTTCCATGTGGTTATCAGCATATACCTAGATCACGCGCACCTACAGTGATTTACTTGCATAAATATAAATATATACACCAGCCTAGTCTATACGAAATTACCTCGCAAAATCACGATTATTTGATAAATATACTTTTCACACTTGACTGACTAGCCATAATATGATTTTTTGTATCCTGAGCCTTTAAGAGTAAAACTGGCTTAACATGTTTACATGTAACAAGTTATTTTCCTGCTTGTCAGCGGTTGTGGTAATATAGGATGTGTTTATGAAATGTTGTCACAAATTTGAAAATGAAACTAAATCCTATGATTTATGATATACGAATATAATTATTAAAGCATACCTGAAAAGTAAGGCTCTTATCGTCGCACTAAACTTATGATAAATACAAAGAAACGTTTTGATTTTCCTTTTTCCTGGATAGTTATTTTCCAACGAATTAATATATATATATATATATATATATAAATTCATGGAAATACAACAAAACAATAGACAGATATATACAGTAGTTTTAGAAATAATTATTTCCAACATTAGTTTTGTTATCAATATCAGTATTGTATAATAATCAAGAATTTTATGCATATTTTTAACTAATTTGTATTATGGATTATGATGAATGTCTTAAGAAACATCAAGTTTTAGTGTGTCTGAAAATCAAACGACAAACACAAAGAATTTTATCTTACCTTCTTAGCTTTGTTTTATTGTTACAATGAGCACCTGCTCTCCACCCTTTAACCATACAGGTAACAAGTGATGATCCAGGTATTTAATCACATCATGTTAATCTGATCGTTCAAACACACAGTATCGACAAAAACAACGAGTCCACTCACGTGTTCACATACCCATTCATAAATTTTTTTATGAATGGATATCTTACAAATTTACATTTTTTTCTATTAAAGTAGATAATTCCTTAGTAAAAATCAAGCAAATATGACCTCGATTGCGATAATTTGGGGGAACATTTGCTCAGTGAGCACATGACGCTAGTGCAGGGGTGATAATAGGAGCTATAGTCTGCTAGTTAACACTAGAAACACGCATTCATAACAGGATATATATTTATGTAGGTCAGTGTATCTATAAAGCTTTGTTGCACATCATCCACTCTCCCCACCCTCCCGCCCTCTCACCCTCTCCCCCCTCTCCCCTAACCCCCACTCCCTCCCACCCACCCACCCACCCCCACCCCCTTTCCCCGTAAAAAAATATGAATGAATAAATAAATAGTGTCATTTTATAGTTTGCATATGATTTTCAACCTTTTGAATGCGGAGCGTTTTATTGTGATTGTATGCTTGGTTGTACACCTTTATGCTGTCAATGAGTTTAGTCGTCTTGGCTATAGTATTTTTGTAGTTGTTTCAGATTATATATGTCACAACAATTTTGTTTGTGAAGTATGTTTTAATATCATTAAACTGCACTTATCTTAAATATTATTATAGCAAAATCTCGTTATATATATATATATATATATATATATATATATATATATATATATATATATATATATATATATATATATATATATATATATATATATATATATATATATATATATATATATATATATATATATATATATATATATATATATATATATATATATATATAACAATTACTTATGAGTCACATACACAGGCACGTCAACAGATGAAGGCCTAGGTAAGCAATGAACTGTACATCACAAAGATAAATAATAAAGAAATACCGATTAACGAAAGCGAAGATCAATACAGATAACAGCAAGCAGCGGTCGGCAGTGTAGTGGAGCGGGCGGGAGGCAGTAGTGGCCGTCTTGTAGCTAACATCCGCGTCCAACCTGTTCACACGACCACCACACCTACCACCACTTACTCACTTTCAACTAACGCACTGATACTTTTATTTCGAACATTGTCATGGCAAAGCATCACAGCTGAATGATTTCAACTCTAATTACATATATGACGCCTTAAACACACGTTTATTACATGATATAATAACATCGTAAATACGTGGCAGTAGTTATGAGATGTTTTATCTATGTCAGACAACAATTGATGTCTACTTACGCCCTAAGTTTTGTAATATTTCGTTTTTTATGGAATTTAAAAATGTGAACAACAATTCTAATTATAATGGAGGACTAATTTAGTCGTTGTATAATAAAATATGCGATAACTTATAATTACTGATACCTTTTAGTAACTGAGGTAGCTAGTTTCTTATGTATCAATGTAGTGTGTCGGTCAACAGGAACAACCCACAAACGTTTACTCAAGAATGAATGATGAGATGGAATTATGGTTATGGTAATGCTTCACCCTTATTTGGTGGAGGCGATTTAATAATATTTTCAAGACTGATCTTCATTTTGTAGTTTTCATATGTAAGTTGCAATATAATCATAGAGCGATGTTTTTAAGCTATAAATATTTTTAGATGTTTCGAAGTTAAAGCTGAAAGAAATTTGGCTAACAACTTAAGATTATTTAAGGCATCAGAAAAAAAATCAAATTCTAAACAGGAATTTCTGTCTCTAGTCTCGGCAGGTTAACTTTTCAAACTCTTAACATGATCCCAGGTTTGTGAAGGTAAACTTAAAATAGTTTCCGTGATTTTGTCTGTATAATCGACGATATTTCACTTTATAAATGTGAATATAAATAAAGACTTGTATTTGTTAAAACTTCAATAAATATGATTACAAATATTAAGAAGATATATGTAAATAAACACAGCCAAAAATTTAACTCCGTGATGCACAAGATGACAGTTAGTCTCACATCTGTTTAGTTACTATGTATTATTGAATTTATATCTACTTAGTGGAAAAATCGACGATGAGGAATATTGCTGAACTCAGGTTTCTAAATGGCATTTAATGAATAATCTCTCTCTCTCTCTCTCTCTCTCCCTCTCTCTCTAATTGCCTAAATTGCGATAACTAGATCATAATAGATATACACATGAAGAGGTGCCAGGAAGCCCTAACCATATCTAATTTGGCTATCTCATAAATGGTAAACGACGTCTTAAATGAAGAAAGAGTAATGCTTATATGAATTAATTTCCATTATGTTGTATGAATGAATAAGAAAGGTCATCCTTATTTGGCAAAAACATCAGTTGCTTTTTATAACTTAATCGGTAATTATTCCTATATTACGACTCCTTGCAAACCTAAGAATTGTAATCAGATGAAAAGAATTCAACTAAAATAAAATAAAAAGGGAAAATGTTGTTTTTTATCAGATTAAACAAGTTATTTATATTAAAATTGTAGTAAAATTATTCGATTATGATCATACTTAGCATACTTAGTTTCAGCGTTTGCCTCACTTGACCAAACCCAACATATCTCACATAAAATGTTCTTTGTAAATGCGAAGTTACAGTTTCAGTACCTGCAATCTGCATCACCATTATCATCCTGAGTTTTATGATACCAAACATTCCACATATGCATTTATGTTATCCTCTCTACACGTGTTTAAGCATGGATATATTTTGAAGAATTATTTTACTTACATTAGTTTATCAAACACCAGTACATTATAGCCCATATAATTCACTAAGTCGAGGGTACTTCAAAGCAAACTGTAATTCACCACCAGCTTGCATCAAGCACCCCGCTCTTTCATGGCAACACTACATTGGCAATATCAACCATGCAATGAACTCATTAATTAAGCAAAATTATGTTCCTATATATACATTCATAATCGACTGGTGTCCGACTACCAGAGTTCACCCATTATGTATGTACGCATGTACGGAGAAATACATTTATGGATGTGTGTTTGTAAGAGGGAAATTTGGTTAACCGTCTGTATATTACTGTGTGTGTGTGTGTGTGTGTGTGACTGTCAGTCTGTCTGTCTGTCTGCAAATATGCTTGTGTACAATGAAGTTTATCTATGTTTATGACAGTTTGTGCCCAAACTCTACATATGTGTATCTATAAATTTATTTACTGCTCCCATGCTTATAATCTGAGTAGCTTAACCCAAGTATACATATGTATATTTCGTGAACTATGTCAGCTGTATCATGCCTCAGTGTAGCTCTCCGTTGTTTTACACTGTATTACTGTGTATACGTGTGGTGCTGTGGCTGTGAATTTGTTTTGTTGTCTTGGTTTACTGCAGCTATGTATTGTTGTAGTTATGTGTTAAAGCAGTAATGTGGTAAAGTTCTGTTCTTTTGTGTTGCTGTGACTAAAGTCCTCTTGTATTGCCTTGAATTTGCAGAGCTGTCATCTGTTTCGTTTATGCTTCTCTTGTATCGTTGTGTTGTTAATTACCACGGGTAGTAAACTCCTGTGGGGCATTATTCTCTGTTGTGACTAAGCCTTGATATGGCTGGCCTTACGATGCTCTGACTACACGTTGCCGTAGATGCTGTGATGCTGGGAGTGCATATGTCTGGTGTGGAGGGTGGGTGAGTGCGTGAATGCTGCGGCTACTGTGTGTGTGTGCTTGGAGGGCCAGTTTTTGCTCACGTAAGGGTTACTGGTCTGAAAGAGAGGGGGTTGTTTTTTGCCTGACCGCTGGTTGTGACGTGCTACGAGGTGTGCTTGGTGATCACGCGCCGCCGCCACCCGTGTGTGTGCGTATGTGTGTACGTGTGTGCACAGAAGCTCCGTCTGTCTGTGTGTGTGTGTGTGTGTGTGTGTGTGTGTGCTTATGTGTAATGTAGCCGTTTCCTTGTATGTATGAACATTGGCAGTTTATGTGTATGCAAGTTAATGTGTGTATGTACAGTGAGTGGTCATGTGCTTGTTCGTGCAGTAACCTTGTGCGTGAATGTATGTATAGTTGCCATGTGTATAGTATGACGTATAATGGCCGCTTCTGTGTATATGTACAACATACATGCACATATCCCTGCCATGTGTTAACGTATCTACGGTAACCCAGTGCAAGCATACACACCGTGGACCAATGTATACAAATACACAATAGATACTTCCGTGTGTGTACGTATAGTGGCTGGCCATGTATGTGTCGCTCAAGGGTGTATATGTCTGTCTATGTACATATGCTGGAGTTTTGTACGTTTAGTGCATCAACTAGCTGGAAAGGGGATGTACGCACATGGATTGTGTACATATACAGGTACATATGTGTGTGTGTGCTTAAATGGAAAGCTCATGAAATAGTAGCAAATTCGGGTGTGTACGTATATTTCCTATATCTGTATATGTGTAAGTGCATTTGCAAATGTGCAAGTACACGTGTATGAATATTGGATGTGTGTGTGTGTGTGTGTGTGTGTGTGTGTGTGTGTGTGTGTGTAGTATACAGTGTGTGACTTGGTGTACGTGCATGGGGTTATGTATGAGCGTGTGAGCCTGGCCACCCCCCTGGACACATGTGTGTGTATCTGTGAATGCAGGCAGACAGGATCTTGTGCGTCACACTGGTCCTGGGAAGTGGCCGCTGAGGTGCAGTTGTGGGCACCCTTCATACTCACACCAGGGACTAGCTGCTGCCTCCTCATGATCATGTAGCACTCACACAAGCTAGTGGACACACACACACACACCACACACTCACACACACACACACACACTCACACACACACACACACACACACACACACCCTGGTATATATATATATATATATATATATATATATATATATATATATATATATATATATATATATATATATATATATATATACAGTATATATTCCCATGGAATATGTATACAGCATTTGTAAGTTGTTTTTCTCGGCGGATAATATTTAAATGCTATTAGCATCACCCCGAGGTATACTTACAACCAATTTAAAATTCTTCATTGCTGTACGTGGCTTAAGTTTTTTTTTAATTTACTAGTTTATTTGTTTATCATGTAGTTTTGTAATTTTGCAAAAGTCACCACAATAAACACATTAAATAAAAGGACACAGACACACACAACATATATTCACACACACACACACATATATATATATATATATATATATATATATATATATATATATATATATATATATATATATATATATATATATATATGTGTGTGTGTGTGTGTGTATGTATGTATGTATATATCATATGTGCATGTATGGAATACACATTCTCTCAGAATGGTTATTATTGTTAATTGTTAATTTTAAAACAACTTATTTTAAGCTCTCATTATAGATAATCCCCAGTCATGAGCTTTGCCGTATTCGTCCTGCTTGTCAACATCTTCACTCGGATTTCATGAATCAATTAAAACTAAATTGACGTCGGTGTCGCATTTTTTAGGGAAAGTTGTTGGAGTTGGCGTATACCATCCATGACTATATATTTTATGTACGGTGAGCTTTTATACATATGTTTAACATCAGTTGAAATCTATCATGAAATTTAGATGAATTTACACTTATAGAAACTAAACTAATCGCCTACAGTTACACCATCACCTTATTTACTTCCTGCCGATAATTACTAATATTTTTGTTTTGTCTTGCTTAATAAAATCACACATAGTAGAAGTGCGTTACTTAATTCCTATGACATTTTAGCTCAAATTTCTAACATTTTTGTATTTTTTTCATTATTTCAATAAGCCTAATTTAATGAGTGTCACGTTCTTAGTCTTACGAAGACATTTTTTTTTTTTAGAAATATTGTTTTATTGACCTGTTACAACGTTTTCCAAAAATTTCAACACTAATCATCACACCAGGGAAAAAATGAACCTGTATTTTCTGGTGGTGGGAGGGCAGGTCCATTAATAAGCCTCCGGAGAGGAAAGATATAGACGCACATCAAGGCCATAACTCCCCTGCTGATCTCCGCATGCTTCCGTATATATGAATTATCCCCTCCAGTGGCCAAAATCGGCGGTGCATGACCACTGGCCATAGCGCAGTTCGCATGACGCTGTGTAATATTCCCGTCGATGAGAGCGGCTGTGTGGGGTGGGGAAACGCAGCCATATCAATTAATCTTTAATAGAATTCGGAGGATATTTATTGTATATATCTGATGCATAATGATCGTAAAGCAAGAATGACGCTAGGGATATCATATCTTTTTTCACTCCAGATCTTTTTTTTTATATTTTTTTGCTTTTGCTTTTTTTTTCCAGAAGACCGCCTGCGCGTCTGGTCGGGTTGGCAGGTCTGGAGTTGGCCAGGATTATCCGTCCACGACTCGGAGCCGAACAATTGTCGAAAATAACTGTTACCGTAGCATGATAGCCTCGTTCCAATAATTTTTAAAGCACCGTCGCTCTTTTTTACCTCCGACAGTCAAAAGCACGAATGCAAAGCTCTTATGCATTCGCTTTGCAGGACGGTGGACGCTCCCCGCCAGAGTAACCCCCCCCCTCCCAAGTGCAATCATAGTGTTGCCAGATGATGAGTACCACCAAATATTTCCAATAACACTGCCATTACTTTCCCCTGACATTAACAGACATAGCCGATGTCACGAGTGATCTAAGGCCAGCCACCTGTAACAGTTCCCACCACCGCCATGTTTCTTAGCTTGTTTGAAAGAAGGGGATAATTAATTTTCCAATTTAACTCTTGGCTACTGAGGCCCGCAAATCAACAAAGGTTGCAAAACATTGCTGGCATGATTATACTTCAAACATGAAACTCATTTCTAAAGTTTCGAAAAACAACAACTCCAATCATTCCCAAGTACTCAATTGTACATTGACATAAAATAATAAACAAAAAATCAGACAGTCAATGCAAAATGCTAGATGGATCATTGGAAGCCATTTTGGAGTGTCGGAAACGAACGTAATTCTCTACAAGCGAGACTCCGTATTAACGAGACCAGACCGCCTCCCATCCTCCCTGACGCTAGCCAGGATCACCTGCCTCGCCAATTATTACTTGAGGATTATTATTAATGATAATTTGCCCGTGTTCCAGCGGCGTTTTTAACTGTTAGTCCTAAGACCTAGAGGGCTAGGCTGTGTTGGCTTGGTGGAGGTGGTGGTAACCGAGACCAATACAACACAAATGATAATTTCGACACCAGGAGAAGAATGAGAATAAGAAGTGTAACACAACTCTAATAACAACAAGAGTATTAGCAACTAAAAACACAATAATAATAATAATAATAATAATAATAATAATAATAATAATAATAATAATAATAATAATAATAATAATAATAATAATAAAAGGTACTACTACTAATAATAATAATAACAAAAGCTAATACTACGACTACTACTACTACTACTACTACTACTACTACTACTACTACTACTACTACTACTACTACTACTACTACTACTACTACTACTACTACTAATAATAATAATAATAATAATAATAATAATAATAATAATAATCATTCTCAGAATCATCTTTATTTCTCTCATTATCATCCTCCGTCACCACCTCCTCCTGCTCATTACCATTATCATCATCACCATCATCATAATCATCATCATCAACAATAACAAGAAGCAGCAACAACACCAACAACAACAGCAGCAGCAGCAACAGCAGCAGTTGCCTGCCCAGAGCTCACCACCAAATGGGTCGATTTGGAATTCAGAAATTTTTGACTTAGACGCTTGAGTGACGCCAGGGAGTTTGTGTCTGTGGGGGGGGGGGGTTGTGGGAGGCGATGCAGGGAGCTGGATGTCGCGGTTAACTAAGGTGACTGTTAGGGTGCTGTTGTGTACTTGGGTGCTAGGTGCCGTGATCTTCGAGGGTGCTAGGTGTTCTCTGCTAGAGTGTTAGGTATTGTTGACTGCTAGGGTGCTAGGTGTTGTCTGTTAGGGTGCTAGGTGTCATTGTCTGCTAGGGTGCTGAGTACCGTTGTTTGCCATATATACTAAGTGTCGTTATTTGCTAGGCTATTGTATATCATTGTTTGCTCTTGTTAGTGTACTGGATGTCGTTTGCTAAGGCTTTGAGTGGCGTTGTTTGTAAAGGTGTCGTTGTTTGCTGTGAGGTTGGGTGTTGTTAGTTGGTTCCTTGAGTGACTGTTGCTATCCTTAGAGTGTAGTGTTGATGTAAAGTGTAGAGTGACTGTTGCTATATAGTGTGATGGTGATGTGAGAAAGGGTGTTATGTAGGGTGTACTGTAGAATGTTGTACTTATTTAACATGCTGCTGTCGTTGTGTTATGTCTCTCCCATGGAATGTGTGGGTGTAGTTGTGAGTCAAGGTATACTATGTAATGTCGTTGCTATGCAGGGTGTAGGATGTCCTTCTGATGTAATGATTTTCCTATGGAAAGTTATAGATGTGGTTCCTATGGTGCAGTTGTGTGAGGTGCTGACGTTGGTGTCACAGAGAAGAGTGGTAGGTCGTTTTTGTATCGTGTAAGATGAAATGGGGAGAGTCGTGTCTATTTTTTTTTGCGAAATTGATCGACTTATCAAATATACTAAATATCAGTGCAACAAAATATGTCATATAATGGTTTATCTATCTATCATCTTCATTTTTATTTCGACAAATCCGTTTATATTAGTATCAAGTTCCTTAAATATGCGATAATACTAATTCACTCTTCAGTATATATATATATATATATATATATAATGTGTGTGTATATAGACATACGGATAGACAGATAGATAAACAGATAGACACAGCTGTACGCCGTTGGTTCACCGCTGGTATGGTAACACCTCCAATCCATCGCTGTCGTTTTGTCGCTGGTGTCTTACCGAAGCGTTTTTGCCGCTGTCGTGTGTTGACGCTGGCCCGCCGTGCCGCTCCCCCACGGCTCAGCGGGTTAACTCATTCATAACACATCCACCTCCAAGCCCAGCACCGCTCATCATGAGGCTACATCACCATGCGCCGACTCAAGCTTACATTCTTCTCCGGTATACCATGTAACGCCATAAGTTTACACTCAGCATTGGTATATCATGTAATGACTCAAGTCTTTATGATGCCTTAGTATATCTAGTGGTACCTGAAGGTTATCCTCTTCCTCAGTTTATCATGCGATGTCTTCAAGTTTACACTCTTCCTCATTAGATCATGATATAATACTACCAAAATTTGCTGCCTTACTCAGTTAATCTGGAGTTGAATCATTTCATAGCTTCTTTTTGGTCGTCAGACAGTTAAGTAAATACGAAGTCAGTTATATGAGAAGTGTGACGAAGAAATGTATCTCAAGAGAATTATTCGACTTAGCGTCAGTTTTTATCCTTGAATACAGAACCAATTGAACACAATTAAATTATCCTTAAATGCACTGATCATAAATCATAGAGCCGATATTATTCTGTCGATATCACAATATTGATATTATTGTTTCGATATCACTGAGTCAATATCTTTACGTCTATATACATGGACTAATATCATGTGTTCTTCGCATCATAATACAGTAGTAGGTTTAAATATCAGTTGTACTTGATGACGTATACCAACAACTATTGGTTCGATATCTCCATTTTTAATATATAATAATTCAAGAAATCTATGAAATATGAAATAACAGTTACCTATATAAGACAGATTGTATCCTTCAGTTGTTGCTTTATATAAACACAAGCAATTTTAACCATTACTAATAAATTCAGTGAAGCTTCGAATTTGTAACTTCGTCCAGTAGTTCTATTATTTATAATGTATACAGTAAATGAAGAGAAATAATTAATTAGAATAAGAAGAGATTGATGCTGTAAACACAAAAATAAACAAATGTAATAAATATAGGATGATAAAACTACATTACATTACCTATAACTATGATTGACTATTAATATAATCAAGTCGACAAATACATAAACTAACATTAGGATAAGAATGTTTATAATCTTTACTTAATATAATTAAAATTTATATATACATAAGGAAATATTAAACTACTATGACAGCATTGTTTATTTCTTAATATAATAAACAGTAAAATACACATACGGAAATAATAATGTACTTAGCTACTAATTCTTAGCTTAAAATATTTATATTGGCAAATTACAAACAAAATATTTAGAAAACTTAAAGTGATAATGTTCTCCATCAGCAACATCATAAACATACAAAAACACAAAGGTTAAACACAACACATACAATGTTTTTATATTAATAACATCATACTCCTACAAATAAGAAAGAAACCAATAAACATTAAAACACTAAATCAAATGTTTACATCTGAAAAACTATGTACAGGGGTAAACATAAACAAACAAAAATATTATCAAAACAATTCCTTAACACAGCAAATAAACAAAAAGAACGCAAGTATGGTCAGTACTTCTTTAAAACACTAATACACATTGCAGAGTAAAGAGTTGACATAAATATGCTGATTATCATATGACTCTTTATTCAACGTGTTAACCGAGGATAAAAATAAACTTTAATTTATTTCGTGCGTTCAGCTTTATGCCGTACCAATATGATATTTACAAATGGGGGTTACAATTATATAAATGTCAGGGTCTTTTTTCTCTCTCTCTCTCTCTCGGCTGTAGATGTTTGATTTTTTTGTTTGTTATAATGCATAAATTCATAGTAAAATGAACGGTAATTGACCGCTGAATTATAGTAACAGAAGTGTGGCAAATATGTAATGCTGAAATGCGATTACATATATGAAATTTTACAGATATGGGTATGTGATGTTTTGTTATGTATTAGATTTTTTTATTTAATTTATGAAATATATATATATATATATATATATATATATATATATATATATATATATATATATATATATATATATATATATATATATATATATATGTGTGTATAAAGTAAATATATTGCAAAGAAGGTTGTTCGTGAAACTGTACCCAATAATAAGGGATGTGCTGGTTGTGTAATATATATATATATATATATATATATATATATATATATATATATATATATATATATATATATATATATATATATATATATTATTTTTCTTTATTATTCAAAAGAATAAGTAGATACACGATTTGCCGATAATACAGGTTGTTATATTGTTAACAGATATATAAATCTTAGTTTATTCTGCATACATACCACTGTTTACCCTGGCTTGTCAATTCTAATGAAGGATTTACTGTCCGGTATTGACAGATACGAACAAAATCCTTCTGCGTTAAGGAAATTGATACCGTGGATATCCCTTAATAATTTGATTTTCAATTTGAGGAAATTTCCCCAAAATACTTGTTAGGGAATGGATCTCTCACGTTGACGCTTCGTCCTTATTGGTAAAATATATAAATATATTAATAAATAAAGAGACCTGAAAGTGTGTTACCTCAACTCTGAGCTACATCATAAATCGGAACTTCTTTGGGAAGAATTTGAGAAAGTTGCTCCATTGTGCCTCAAACATGTAAAAAAAAAAAAAAATTCCGGAAAAACCATAATGCAAATGAGATACATTACAGTACATAATAATTTTTCTCAAGTTCAAAAAATAATTACAGAGAAGTTACTCAGATTATTTATATGATTCAACGACATTACAAGGTTTCTATAACAATCAGCCTCTCAAGAGTATTGGCTATGAGGAGTCAGGCTAGAAATATAGCCTTTTATGTTAATTTTCATTGTTTTTGTTATTGTAATTATCGGTGACAATATAATGCTAATAATTGTAATAAAAACAACATTATTATTATTATAATTATTATTATTATTATTATTATTATTATTATTATTATTATTATTATTATTATTATTATTATTATTATTATCGGAATTCATTTGAAATATGAAAGTGGAGAGAAAAGTGGAGAGGTAAGGAGTGATCTTCCTTATTATTTACTTTGCTACCTGAACACGATTTCTGGGCATACGAGTTAATTACGATTACTAATTATAATATCTGACCAGACCAACTAATCACTCTCTCTGACCACACCATCCGATCATACTCCTGACCACACCATCCGATCATACTCCTGACCACACCATCCGATCACCCTCCTGACCACACCATCCGATCACCCTCCTGACCACACCATCCGATCACATTCTCTGAATCACACCATCCGATCCTAGTCCTGACCATATCAACCGATCACAGTTCTGACCAGAACCCTCCGATCATACTCTTGACCAAAACCCTCCGATCATACTCCTGACCGCAAAATTGGATCATACCATCTCAATACATCAGCTGGTCATATCATGTGACCCCAATAGTTCATCATAACAAATGGCCACACCAGCAGGTAATATTTTGGGGGTCATATCAGCTGATTTTATCATATGACCCCCGTTATGTGACCCTAATATAAAGTTACAAACAGTGGGGCGGACAGAAAAGAGAGAGGGGGGGGACTGAGAGAGAGAGAGAGAGAAAGGTCAACCGGAAAAATCATTGATTTTCAGTCAGTAGTATTTATTTATGAATTAATATTGCATAACTCAGCTGGATAGTTATTGATTGTCCCTCTGTACTTGTTGCCTGCATGTCCTGCAGTGATACAAAGGAATTAGATATATGGCAGATATGAAGATGCGATGGAGGGTAGTTGGAAGATTTAGTAAACACACTTAAGTTATGTTTTGATATAATTTTTATTTTAGGGGGGTTAAGAATTTACGTCAAAATATTCTTTAAAAACTATTCAAGCTCTTTTCTAGGCTGAATGGTCAAAGAAGTAGTCTATGTTCCCACAAGAATTATGATAAGAATGAGAGGTGATGAAGGGAACAATTCAACAATTACTTAAAAAATGAAAGTAGATAAGAATATAGATGAAAAGAAAGTTGATAGGGTACCTTTACTAATAACTTCACTATTATTAGCATTCCTGGAAATTGTTATCAAATACTTCTCTCTCTAAATAATTCAAAGTCAGAAAGAGGAAGTTACCCGATGGCGCTACTGGAGTCGTCTCTTCGGTAGGGGTCTCGTCTCGCCTGCATTAAGATTCTTCACAAGTCGCATTATAAGGAACAGGACTACAGGACATTCAATTTATCTAAAACCTGTCAACAAAGGAACATAATACATGCTCAAGACATGTTAGACCTTCAGGCAGAGTAGTTCACTATATTATATTAGTGCTATATTACAGGAATTACTGTAGTGTAACTGTATTTATCTTCCTGTGACAATGATTCTAAATATGAATCACTGCTGGACCTGATAGGCCTATACATAGCTTATCTAAAGGACATATACAACAGCGAATTACACAATATAACTCTGAATTCTGATGGCATATGGTTAATAAATATATCTACAAGTATGGCGGACGAAGGGCAAGTCTATTTTCCAAATCTGTCACATTAAGGCAAAATATATTTCCAAAATCTGATAGAAACAATTTATCTTCAAATCTGACATCCTATATATGTCAGTATAATTTTCAATTTATTTTCTAAATATTACAAATTAATTTATAATTTATATCCAAAATCTCTCATATGTTTTTTATTTGGACCTACCACAAGACAACTGTACCCTCAAGCCATTACTGTTATTCTTTAAGTGGTGATAGAAGGAATGCATGAGAGATACATGGACATAGATAGAGAGATGGAGAGAGAGAGAGAAAGGAAGAAAATTATTTGTTGTCTTACTCGTATGTACGTGATTGTTTGATGTGCTAGTTATGGTCTAAGTATTATGAATAAAATCTTCCTTCGCCTGAAATATAACAAACTAGTATACTGATACAAGATAATATAGTATTATAAAATTTAATCTACTAGTGTATGTCAGTGTCTAGCATACAACAGTATCAACGCCTAATAATGTCTATATTATATGATACAATCTGACTATTTTCCTCTCTACTGTAGGTATATACAACACAACCGAAGAAGCTTAGCTGCTAAGTGCTTTAAAATCAGTGATTTTTTATTCATACATACGATATATGTATAAAAAACTAGACACATTTTTCTCTTTTCTACATATTGAATAATAGAGTTACGATGTAAACTGTAAGTCGATTAGAGACAATATTATTTTTACATAAGCAGTAAACCCTTGCCACAATTTCCTTTATAATTCAACATAACATATTTAATATTGACAGTAATGAGTGCCGCTGAGCATTAGATAATGTGATTTTAGTATACATCAGACGATTGAATTAACAGTCTAAGATTTCTTCTATAGAAAACTATGAAACATCTATCAGGGAACCTGTCTAAAAGTCACAGCGAAATTATTAACCTACAGACGTCTTACCTTACTTAATCAGACCTTGAGAAATTACTGGTAAAATCTCTCCGTTTACATAAAATAAACCTGAACATTGAGATGGCCAGAACCTTGTCGATATCAGTCAAGGATATTAAACAAAGTCTATTAAATTTAACATCTCTGCATCGGGAGTAATAATATGCGATTCAAAATAAATAGTAAATGCGTGTAGTTCACTCTGTACATTAAAAAAAAAATACCCTCAGCTTCTTAACCATTTTTTTCTTTTTGTAAAGCTTATGGTAATTTATAATTATTATGACTATAAGATGCAATTACTAACAGCTATTAATTGTACAGGATGTCCATAAAGTCCGTTCTGATTTCAAACACATATGTAACCAACAACACACACGAACTATTATGTCAATTTGTCTTGATATTGTTATCATTATTTGTGCTTCAGTTACAGCTCAGAGCTTTCCTAAGTATCAATGTATAGCTATTATTAAATAATTACAATATTAATTATCTGTGATCATTACTTCCTATTTATCGAGGTAAATAGCTATGTATTGTCTACTCAATAGGAAATTCAGACAGCAAATAGAGTTCAAGAAGGTTAAGTGAGGGTGAGAGGCAGAGCGTGAGTCGAGTTGGCGGAGCAACGCATCAAGTAGTGTGTCCTATTCTCCTACCCGGGCGGTGCGTCACCCTTGCAGGAAGAGGAAGCCTTATTCCAGTTAGAGGGATTTCAGGATTTGGTTATGCTGGAATATAAAATCAGGTAATGTATTTTCCGAGATGGATATAATGGCAGTTTAGGCTGTTAAGTAAAGATTTTTTTCTTAAATAGGATTATATATCTGAGAAAGATGGTATATTCTCGAGATACAAAGACTAAGGCGTGACAGGTATATATTGTAATTAGTTTTTTCTTGTCTCTGCGTTGTTCCAAATATCCAGGTAAAATATTATCTTAAGTTGACGTCAAAGGCTATCTTAGAAGTATAGTTAATTAGAGGCTCAATGTATGCAAGATTAAATATTTCTCGGTAATAACATTAGTTCAGAGAAAATATTAGAGTAAACATTTAATTCGAGAAAAGAAACTAAGTAACTATATTTCTACTATTAGTATGTGAATGTTAACCTCGTTGAGTTTTATTATACAAAATGCCACTTACTTTTAAGACACTAGGGCAGAAATGCATATATACATACCTTAAGAAATTTTATAACATATTGAGCACAATAACTCAATAAATCTGTAATTATTTCTCCTCCCATCTTAAGACGATAACTAATAAGCTCAATTTGATAATTTATATTTATCAAGGGATCTAAAGAATACCAGGACAGGTTTAAATGTTTTGTAATTCATTAGAAAAAATATTCATATATTCACTGTGCCATGAATAATAAATCCGTTTTTTTGCTTTTTTATATTTTGTTACTTTCTTTGTTGAGTTTTTGATTATATATATATATATATATATATATATATATATATATATATATATATATATATATATATATATATATATATAATATTCAGTTTTGTTTATTTACCTGTCCTTTTAATTTTTCATATAGTTCTTAGTAAATGTTCTTCACTATGTCACAGTCTATGAAGTTATCTTCGATGAAGACTACAAATAACGCATGCGTATATTTAACAAATAAATAGTATTAATGTGACATAGTGAATAACATTACTGAGAACTACATGAAAGTTATAAAGGACAGGTGAATAATGAAAACTGAATATATCGAAATATTTATACAATCAAAAACTCAACAAAGGTGTGTGTGTGGCCGAACATATTCCATATATCAATAACATCTTCAGTTCAGTGTTCTCAGTAATCACACATCTATGTTCAACTGCTCTGCTTGGACACAAAAAATAGCATTTAGTCATTTCGAAGTTTCTATTTCACCCTTGCTAAGGTAAACCGACAATTAATTTACAGGTATATTAAAATATAAATGCGATAATAACGTCAGTAGAACCTGCTTTATTAATACATACTTTTCTTAATTTCCTTGTAGCGAATTGATCGAAATTCCAGTAACATAATGGGAGTATTTATCAACTATTGGCTACACACTAGTGACTAATGTTAATGATCAGCAAACACTGGATATTTCGTTTCTGCACACCCTGTTGACACTAACGTAATCTGGATTTATATTTCAGAAGACCTAAATGATGTGTGTGTCTAATCTTCACCATGCAGTGTTAAATGTTCAAATGTTTCCCCAGTGGTATTGTGAGCCTAATGTTTACTCCTCTCTCACTGTGGCGGCCTCCTGCTCCCCTCCAAGTTTTTTTTTCTTCTGAATTTTACCTTGTGTTTAAGATGGCTTTTTTTTTGTTTTTAGTTTTCGTAATAATTGCAAGCGAAAAATTATTTTAAATGTAGGCTATGTAGTTTTGTGTAGGTCCCGTTGAGATTATCTTTTCAATCTGTTATCTATAAATAAAAAATTTATATAATGGTATTTAAAATATAAGAAAAGTTTCCTTACAATGAAGAGGCTAATTTTGCGATATGTCAACATATTTATGCGTCAATTATGATGAAGATCTTTCCTGTTTAGTAAATTACAACGCTCGCAATGTCCTGGTTCGAGCTTGAGGCTTCCCTATCCACCAAGCTGTGAATGGGTATCTACTTTACGGATAGGAAAAGGAAGACGGTCGAGTGCAGGGTCGGCCACACTACCTCCTTAAGTACCTTAGTATTCAATGAGTTGGTTCAGCTCTGACCGTCAGGCCTATGGGACCCATTTTCACAGGTAGTGAAAAATGTTCCTGGGTTGTACAGTATGAAGGGTGAAGAGCTGATCTCAATACTGTGATAGGATTAATAAAGGATTTTCCTCGGTGATATGGAATAGATAGTGAAGAATTTATCCTGGTGGCAGGGTCGTGCGTTTTAGCGAATCATCTGCAAGTAAACCCCTAACATTGGAATTTTTGTCCTGATATGAGAAACTTTCTAGTTTTCTTATACTCTCACAAATACCAATGTAACTGTGGTAAAAATATTCTTAAAAACTATACTATCCAATACAAGGTAAAAACCTCGCCTAACTTTTCTTAGATCATGTTTGACTTTGGTTGTTGTTGTTGTTGTTTACATGTATTTTGTTGCTATATTTCTATACAAAAACTTTAGTAATGATACAGACATATTTTGTTGGGTCTGCAGCGACACCATGCAATACCTGGTATCTACTTCAAGAGTCATGTTGTTGTGGAGGGGGGGGTTGGTATTAATAATCTATGTACACATTTTTTATTTGTATTATAGAGCCTTTTCATTTCGTTTTTCTGGCATGATTTATGACGAGAAGAAAGATTCATTCGTGTTAAACCAGCCATATATGACCTACAGCAAGACACCAGATAACACCATGTATCGGGGGAGTTTGGGCCATAAATGTACTTCTGAATTAGTTATGGTTCTAAGTCTAAAATAAATTAATAGCATTTTCTTGAGTGTAAACTGCTTTGAAGATCTATTTTTTTTTAATCTGACTACATCGATTTTGTCGTTTTAATTGTGTACTAGCAGAATCGCCGCCCTCCGGGAGGCTCCACATTGTCTCACTGTTCAGTCCCCAAAACTTATTCTTCCATCAATAGTTCATTAACGGTGTATGTAAGTTCCACCATGTTTTTCACTACAACGGTACAGCAAAGTATCTTTTTTTTAGCATTAAACTGTTATTATCTTATTGTGTAATCATCACTATATATAACTCCACCAATCATCACTACATATAACATCATCCATCATCACTACATATAACACCATCCATCATCACTACATATAACACCATCCATCATCAATACATATAACACCATCCATCATCAGTACCTATAACACCATCCATCATCACTACATGTAACACCATCCATCATCAATATATATAACACTATCCATCATCGCTACATATAGCACCACCATCATCACTACATATAACACCATCCATCATCACTACATATAACACCATCCATCATCAATACATATAACACCATCCATCATCACTACATATACACCACTCATCATCACATATAACACCATCCATCATCAATACATATAACACATCCATCATCACTACATATAGCACCACCATCATCACTACATATAACACCACCCATCATCACTACATATAACATCATCCATCATAACTACATATAACACCACCCATCATCACTACATATAACACCATCCATCATCAATACATATAACACTATCCATCATCACTACATATAGCACCATCCATCATCACTACATATAACACCACCCATCATCACTACATATAACATCATCCATCATCACTACATCTAACACCACCCATCATCATCAACACATATAACGTCATCAACACATATAACGTCATCCATCATCACTACAGATTGGTAAAGTAGTTTCCGAGGTTCTCGTGCGGACACACACACAAACACACCACACACACACAAACAAACAGACATACTTCTTTGTTTTATATAGATAGATTTTGTCATTAAAAAAGAAAATTTACAAAAAAAATAATATGTATTGTGAGTATGCCAGAATAAATATTACTTCTATGAACTAAGTGAAAGACAAAAAAATTGTCTTATTCACAAATTGCTAAATCAGTTATGAAGTGATATCGGCAAAACATCTTACTTTTTTTTATGAACATACAATTTCATGCATTATTACTAAGCTCGGGATATTAATGAAATAGGTAAATATTTCGCATCAGCATACTAAAAATCACAAGCGAAAACCGATTGCGTTAATAGGAGCTTATTGTCAGGCTTGTGAGTTGAGAACCACGTTGCATATTTTGAAAGATTCGGATTTGTCTTCATTTGCGATAAGAGGAGGCTATTTTCTTAGGCTTGTCAGAATACATACGTAAACATCAAAATAATACACTATGGTACAAATGAATATAAAAGTTTAATGGTAAATTATTTTAAGCAATCGTAATTTTGTAACATGTTTACTTCCCGAAGTCATTATATACAAATTTCTGTGTACTTGTTCCTGATTCGAATTCTCGTTTAAAGCTAATTACATTATAATAGTGATCTGTAATCACGCCAACGAATGATTTGTTGGTATACAATGTAGAAAATATTTTAACAATAAATGAAAAATTGTTGAATATATATATATATATATATATATATATATATATATATATATATATATATATATATATATATATATATATATATATGAGAGAGAGAGAGAGAGAGATTCATGTTGATATAAAAGTTACAAACTAAGAGAAATTGAAAGGATAAAACATTAGTGACACAGCAAGAGACAACAGAGGGACTATAAACCCAGATGAACAAATATTAATAGCACTTTACTAACAACATACACACAAACAAGCTAAATCACATGGCAGTTCAGAAACAACTTAGAAAAAAGAATAAAGACAGGGGTGAGGCAGGAGATGTAACACCCCTTGTGGTCTACACTACCTGAGTCTCACCCTTCATGAACAACACTCCCTGAGCCTGACCTTCCTGATCTATACTCCTAGTCAGGGTTTACAGAACCCCTGGACCTATCTATCATGGTTTACACATCCTGAGACCAATCTATCATGGTTTACACATCCTGAGACCAATCTATCATGGTTTACACTCCCCAAGTTCACCTTCATGTAAACAGCGATAGGTTTACTGTCTTGTCTCATTTATATAATTTGTTGCGAGAAAAAGCAGGTATTAAGTTTTTACTGGTGTAACAAATTGATAAAATTGGTCAATAAATATTGTTATTGTCAGAAGTAATAGTAGTAGTAGTAGTAGTAGTTGTATTATTCAGATCATATTAACTCATTACTATTATTGCTATTACTTTTCGTTTGAAGGAATAATATTAGTATTAATTATACGGTTATTATCACTATTATTATTTTCTTTACTATTTTTTCAAGTGAGATTTTTTTTTCTCTACAGTGGTGTGTATTGCCTGGTCATCCACAATGTTGATCCCTATTCCCCATACTCGTGTCTCGCCTTAATTTATTTACTATGAATATTCATCTTAGATTACCACTTCCTCCCTCGTTGTGTAACTAGAACCATGTGTGCAAAATTAGTACATAAACTGAGCTTCTCTGGAACGTATATTACCGCTGATGTTAGCAATGATGACCGGCCGGGTAGCAAGTAGTGTCGCTTTAAGAGTTCTCAGGCGTACAGTTTACCGTTTCAACCGAGTTACGTTTTCTTAATCTAATAACCATTTAATTTTCCTAGTTACGCTATCTAATGTCTATTATATGACTCTATATGCTATGTCTTGTATGGTGAATTTTATATTCTATATTCAATCTTATATCATATTTTTAACATCGTATATATTTAGTATCATAGTTTACTCCGCCACATCGTATATCAATGTCTTAAGCCTTATGCTCAATAATTTTACGCCATATATCCCGTTTCTTGCAGTGTGTGGCAGGGATGTGTTACCGTGGCAGATTTGCCCACCGTCCTGCACTAAGCTTACGTTAAACCGTCCGGGAACCAAAACCGGTCTGGTTAATGAGTAAACCTTCTATGAGGTCTGTGTTGTGCCCGCCGTGTGACTAGATTATACCTGGCGTCGAGAGAGAGAGTTTTAGGTATAACTTGAAAATAGTGTAGTTGTCGTAATGTTAGTGACAATTATTTCACTCTTTAAATAGAAATAGAATACACAGTATAATGACTAAGTTAATATATATATATATATATATATATATATATATATATATATATATATATATATATATATATATATATATATATATATATATATATATATATATATATATATATATATATATATATATATAATTTAAGTCAATGTTGCGTATTGGAAACTGCACTGTCAGGAAACAACTCTTATGGGAAGCTGTAGTCATTATTTCATGATATCGTGCTTGCTAAAAAAAAGTATGCAACATTCTGTGATTACATTTCAGGCACAAAATCTATTAAATGATCATGTATAACCCGATACTCTGCTGCCACGGAGACAGTACTTCATGCGGTCGAATTTGGGAACAATTTTTAACCGAACAAAATTTTCAGTAATGGTCCCAGTTCATCTCAACTACTGTCGTGAAATTCAAAAATCAAAGCACTGAAAAAGACTGAAGTTTAATGCTAATACAACATACTCAGGAAAAAAAATAGCGACTAAAACAATAGGTTTCAAGCCCTAATTGAGTTCCAGGAGGGCAATTACATTAGGGACTTGGGCATCAAGTATATTCCCATCCTCCACCTCCCTGCTCAGATGTAGGTGAGTGTTAGTCATTATGCCACACCTGACCAACCTCTCCTACATCTGAAACCTATTCCATATGTGAACTTCACTTCTGTTCTCGAAGAAAATTCCTAAAGTTCATTACCAATCTACATCTGAAAGCACTCATCAGTCCCTTGATCATATTCTGACTGAATCTGATGTTCCACTTCACATTGTTTCCCCATTTAAGCTATTTTCCTATTGTAGGCTTAAGATAATATTAAGTATACACACTAAAACATTCATACACAGCACGAACAGAAATTAAGAAACAAATAGAGGAGAATTTTTTTTACGTGAACTTCCTTCTAAACCTGATATCTTAGACACCTCCTTGGATACTAAAAGGCCGACGTGTATATTAGATGCCAGGCTTTTACTTCAAGAAAACCTAACTGTAATTATCAGACCAAGGAAAAAAAGTTACCTCAGAGTATGCTCCATGATATGAGTCCTTGATTTTAGACATTCATTCTCAACAAACATTTAAACAACAGAAATCATGATCTTACTCCACATATCACTTCATGTAATACAGCTCATCTATAATCTTCATCAGAATACAATTTATTTATATTAGACAAATTTCCAATCATTTAGGAAATAAAGAACTCCATAATTCAAAACCTTGTATTCTAGTCTTGATCCTTAATTATTTCTACACGACTTTTGACTTGTTTCAATTTCTCAGTTTCGAACAATAAATCTGAAGCAGCTTTAGTTGGTGTCAAGACATTCCCTTTGTGGTGGCTATATAAACTATGTAAATAATCGATTTCACATCTATTAATAGCTTCATGATGCTCATCATATTAAAAAACAAATATACATCAGTATTTTGTCATGCCCACAACACGTAAATAGCAGTTCATGAAGTAGTTTATGTTGTGAGTGAGTATTATTAAATCTTATAAGAAGAGGAACATCAGAATTTGATCAATAGAATTTCTGAGTATCAGTTCAGATTGTTTTAAGACTTACTGAGGGGATCATGTGCCGCACCTTAAGGCTACTTAATTGAAAATAGGTTTAGAACACTTGGCTACTTCTTATGTTTTCCTATGAGTTGTAAACATTAGATGTTACTCGTAAGTAATTACAAATTAGGGAACTAAATGCGGCCACAATAAAAACTAGTATCCTTAGATCATTCATAGCTGGTTTTCTGATAATGGCAATTTTTTTTATTACTAATGGGATGTTGGTCTTATCTGTTACTTCACGCTTAACAGTCATGTATTTCGTCCAATATGTGAAGAAATATACATTGTCATAAGTTGTCACTGATACAATTTATGTTGAAGAAATATGGCTTTTGCATAAATGAAACTTTTCGCTTTATGCCATTAAATATTATCGTTATCAAATAAAGTATGTATTTTTTTATATAATGTGTTCCACTGTCTATCAATCATTTATATAGATATGTTACATATATAACTACAGACATATTACATATTCACGCAACACTTGGAAATTCACCTCAACTACAAATGTCATGAACACCCTTTTATTTATTTTTTTTAATTTTAGTGTAATGATGAACACATGGGAAAAAAAAAGCAAAAACATTCTTCCATTGTTCATATTTTCCGTATACCTAAAACACCGTACATCTACGTTCATGGTATTTTTCACAACACGCCACTTCATCATCCAACAAGTTTCAATGTCTATGTCAAAAATCTTGTGTCTCACTTTTACTGTTAATTTTTCAATGCTCTTTCCCATGACGTACTGTCATTTCCATTTTCATTATTATAGCATTCAGGCATTTTACTTGAGAGATGCCATGAATTCACATTTTTCCATGCATAATTTGGCTCACGTTTCATATATTTTTCTCTAAGTTTCGTAGTCATCAACCTTCCTGAGGCGGCTGGAATATATATATATTATATACCTGTTGCTGCCAAGTGAGCTTAAATTTTAGATATTTTTTACGCCTAAGATTTTAAGAGTTTTATGTGTGCTTGCATTATATATCTCCCACAGGAAGTCTTCAAAAAGATTATATATATTTATTCAACTGTTCTCCTATTATACCAAGATACATTCCTTTTTACACGTTAATAATGTTTAAAGTCTCAACTAAAACTAATAGGAACACCTGAAATGTTCATTACTACTTTGACATACTTTTATATTTCACTTGAATGTGTGTGTATATATATATATATATATATATATATATATATATATATATATATATATATATATATATATATATATATATATATATATATGCAAATAAATCACTGTAGGTGCGCGTGATCTAGGTATATGTTGATAACCACAAGGAAAGAAGAAAACACGAAGTTCCCAACGCTTTCGTGTATTTACATCTTCATGGGTGAGTACAGACTGTACTCACCTGAAATCCTACACGTGGCTAAGATAAATCTTGATAAAATCACACAGGAAAAGGCAACAACACACCTTAGCTTTCGTCTTTATTCAAGACATCTTCAGGGCAACTGGTTGCTCTGAGAGCTAACAAATTATATATATATATATATATATATATATATATATATATATATATATATATATATATATATATATATATATATATATATATATATATATATATATATATATATATATATATATATATATATATATGCTGTAAATGTCCTCATATACTACGAAGCATAGTTTAGCCTCATTTGATACCGTCTTGGTCACAGTACAGTACGTCTTAATATGAACCTTTATCTAGATATTAACACAATTATCTATGATCGAATATAAATATATTTTGATACACATCACACCTTATAGGGCACGTTTTAATGCATCTCATAAACCTCCAATAAAAATGCAAATTTACCTGATAACGTTTCGAATTAGCTCTAATCACAATGACCTTAGACAAGTAGAAGTGTTGTAAAATTGTTTTTATCATGAACTTTTCCTCCATTTGTCCTACATCACTAAAAATGTATGTTTACCTACACATACACTAAGGTTCCTCAGTACTATGAAGAGTATTTAGTCACATGAATCAAGATATACTCAGAACACCTTAGAACCACAAACACACTTTATTTCTATTACTGTCATGTGTATAGTTCAGTGAAGTTAATAATATACTCAAGACATCTCTGTGCTATAAGCATATATCATCCACCTGAACAATATGAGTATACTTCTGTTGTCAAAAATTTACACTGCTATATAATTTTGCTTTATGAAGAACTCGTCACATATTATACTATTTATATCTGCTCTACTTAATACAATATCCTATGTTTCATCAAGAATAAACTCCATTCTACTTCCGCTGTATTAATAATATATCACATACTCCAGCTTTATCAAGAATATACCACATACTAACAAACATATCCCACTCCAACAGGTAGCAAAGTGGTCATATGGTAATCATGCTGTCGCCAGGCTAATGATGAATGATGTATCGATTATTCTCTCGATAATTATACTTTAAACAGTCCGTTGATAGATAATCTAATGATGATTATGCTCGCGTCAGATTAATGATGAGGATGATCACATTATTTGCGGATGATGATGATGATGATGATGATGATAACTGATTAGGTTATAGGATAATTATATTTATCTTCTAATATTATCGATACTAATTCATTATATTCAATTATATAACTATTATCAAATCCTAATTCTAATGATAAATATGAATTTCTTTTAGCTCAAAGATTATTATCACGACTTCAGGTGGTAGGATTATGGACTTGTGACTCTGATGATATAATGATGATTATTGATAATTATTAACCCTTCTATCTGCTAATCATTACATGTCAGTGAATCTATCTAGGGACACTAACCTTATGACGCTAATGTTGACTATTCTCCTCCCAACTGATATATTGACTTAGTTTAAATTTACGTTTTATTTTCTATATATTTGCTAATTTATGTATTTGGTTATCAGTTATTTATATATATATGTATCTTCCATAAACTTAATTTACATGAGTGATAAATATATTTTCAGTGTTTATTTAATTAATTATTACTTATTCTTTCGTTAAATTATCGTATCCTTTATCAGCTTTATTATTTACTGTTTATTTTTTACGTTAACTAATTTTATTCAGTTCCTATTTTTATCATATATTAATTATTCTTTCATTAAATACCTCATTCATCTATCAATATTAATGTCTTTATTCATTCTATCATTATCTATTTATGAATTGTATTATCCGTTGTTCATTGTTTTGTTTAATACATCAGTCATTTATTATTTTATAATTATATATATTTTTTATCCGTATTATTTTTTCCTTTATAATATTTATGGTTTTAATTTTTGAACTTCCTACACACACACATATATAAATACGCATATAACCAGTCATCCTTATTTACATATATTTAATAAATATATAAATAATGAACTGACGACAAATATATCCATTGAAAATCAAAGTTTACATATTGAATGAAATATATAATTAAATGAATGAATAGTCGGCATATGAAACGGTATAAGTAACCATAGATAAAACATATATAAATATATACACAATTCCATATATTCTATCGTCACCAAAATGTTATACCAAAATAAAAATAAAAATATTAATGCACCAAGTAATGGCATTAGTAAGAAATAAAAGAAAAATAAATGAAAGGCCTACTATAATAATTTGGACAATAAATGAGTGTGAATTGAACGTCAACTGAGCATATGGATTCAGGAAAACCAGTCACCTACTTCATAATTCATATATAAATTTATATATAAACATAATGAATAGGCGAAAATCAGGTAGGTCCATTGACAAAAATTATACGTTCGCTCTTTAACTCTTTATCCAATCATCCATGTTGTTTAGAAGAGAATGGGTGAGAAGAGAGAACAAGAGAGAAAAGGGGATAGACAGAAATGGAATTAAATACATACATAGGTAAACAGACAGACAGACAGAACAGGCACACACACACACACACACACACACACACACACACACACACACACACACACATATTTAAAGATAGATAGCTGTACAAAGTGAGACAGACATGCGCATAGATAAAAAGAATGAAAATGACAAGAACAGAGAGAGAGAGATAGAGAGATAGAGAGAGAATGTCCGTCTTACATTCAACCTTCTCCCTCTCTCCCCTTAGTGTTTTGAGGGTCACTGTCCTCGTTCCAGGTTTGTGTATATGTGTGTATACCTGGTGTGGGGAGGGTAGTGTGTGTGTCTGTGTGAGTGTATAGTGTGTACGTGGTCAGGAGGGGAGTGCCTGTGTATGGTGTGTACGCGGCGTAGGGTGGAAAGTGTACGCGAGTCAGTGTGAGTGTGTGTGTGTATTGTGTGTAAGGGGTTTGCAGTGGAAGGTGTGAGGGGGGGAGGTGAATTTATAGATTTGCGTATGTGAGTTGATATGCGTCTGCGTTTATTTTATTTTTATGTCTATCTGTTCACATGTGTACGTGTTTTTTGTGTACTATATGAGTTTGTATGTTGGCTACATGTTGTTCATGCATGTGTGTATGAATCTGCTTGTTTGTGTGTGTATGTGTTTATTCCTTAAGAATAAATCTAATGCGGAAATAATTAAAATAACACATGCGATGAATAAATCGGTTAAAAAGTAAATAGATAAATGATATTTGCGGATAATGTTATTACTCAGATCATTGACCTTCCCTTGATGGTAGGGAGAATTTATCCTTATAATATTTCAGTAACAGAAAGTACAGGTATGGTTAAGAGTGCAGGTGTGAGGGTAAGATAGGTGCCAAGAAACAAACAGTGCTCCATCTTGTAAACTTACAGATATTTTTTTTTTAGTTTTTCAATTTCAACTCTATTCCGCCAGAGAAGGAACAGTGTAATATGTAGTATTTTTTACTAAGTGTCGTTGGCAGGTTATACAGATATTTACAAATACTTCATAGAAGTTGTTTACAGCCTCAGGATAAGTGAACATTCCTTCAGAATTTTGTCAAAGGTACAAGGATTTTATTTCACTCACACTGAAATCCACCAGATGACGGAGATAACAGCCTGTTTCTATGCGTCAACGTCTAACATCTCTCCCTTTTAAGCAGATATAAAAGAGTTTCGAGCAAGTTGACCAAGTATAAACAAATTCTTATTTCCAGTGAATATTATACCAAATATTCTTCCTATCTGAACATTCCGGTGCCAACTTTTCGTTTTGTCTTCTGATTTTGTTAACTGATTATTAAAAACCATATCGTCTTATCATCAACATTGTATTGTCATTGTTACTGAAAACGAGCTCTGAAATAACAGTTATTATTGTGTATCTGTATTGTTGTTTTTTACTGACCAGCATTATGACATTTTAAAATAACATCCACACAAACATTCACCTCCCCACTGCGGAGTATAAACAAGAGCACAGTTTAAGATTTTTCCAAATTGACCTACGGCTATTTTTCAGCCCTGCCATTGAGAAATATATTATTTGAAATATATGTTATGTCTAGCTGGATATATCCTGTATTTTGTAATCAATTTTCTAGACTCCCTAATCTTGCAGCAAATGTATAGAATCAATATTTATTTATATTCTTCCTGTATATGTATAAATAATTAGTAGTATTTTAGACACCTAGAGTCAATATGAAGGGATATGAACTTTGGGGGATGTATGTGCCCTCTAATACTTAAAGTTTGTTGAAGAAGAACTAGTAATGATACATGCAGAACCTCAGTGAATGATGTTCTGTTAGTCGTTCGAAGAATTAAATAACTACATTACTCACTTGTTAGCATTAACCACCTGTTGTTTGTTTGTGTATCTAGTCACTTATTATTATTATTATTATTATTATTATTATTATTATTATTATTATAGGCAGACTTTTTTAATTTATTTCATAATGTTCCCTTAGAAAAAAAATAATTAAAAGATAAATTATACACAATCAGATTTTATAGCAAATCTCCACTCCAGTTCTTACATCAGGACGTCACGTTGCCTATCACAGCGGATCAAGGCTACAATACATATATAAATTGATTAACTGAACTGTCCAATCAAAGGAAATACTTAATGTCAGACCGCCGTGAATTTTTATCGTAAGAAAGTAGGCATTGTCCTGTAAATTAATTATATATATAAATTTAAAGGTCAGTTGAGAAATATTATCTGAAGAGAGACCTTCGAGGGTAAATTTTCTGTTAATGAAATAGTTACTAGCTTTTTTTTTTCAATTAATAAATAGTCCTAATTTAAGGCTTCATAGATTTCGTCACAACAAATGGTGTGTTTTGATAAGGGGGACTCAGGGCCGACTCCCTACTGGCTGTGCTCAGGAATTATGGGGTCAAAAAGTGCTATTGTGTAATGTCCAAATTTGCATGACAATAAAGAGCACAGGCTTATATATTCACATGGGTGTTGTGAATCACTGGATTTTTTTTATTTTTTATCGTTCCCATTGGATTTTTAATATTATTGATCTTAGTATAATATATATATATATATATATATATATATATATATATATATATATATATATATATATATATATATATATATATATATATATATATATATATATATTTCATATATAGATCCTATAAAACGTGGATAAGATAAATCTTATAAAATCTAGAAAACAACGGAGCACCTTAGCTTTCGTCTTTTATTCAAGACATCTTCAGTTGCCTCTGAAGATATGTGAACAAGATATATATATATATATATATATATATATATATATATATATATATATATATATATATATATATATATATATATATGCAAATAAATCATATGGGTTTAAATGATCTAATCAATGCTGATAACCACCTTGGTTTGTATTTCTCTTTAGTCTGTACTCACCCCTGAAGATGTGAATTACACAAAAGCGCTTGGGAACTTCGTGTTTTCTTCTTTCCTTGTGGTTATCAACATATATATATATATATATATATATATATATATATATATATATATATATATATATATATATATATATATATATATATATATATATATATATATATATATATATATATATATATATATATATATACAGTATGTCTTTTTCTTAATCGAAGAAAATCTTGGACCATGGATGTTTGTAACACTGCTTGTAATGGTGATATACAGTGTTTATACAAGTGTTGTCAGGTGACGTAATGTAAAATTATTGAGAAAATTAAGAAAATCGTAGTACTTCAAATTAACGCGAGAGGAACTCAGAATTGATCTTCTACGATAAGTCCAGAGTCACTTTGTATTACTTGTTCTATATTTCCTTACTGTACAGGAATTTTAACTTCAAGATCACTGTTGTATGTTTTAATCACTACCGTGTGTCTAGACTCTAGAGGTTGGTGAACAACGTCTCCCTCCACCCGGCGGTGACACGTTTGTGGGAGCCTAGCCAGATGATCGTTTGTCTGCCTCGTTCTCTCGTTGGCGCTGTTATATACTATGACCTTCAAAGGCATCTTTGTATGCCCCAGTCACAATATTATGGCATCAAAGACAGTTCACTGCATCTAACGTGGACCAAACTATGGTTTTAACATATGAGTTATTCTTAAGGTTTCTGGCACAGCAAATTCTGATATTACAGTTCCTCTAATATTCCCCGTTACCAGTAATACGGAAACATATCACCTTAATATCGATAATAGAAACTAAGACTCGTGAACAGAGCGTCTTCTCAGTTCAATGGTCCAGTAGATGTGGTTCATAATACAAACACTAGACACTGTTGATAACTTCCACTCATTATATGAAGAAATGAGCGGGACTGAATGTCTTGGGTGTGTTAAACAAAGGTATTTACACATTCCACAAACAGTGAAAGAGCTGTTACACGCATATATTCTACTTGTTCTCGATACCTCTGTGTGTGTTCTGACTATTTTTATGTATATTTACCAATCATTTGTGTATAAACCACTGTTATATTAAAACATCAAAGCTGTCGTATACATAAACCTGTCAGTTGTTTGTTTATATACCCAGAATCGTACGTATGCACCAGCCAAAATATTATGAATAATCAACCAGATTTCTATGTATTAAAAACCACAGTTGTTTGGATACACAAGCAAGCTCGTATGGCTGCAACAATCGTAGTTATATGTATGAACCAACTAGCTCATAAATATACACCAGCCAGTTGTATGCATGCACTAGCCAGGGTTAGCTATAAGTATGTATGCATCTAGGATACGTGGCCGGACCATCAATCTTGGCGTAGCCGGCCAGTGTATACAAATACTCACAATCCATCACTGTGACACAAAACAAGCTTTACCGTGTGACATTAACCACTATCTCTTGATCCTCTCATCATTTGGGATAACGATACGCGTCATCTAAACATATAATAAAAATATACATCGATGTGAGTTTAACCTAGACCCTAACTACTCCCCTCTCTCTCTCTCTCTCTCTCTCTCTCTCTCTCTCTCTCTCTCTCTCTCTCTCTCTCTCTCTCTCTCTCTCTCTCCCTTCCTCCTGCCCTCGTTCCGGTGCTCCACAAACAGCGACACATGACTGTAGGGCTGAGCCCTCTGCCAAAGCTTTCATGAAGGGCCAAAATAAACAAATCTGAATTTTCCTTCAAAAGATGTCGAATGATTGCAGGGAAAACTCAGCACAATAATGTTTTAAATAAGCAGTCACATATTTTGTTCCCTGTGATATTCTAACTTTGAATTTAGAATTTTTGAATAATATTTGAACATTAACATACGTATTCATCAAATATATATATATATATATATATATATATATATATATATATATATATATATATGTGTGTGTGTGTGTGTGTGTGTGTGTGTGTGTGTGTGTGTGTGTGTGTGTGTGTGTGTGTGTGTGACATCAGATCTCCAGTTTTTTGGTTTACTACGAGAAATATATCATTTACCAACAACCAAGAACCTGTTTAGAAAAACCTGAAGCATTAGTTTAGTGTTAACGTAGAAAAAACGAAAAATTCTTCATTATATCGCTATTTTCGCCTTCCATAATGCTGTGTTGGGATATACGTGGCCATACATGCCCTCTATTATGCTGTGTTATAATATAGCATAGAAATATAACAGACATATCTATGTCCTTTATATCTCTGTTTTGAATATACGTTATCAAACAGTTCCACCAAGTTGCTGTGTTACATTTGCATAGTACTGTGCTCCTAATATTGGTAATAAGCTCATAGCATTACTGTAATAGGCGCTCATATATACTATTAACAGATACATAATATAATGGAAAACTTTGATGTTGTATTTATAATAAAAAATCTAGATGTGGAAGCCTACTGTTTTACAGAGATACACTATTAGTAAAAAAGAGGGAAACATAAATATTATTATTTTTGGACAACTAAAGAAAATCGTATGGTACAGGTATGTGTAAATAATATTATTTCTTATATTTGTGCTTTCCTGTCGTTCTCCATTCTTTTTCTCGTGACTCTACTCTGTCTTTTCACCTTTGTCTTGAGGTGCTGAACACTTTGAACCAACTACTGCACTCGAGCTGGGAGCCAATCCACGGCAAACGATTTGTTTTTAAAGCTCTGACATTGACCTCTCTCCGTAAGAAATTAGCATCCATTGGGGTTGTCATGGAAGCTGTTCATCAATATATAGGACGGATATGAGCGTTATAGTTGGTTCTGTTCCCATACTATGCTGAAGACAGCCATACAGTGGACACACTTGCCAACATAAATTCATACATCTGCCTTTCAGGTCCTGGTTCATCTGTAATGATCATATTCTTCTAATTATATATATATATATATATATATATATATATATATATATATATATATATATATATATATATGTATATATATATATATATATATCTTGATAAAATCACACGGGAAAGAAACAATGGAGCACCCATTATGTGATTTTATCAAGATTTATCTATCCACGTTTTTTCATTATTGGATCTACACTTGATATATATATATATATATATATATATATATATATATATATATATATATATATATATATATATATATATATATATATATATATATATATATAAGATCGTTGTAGAGAGTTTAAAAATTAGAAGTTACAACAACTTTAATGCAAAATACTGACCCCTCCCCCACCCTTATCAACACACCATAACCACCCTGCTACTCCCCTCCCAACTCTCTCTGTTGCCTCTATTTAGAGTCTGTTAATTGATAAAATATACTTACTCTTTGAGCGTATATATATATATATATATATATATATATATATATATATATATATATATATATATATATATATATATATATATATATATATATATATATATATATATATATATATATATATATTCTCATTTTGAAGCAATCTATACTATTTTCATGGTCAGTATACAATTGTGAAAATATGCTCCATCTACTGCATCATATTTCTTTGCAAAGACTCGAGCGATGAATTGTATAATGTCTTATATAAATATATAAGAACATAGATAAAATATAACAAAATTAAAATTAAACTCACGATTTTAATAAATTTGTCTCTTATTACAGGTATTTTTGTTGTTATTATTAGAATGTTTATATAAAGTATATTATTATTATTATTATTATTATTATTATTATTATTATTATTATTATTATTATTATTATTATTATTATTATTATTATTA